>NW_026890816.1:0-324325 GCF_015708825.2 Lethenteron reissneri | reverse complement strand
GGCCCGGGAAATTCAGGGCCACGAGGCCCGCCAGCATTGGCCAAAGTGGAGGCTTGGCCGTGGCGGGAGGAGGACTTGGTGGCTGTGGTGTGCGGCCTGGGGACGCACGGGAGAAGGCCCCCGCGGGTGCGTTGGCAACCGGGGAAGCCCCCTTCGCCCTGGGGTCCCACGGCCAAGTGTTTCAGGTGTGGTCAGCCGAGCCACATCGCCATAGAATGCCGGGGTGTCAGCAGGGTGCCGGCAGTGCCACCGTAGCACTCTGACCTGCCGGCAACATTTTCCCAAGCTGCACCGGATCCGAGAATCTGATGCTTTCCATTACTGCCGTGTGCAAAGTGTCAGGGGCTGGATCTGATTAGATGCTACTGCGGATTTCAGGGAGGGGCCGTGCCCTTAGGCCATTGTTTTTTTGTTCCCATTCCTAGAATCCCAAGGAATGCAAAACCCTGCCAAGGTGGGGGTGACCAGTGTCGAGTGCCGGCTCACGTGAGCTATGTTCTGGTAAAGGCGGGACTCTCCCTTGTAAGGTGGGATTCGGGGGGGTGTGTATATTGTTTGGCTTGTGTTATCGGTTCTCGTGGGGGGGGGGGGGGGGCGTCACGGTTATGTGGTCCCTGATGGGGTTCTTGCCCATGCCGCAGTTGCGCTGCGTGTTGGCGGGTTTGTGCGGGGGTGCCGCGGGTTATTTTTGTTGGCGGTCCGCGGGGGGCGCTGGAGTTGCACTAAGTGGTTATGGTTCGCGGGAGACGCTGCGGTTGTGCTGTATGGTCGCGGGAAGTGTTGCAACCAAGGTTTTTTTTTTTTGGGGTAAATTGTTTTTTCGTGTTGGTGGTGTTTCTCGGTGTTGGGGTTGCTCTTCCTGTCCACCGGTTGCAGTTGCAACGGCAACTGCGGTAGACAAATAATACACACGCCGGTGAGCATATACACGAATGTGTCGGCAGGGTGGAGGAACTGGGGCAAGGGTCATGGAAGACCCTATCTGGAAGCCCCTGGAACCTGCTAGAGGGTTCGAGAAGAAAGGCGCGACCAATGTGGAGCCAGGCCACGCTGGGTACAATAAAAGCAGCTGATAGCGGGAGCTCAGCGCTGCCTGTGCTGTGAGTGTGCTCGTGTCGTCGTCGCTGTCATCTTCGCTAGATATTGTGCGGCCGGATAGTTGTTGACTGTCTCGGTCAGCGCCATCGGTGTTACACGGTCAGGGTTGGGATTTAGGCTAGGCGAGACGACTAGAGAGAGCGAATTTCTATTTACGTGACCCAAAAAAAATCTTATGGATGATGTTGGTCGCGACAGCCTACGTGTTAAACTTGCTTAATTGCCTCAGCAATTCGGAGTTTTGTATCATATCTCATCACAAACACTCGAAGAGCACCCCTAAGTGGCAGCTACCTCTGTGTGGCATAAGGTGGCCCAGCACCAGCCTGCATGTGGGCATGAGTCTGGCAGTCAGGGGCGATAATTGATGTGTAATCTCAATGACACCAACATGCAAAGACCTATGTGTTTTTAATGACACAATAGTATGTTTTACATCCACTCTTTAAGCAGACGGTGCATATTTTGGTTGATGTTACTGGAGTAGCCAGGGGTGCCTGTCGGATTTGAACCTTGAACCTCTGCAATAAATCGAGAATGCGCTACCACTTGGCTTCCCTCAATCTGAGTGTAGGCATGCCAGCCAGTGTTTCTAACCAGCGCAGATGTTCCATTTAGAGGGGTGCACGTTTCACATTCTTACAGATTGGAGGGCATGACTGTTGCCGAGAAGACCCGGAGCTTCATGCAGAGCGACAGGCCAGGTAGCTTCCACACAGCATTGCAGAGCTGATGAAAAGATAATGCCGCCCGACTGATTCGGACCACCCAAACACTGTACACATACGCAGTGTAGACGTATTGTGTACACACAATGTATATACAGCATACACACTGCACATACACTGTATACACAAACACACTAACAAAAACAATGACTGCCATTCGCCAATACGTGGTGGTGAAGTCACCATGGCGCTTGTGCCAGGCTATGTGCACGTTAAGGCCACGTGAAGTGTCGAACTCCAGCCGGCAGGAGGTCACAGGGCAGACTCATGTGCCATGGTTCAACTGAGATGACTGGCCGATGCACCACCTGTGCCCCCTACTGTGCCAACAGTGTACACACACACGGTGTGCGCGCGCACCGTGTGTGTGTACACAGTTTGTATACAGGGGCCGTCCATAAATGACGTCACGCGATTTTGGACGATTTTGACCCCCCCCCCTTCGTCACACGACGTCATAAAAAGTCAGACCCCCCCCTCAAATATGACGTCACAAAGCTCTACCCACCCTCCCCCCCCAAAAAAAACATGCTTCAAATCGATTTAAACTATTGTCATTGCAGTGCGTATTTAATGTGGCGCTACACTCTGATGTTGTAGGAGAAAACATTTATTAAAAAGTCTATTTAATTAAGTCGAACGTGTTGTCCATATTTATTTAAGTTGCGCATTTTGATGTGACGTCACATTTATCACACCCCCCCCATCGTCACAAATCGTCACAAATGTCTGACCGTCCCCTCCCCAGTTGCGTGACGCCATTCATGGACGGCCCCACACACTGTTTACACAGTTTGTACACACACACACTGTATACACAGTTTGTACACACACACAGTGTATACACAGTTTGTACACACACACACTGTATACACAGTTTGTACACACACACAGTGTATACACAGTTTGTACACACACACAGTGTTTACACAGTTTGTACACACACACACTGTATACACAGTTTGTACACACACACACTGTATACACAGTTTGTACACACACACACTGTATACACAGTTTGTACACACACACACTGTATACACAGTTTGTACACACACACAGTGTATACACAGTTTGTACACACACACACTGTATACACAGTTTGTACACACACTGTATACACAGTTTGTACACACACACACTGTATACACAGTTTGTACACACACACACTGTATACACAGTTTGTACACACACACACTGTATACACAGTTTGTACACACACACTGTATACACAGTTTGTACACACACACACTATACACACAGTTTGTACACACACAGTGTATACACAGTTTGTACACACACACACTGTATACACAGTTTGTACACACACACACTGTATACACAGTTTGTACACAAACACACTGTATACACAGTTTGTACACACACACACTGTTTACACAGTTTGTACACACACACACTGTATACACAGTTTGTACACACACACACTGTATACACAGTTTGTACACACACACACTGTATACACAGTTTGTACACACACACACTGTATACACAGTTTGTACACACACACACTGTATACACAGTTTGTACACACACACAGTGTATACACAGTTTGTACACACACACACTGTATACACAGTTTGTACACACACACACTGTATACACAGTTTGTACACAAACACACTGTATACACAGTTTGTACACACACACACTGTTTACACAGTTTGTACACACACACACTGTATACACAGTTTGTACACACACACACTGTATACACAGTTTGTACACACACACACTGTATACACAGTTTGTACACAAACACACTGTATACACAGTTTGTACACACACACACTGTTTACACAGTTTGTACACACACACACTGTATACACAGTTTGTACACACACACACTGTATACACAGTTTGTACACACACACACTGTATACACAGTTTGTACACACACACACTGTATACACAGTTTGTACACACACACACTGTATACACAGTGTGTACACACACACAGTGTATACACAGTTTGTACACACACACACAGTGTATACACAGTTTGTACACACAATGTTCACGTTGATAATTGGTTCTTTACCCTTCTATCTGGCAACAAAACTGACACCTGAGGTCCCCATAGAATGTTCACGTTGTTGAGCTCGCGCACCCAAAGGGTCAATGTTCAATAGAGGGATCAATGGAATAGGAATCCTAATGAACTTCAACTGTAACCCCGCTCTCTGACGTCACCACTGCATTACCTCATCGGCGTGAGGGGGAGGTGTACCCCGCTAGTGACGTCATGTCACCTGCTGCCGCGTGACGTCACGAGACACCAGGAAGCTGCCGGTCTCCGCGCGCGCGCTCACTGAGATCCGAGGTGAGACGTTGAAATCGTGGTGGTTGTTGTTGTTGTGGTGGTTGTTGTTGTTGTTTACCCAGGTAGAGCCTCGCTCCTCTCGTAGGGATATCAATTGAGTAGCAGCGAGGATGGAATCGATGTCCAGGCTGGAACATTACAACGCGGGGCCTAGCCATGCGGGGCCTTGCCTCCTGCCCTCGCCTGATTGTATTTGCTTTAATTCTCTGCTCAAGTTTAATTTGTCTTCATCTGGCTCACTACTCTGAAACTTTGTTTCTTTTAAGTATTTCGTTTTTTTTATTTTCCTACCAGGCCAAGCCCACTTGAGCTGCTATACTGCTCTTGTTTTCAGAAGCGACCAGCCCACAACAAAGTGGCTTATCAACGTGTGGAAATGTCTGTCGGTCAAATACTCTAAACGCGTGGTGATGTTGACTCTTAATGTGGAGGGGAAAACCCTGAGGATCCGGAGGAAAATCCACGCGACCACTGGGAGAGAGAGAGACACGCAAACTCCAAATATACAGGAGGGGTCGCGATCGAACCCACCACCTGCTGTATTCCAGGAGAGGCAGTTAACATCTCCCAGCCACCATGGTGCACACTCGAGTACATGACCACAATGAGTCTCAGCACTCCAATTCAGGAGCGTTCTGCCGGGTTGGTTTTGCTGATGCACCCTTTAGACCGATGAACAACTATTTTAATGATAATTGTTTTTTTTACCCTTTTATCTGGCAACAAAACTGACTCCTTTTTTTACGAGGAATCATGTTTGCATAGACCACAATACCTGCAGTCATAATGCAAACAAAAAACATAACTCTGATAATGTATGCACTGTCCTTGAAGTTGATTGGTCCACACCCGAGACAGCGTTCCTTAGAGCCTAGTCTCTCTCTCTCTGATGGTGCATTGTCTTTGAGTTGTGCGCCTTTTGGCGTCATCTGGTCCAACACCATGTGAGACTAGGCTCTAAGGAAAGCCGTCTCGGGTGTGGACCAATCTACTTTAAGGACAGTGCATACATTATCAGAGTTATGTTTTTTGTTTGCATTATCACTGCAGGTATTGTGGTCTATGCAAACATGATTCCTCGTAAAAAAAACGAGTCAGTTTTGTTGCCAGATAAAAGGGTAAAAAAATACAATTATATTTTTTTATGGCAAATGAGATTCCAATGGTGTCAACTATTTTTATATTACCAATCAAGGCTCACAGAGCTGTTAGATCTTTGTCAGAAGCCACCTGGCCATAGATGATAGCTCAACGAAATGGCTTTTCACGTGGAAGATTGTAGCAGCCAAATAATCTAAATGCATGTTACTAAATGTGGAGGGGAAAATCGAAGGACCCAGAGAAAAAATAATCCGAGTGAGCGAGTGTACTCATTTGTGTTAGTGTACTCCTTGAGCGTGCTCTGCGTGCGTGGGTTCGATTCCAACCCTGACGCATTTATAATTGCAGTTTACATTTTTTTAATTTTTATTTCTCTCCCTGTAGTGGCATTGATTTTTCTCCACATTTAGAAACATGCGTTTTGAGAATTTTGCTGCAATACATTTCCATATTATAACCCACTAAGTTGAGCTATCATTTGTGTCCAGGTCGATTCTGAAAAAGAGCTATGCAGCTCAGATGGCCTCACCTGGTAAAATAAAAAATATTGTACTGTGTTTGAGGGTTTTTCAATTTAATTTCTCATTTAGCAGTTAAAGATTATGTTTCAGGAGGGTCCTGCATTCGACTGTTTGACCACCACCAAATATATTTTGAGTTTAGGTTTGGAAGAAAAACGGAAAACCCAGTGGAACACCAATGCCGACGGTGACGGCCGACGCCAGGATAGCGGCCACGGGCTTGAAGCGAGGGCAACCCGGCTCTTGTCCCAAGAAAGGAATCCGCTCCCCGCTGCCCTCCACGGTGGCTGCACGCTGAGCCCCAACTTTCCCAGGAGGTCGGTACCTGCAATACACTCGTGGCATAACACGCTCGACACGTATAACTCCTGGTTACACACCTGGTGTCCGAGGCGACCCTTAAGGGTGACCCTCCCCAGCAGTCCCATCCCACTTCCACTTGCAGTTTGCAGCGCACGATCCGGGGCCTGTAGGCGGCCCACGTCAACCCCGACCACGCTGCCGTGTGTTGCACTCACGAGTGACGTTACTGCCCCCGTGTCCAGCAGAATCTGGGTACGCCACCTGTTCACCTGCCCTTCCACGAGCGACGTGGCCCCCATTATTCGTGCCACCAGCTCCCACAGCCAGTCACCCGCAGTCGCCGCATTCTGGGGTGTTGTTGTCGGCATCTGCGTGGGGGTCATTCGCTCACCATTATCACGTCAGTTTATTTGTGTTGGGGCCACGTCAATTGCACCCCTCCGTGGTCAACCTCTTTAGGGAGGCCTTGGTTTCGATTTAAAGCTTTCGTGACTGCAGGGATTCATCTTCTTGGTTCTTTCGGTAAAGTCACGTAGAAGGGAAGTAATAAAATAATACAAATAAAACATAATAAAATAATTCTCACGACGTTTCGGCCACAACGCAAGCAGCCGTCCTCAGGTGAAGAACATGTCTGTCGATAAGACAGAGTCTAAATGACACGTCTTAGGCTTGGAGTGTCTATTTAAGCTGTGAGGGAGGAGGAAGAGAGCCTTGACAAAAGAATTTGCATTTGAAGAGGAATTTAGCATATTTATGGGAAATGCAGGAATGCGAATAGTGCTAATTGTGAAATGCGTGGGAGGTGGGCGGGGGGTAATACAGTATATAATTTAATGTTGAGTTTGTCTATGGCAGCATATAGTACGGGTTAGACCTGTTTGATGTAAGGAAAAAAGTTTAGCTGGAAGCATATTATATTTTTTGCGACATAGAATTGTAATGTATTACTTACTGTTAGTAGCTCAGCTTATTAGAGAGTATATTTAGTATACTGATGATACTATGAAGTTTATACTTTAGTTTTTTACGTGGTTGTTTGGTTGCTGCAGCTGCATACTATTCACATTCCTTTCCTTTGTTGGTGCTGCTCCTGCCCCCTCCCTTTGATGCTGTTAATCCTGCATAATGCATGGGCATAATATGACTTTGAAAACCCCCCGCCCACCTCCCACGCATTTCACAATTAGCACTTCGCATTCCTGAATTTCCCATAAATATGCTAAATTCCTCTTCAAATGCAAATTCTTTTGTCAAGGCTCTCTTCCTCCTCCTTCACAGCTTAAATAGACACTCCAAGCCTAAGACGTGTCATTTAGACTCTGTCTTATCGACAGACATGTTCTTCACCTGAGGACGGCTGCTTGCGTTGTGGCCGAAACGTCGTGAGAATTATTTTATTATGTTTTATTTTTATTATTTTATTACTTCCCTTCTACGTGACTTTACCGAAAGAACCAAGAAGAGGAGGCCTTGGTGTTTAACCCTGGTGCTTCTCTCGCACGGGCGATCTGGTGACAGTCTCTCACGAGATGCCCCCATTGGTCGCATAGATAGCACGCACGGGGAAGGGTGGTGGCTCCATAAGACGCCCCTTGCCCACTCCCCCTTACCATCCCAGTGCGCATTTGTTCGAGTTCTGCCTCTTATTGAGATACTCGCCTGGTTAGCCCCCCGACCATGGAGCGTAGCCCTCCCACCTCGGACTGGACTATCTCCGCTGTGGACTGCAGCTTGGTCACATTCAGGTGTACTTGGGTTACCTTCCCGCATACTTGGGTTACCTCCTCGCGTACTTGGGTCTCCTGGCCTGTGATATCTCCTATGCTGGTCTGTATCCCTGCCACCCATCCTGGGGTTGTCTCACGGGATCCCGGAGGCTCCCTCGTCCCCCCCCCTCACCTCCTCCTCTGGAAGAAGACTTGCAATGGTGCTATCCCGTTCCAGCCGTCGGAATTCCGCACGCTCGCGAGCAAATCTCTCACACGCACACGTGGGCGTGCTCGGCAACGGTGTTAGATGGGGGATATGGGCAGTTCGCATCTGGCTGCCACCCCGTTGTGCTTGTCAGATACTGCTGAACTTTCTCGGTGGCGAGGTCATCGATGATCTCGGCAGTGTATCCCGGGCGTGCGCTCTGTGTTCGCAAGCGTGATTTATTTTCGTGTGCGCTCACGGAGATCTGAAGTGAGAAGTTCACATCGTGGTTATTGTTGTCGTGGTGGTAGTTGTTGTTTACCCAGGTAGAGCCTCGCTCCTTCTCTGTCTTGTAGGGAGGCCGCTTTGGATTGCACCACTATTCGATTTCACATTAACATGCTAATTTATTACATTAACATCACTAGCCCCCGGCCACTTCTTTATGACCCTTGGGCTACACCCATTTCAAACTTTTACAACAGTCTGCCTCAGCAGCAGACCATGCATTTTCTATCAGAGTGTTTTTGTTTGCATTCTGACCACAAGTATTGTGGTTAATGCACACATGATTCCTTGTAAAAGGTTTCAGTTTGGTGTTTTAACATCTTAACACCTGTTTCGTTGCCAGAAAAATGGGGAAAACCTATTCTCATATTTTGGTACTGGCAAAGGTCCCATGATAAAATATTGCAGTATATTAGAGGTGAGCCGTGCGTGTGTAGAAAGGACAGTAAGGAGCCGGAAGTTAATGAATTTTGTGGCAAAAATGCAGGCCTGATAATATGTAAGGATAATGTGGTAAATGAGAAAAATATAGCAGCAGCGGGGTGTTGGAGTATACAGGTGTTACAGGTGTTGAAGGTGAACAGGTAAGCTAAAAATTGTGTGAAAAACATAATAACTTTCCCTTGAGTACGCATGGAATTTTTGATGTGTGTATGTTTCAAATTGTTGGCGCAATTTGGTTCTCAAAAAAACACACAGAGTGCTTCATTTATATACATTTATACTCATCTTGGAATGTTTTGTATACGGTTTCTCCACATTTATTTCAGTAATTTAGTTTATTGGGAATACAGTACAGTACTTATTTAAATTGTGATGTATATTTTAGTTGCCGTTAACCTCACCCCATTATTTAGGTAAGGCTTTAGTATTGGACATTGGCATTTTAGCTTTCGCACGGCACTTTTCAAGAATGTAACCTCCGCGCTATTCAAGGGGCTGCTGTATTTTCTGTCCATCAGCTATAGCACAGGAGTACGGATTTCAGCAGAAACTAGATTTCTGCTTTCTTGGTGTAATTACGGCCTATAATACCATAAAGAGGCTTGGGGTTTTGGATTGTTTTTTGTTTTCGATATCTCCGCCTCTGCTCACATTCGTTGAGGATTTTTATGATTTTTGGATGGCCCATCTAAAGCTGCGTGACCAGGAGTCGGATCCCTTTCCTGTTCAATTTGGCTTGTGGCTGAAATTCCCTCTGGCCCCATGCATTACATTACGTAGCATTTTCAAATAATTGTGTTTTGAGAAGCTCGCAATGGCCTTATAAAAAATGCATTTCATACAGTAACAATGATACGCTAATCGATGCCTGGTTATAGTCAAAGGATTGTCCCCTGCTGGTCAACCATGTTACGCATGTTGATGATCTGGTCATGGCTACTCAATGATATTGAGTTGGAGAATCGTGTTCTGTACCTGGAGAATTCCATGACAAAATGGGGCCTTGCATATGTTCTACAAAAGATCACCTCCCTGGGAAAATCTTGACTTAAAGCTTTCGTAACTGCAGGAATTCATATTCTTTGGGTCTTTCGGTTAAGTGACGTGACTTTACCGAAAGACCCAAAGAACACCTCCCTGGGAATTTAATGTCATTCAACACTGCACCTGCTCAGCTCTCCATGAATAATCAGGTCGTTCTACACGTGGTGGAGGAGCTCCTATAACTGGTTAATGTGTTCACGACCAGCTCTGGTTTGGCATCTAAAGTCTCACTTCAAATTAGTCTAGCAGCATTCTTTCATTAGGCTCTGGAACACTATGTGGAAGCTGCCTGGACTTTTTTACATACAAAGCTGTGAGTGTCCATTGCAAAGGTCTAGTCCATTGCAAAGGTCTCGTCAAAAAAACAGGCAATAGTCTACATTATAGACTGCCAATACACTCACCGAGGTTAAGAACCAGTCTACAGTCTACATTATAGACTGCCAGTATGCTCACCGAGGTTAAGAACCAGGCTACAGTCTACATTAGTCGTTTTTTTTTCTTTTATTCACTTTATTTGTATTATTATTTTCTATCTACGTGACTTTACCGAAATAACCAAAGAATATTAATTCCTGCAGTCACGAAAGTTTTAAGTCAAAATGTAACCACCTTTTTACCATGCAAGTGTATGAACATGTAAAGTTTGTATTTGCTGTCAAGTATATTGACTCGATTGAACATCGAGGTTAAATCATAATAATAGTTTATTTTAGTTTTGCTTTGGAAATTTTCATAAGAATGGAAACAGTCAGGAAATTAACACAGTACATATGCAGCTGAAGTTAAATCTGTTCATCCTCGCATTCAAGCTCATCTGAGCCTGGCTTCACACCTCTAAGTCGCAAATGAACATTAATTTATACATTTCTGCATAATACAAATAGTATTATTTTCAACAGCCTTTGCTATGTTAACAAATTTTTCTTAAATATTCCTGTCGTAGCTAGACAACCGAAATTGTGTGCTTGGAGTTTTTGGTAAACATTAATTTTGAAGACACGAGGGTGTCCAGGCATATTAATGACCATTTGCCCTCGCATTGTGTGCCTTAACAGCCCGTGTGATGAATTGGGGAATCTCTTTCACTATATCATGAAAATATGAATATGTATAGATGTGTAAGTCATGTGTGACTGTGTATATATGCATTCCTCTGTGCCTCAATACTCACATAGATGGTGCGGACATGCTTTTCTGTTTGCAGCTGACGCTCTGCAGAATTGGCCTGATGGAGCAAAGGCACTCAGCGCAGCTCAGTACAAGAAGGAAACAATGCGACCAGCATGCAAACAGCACGGATTGTACTGGAAAATTGACACAGCACCAGAGAACACACACAGGAGAGAAACCTTTTAAGTGCACTCTGTGTGGGAAGGCGTTTGCAAAGTCATCAAATCTTAAGACCCACCAGAGAACACACACAGGAAAGAAACCTTTCAAGTGCACTGTGTGTGAGAAGGCGTTTGCACAGTCATCACATCTTCAAAGACACCAGAGAACACACACAGGAGAGAAACCCTTCAAGTGCACTGTGTGTGAGAAGGCATTTTCATGGTCGTCATATCTTCAGACCCACCAAAGAACACACACAGGAGAGAAACCTTTTAAGTTCAGTGTGTGTGGGAAGGCGTTTGCAAAGTCATCAACTCTTCAGACCCACCAGAGAACACACACAGGAGATAACCCCTTCAAGTGCAGTGTGTGTGGAAAGGCATTTTTTGATTCATCTACTCTTAAACAACACCAGAGAACACACACAGGAGAGAAACCTTTTAAGTGCAGTGTGTGTGGGAAGGCGTTTGCAAAGTCATCAATTCTTAAATCACACCAGAGAACACACACAGGAGAGAAACCTTTCAAGTGCACTGTGTGTGAGAAGGCGTTTGCACAGGCGTCCATTCTTAAATCACACCAGAGAACACACACAGGAGATAAACCTTTTAAGTGCACTCTGTGTGGGAAGGCATTTGCAAAGTCATCAAATCTTAAGACCCACCAGAGAACACACACAGGAGAGAAACCTTTTAAGTGCAGTGTGTGTAAAAAGGTGTTTGCACAGTCATCCATTCTTAAATCACACCAGAGAACACACACAGGAGAGAAACCTTTTAAGTGCACTCTGTGTGGGAAGGCGTTTGCAATGTCATCAAATCTTAAGATCCACCAGAAAACACACACAGGAGAGAAACCTTTTAAGTGCACTCTGTGTGGGAAGGCGTTTGCAAAGTCATCAAATCTTCAAACCCACCAGAGAACACACACAGGAGATAAGCCCTTCAAGTGCAATGTGTGTGGGAAAGCATTTTTTGATTCATCTACTTTTAAACAACACCAGAGAACACACACAGGAAAGAAACCTTTCAAGTGCACTGTGTGTGAGAAGGCGTTTGCACGGTCACCAGATCTTCAAAGACACCAGAGAACACACACAGGAAAGAAACCTTTCAAGTGCACTGTGTGTGAGAAGGCGTTTGCACAGTCATCACATCTTCAAAGACACCAGAGAACACACACAGGAGAGAAACCCTTCAAGTGCACTGTGTGTGAGAAGGCATTTTCATGGTCGTCATATCTTCAGACCCACCAAAGAACACACACAGGAGAGAAACCTTTTAAGTGCAGTGTGTGTGGGAAGGCGTTTGCAAAGTCATCAATTCTTAAATCACACCAGAGAACACACACAGGAGAGAAACCTTTCAAGTGCACTGTGTGTGAGAAGGCGTTTGCATGGTCGTTTATTCTTAAATCACACCAGAGAACACACACAGGAGAGAAACCCTTCAAGTGCACTGTGTGTGAGAAGGCATTTTCATTGTCATCATATCTTCAGACCCACCAGAGAACACACACAGGAGATAAACCCTTCAATTGCAGTGTTTGTGGGAAAGCGTTTGCACATTCATCAAATCTTAAAAAACACCAGAGATCACACACGCATCAGAAAATCCACAAGAAGTGTAATCTGAAATCAGCTTGTGAAAGTCAAAGTGCTGCAATGACCCCATTGTTCATGAAACAAGAACCAGTAGACAATTCCAGCCTGGACACTTTGAAAGGTATCAAGGTGAAATATGAAGAGGCGAAAGTGAAATGTGAAGAAGTAACATTGAAGAGCGTAGAAGTGAAGGTTAAATTTGAAGATTCAACTCCAAAATCGGACCTTCACATAGATGGAGGCAGTGTGAAGCAGGAACTAAATTCTGACTGTGAGGCAGTGCGAGGCAACTCCCAGGAGTTTGTGGATGTGGAGGTGTGGGTGGACTTCTTAGACAATACAAAGTCAAATGGAGACCAGGTAGATGTGCAAGCTTGAGACAATTAAGCTCCAATGGATGCACCTTTGTCACAGGCCTTTCTAATGAATATAATGTGAAGTTGAACACTCAATTTCTAGGTTCAAACTGCAGTGTAAGAGTGGCCAGTATTTGTGGATCTGTGGGTTGGGTCGTTCTCGAATCCGGGAGCGACTCATGTGTTTTCTAACATATCTCATCTTAGACACTCGAAGGGTGCCCATAATGGGCATCTGCCCCTGTGTGCCACAAGGTGACCGTTCACTGGCTTGCATGTGGATATGAGTTTGTAAGTCGGGGGCGATGATTGATATACCAGTCGGATTTGAACCTTGAACCTCTGCAACAAATAGAGAATGTACTACTACTTGGCTTCCCTCTATGAGAGTGCTGCACATATAGGCCTCATCTCGTCAGATCAACTTGTAAATACGTTGCAACGTGACGCAGTACATTTCAGTATAGTAATAAAATGTTGCCAATGTGCCCTTTGATTATTTTGAATCGTAATTGAAAGAATACCCGTCTGATTTTGTACGTACATACAACATTTTGTGTATTAATGTCAAACATGGAATATGTGCTGTCAGGACAAAGTATCTGTTTTGGTGGTAACCTGTACAAAAACTCAAGTGAGAGCTGTTATTTTTGTGATACGAGTCAAAGGGTATTTTTGTGAATCAGGACGCATCTGACTGGGGCAACTCATTGTCTTTGAAATCGGGAGCATAGTCGGATCATTCATCAGTTAAGGTATGCCACTTATAAGTTACGTATAGGAGATACATTCTCAACAACACTAATTATCATTTTGTACTACGTATATAAATTTTGTCGAACTGAGACTTGAAATGGACCTTGCTGATGAACATCAGTTGAAGCAAAGCCCGACTGTTGTTGAGACATTGTACACCAAAACCAGTCCACAGGTGGCTTGTACTGAACACATGCATTCCTAGAAGGCCATGGTATTTATAGTTTGTGTAAGACATTCCTTTGTTTCGTGTAGAGAACGTTGAATGAAAGATGTCTGCCGATCTGTTTTTTTCGCAAGGAGGTACTTTAAAGAGCACATTTGATGGCATCGTGGATTTTTGTTACTGATTTGTATTCTAGCCTAGGTTTTATTAAATTTTTACTTTCATTTAAATAAAACTTTATATATGTGTCCATTGATATCCCACCTTGTTTTTCACATATTTAAATATGTAGAAGCTCCCTCTGAAGACGTCACCTCAAATTAACGAGTGGGTTACGTCAGGGCCTCCCCCTCTCTCTGGCTTGTGATGTCACCAAGAGCAGAACTCGCCTCCACGGAATCTAACGACTGCACTGTCTTGGAATGCATTTGTAACGGGTTCCGGAGACACTTGTAGATGTAACTTCTTTATTACAATACAACACTCCAACAGTCCTGATACTCTGTTACAGCCTAGGTACACAGCCTAGCTACACAGCCTAGATACACTACTCTGGCTACGCTCTGGACTCGCCCTCACAAGGTCGTAGCGTCGAGAGTTCCAGAGTCCCAGCGCTGGCTCTCACAGCATCCCAGGGTCTTCAGATGGCTGGTCGTGGGTCTTGGGTCTTGAGTTACAACTGGGCCCCGATCGTCCAGGGAGCTCTCCTTTTATGCCTGGTCCGACGAGGGGTGGGGCCGTGTGCGCCACCAGACATCCCACAGAGCACACACAGCCCGCCCCCCCCCGTTGGCGGCGCCAAAAAGGCTTAAGCGCCTGGGAACCCAACGCCTGGCGCCCAAAGGCTTAAAAGCGTCTGGACCCCCTGGGAACACCCGGATGTGTTTGTGTTGGAGCCGGCGGGATGGCGCGGTCGCTGCGCCGCCTCTCTCCCTCCTGCCTCCGCCTGTGAGCGACGCATCTCGCCCAGGATGGAGACGGTGGCGTGGAGCAGCTCGGTGAGGCGAAGCAGCGTTTCCTCCATTGTTGCTCCCGACGCTGGAGGAGGATCGGCAGGTGTGGTGGACGCCTGCTCAGCCGGCGGTGCGGCGTCGTTGTCGGCCCGAGTTGGCTGCCCCGTCGCTGCTTGCTCCTCAACATCGCCGTCAGGACTGAAGGTACGTGGCTTACTTCTTGTCTCCATTGCCACCTCTGACGCCAAATGTAACGGGTTCCGGAGACACTTGTAGATGTAACTTCTTTATTACAATACAACACTCCAACAGTCCTGATACTCTGTTACAGCCTAGGTACACAGCCTAGCTACGCAGCCTAGATACTCTACTCTGGCTACGCTCTGGACTCGCCCTCACAAGGTCGTAGCGTCGGGAGTTCCAGAGTCCCAGCGCTGGCTCTCACAGCATCCCAGGGTCTTCAGATGGCTGGTCGTGGGTCTTGGGTCTTGAGTTACAACTGGGCCCCGATCGTCCAGGGAGCTCTCCTTTTATGCCTGGTCCGACGAGGGGTGGGGCCGTGTGCGCCACCAGACATCCCACAGAGCACACACAGCCCCCCCCCCCCCCCCCCCCGTTGGCGGCGCCAAAAAGGCTTAAGCGCCTGGGAACCCAACGCCTGGCGCCCAAAGGCTTAAAAGCGTCTGGACCCCCTGGGAACCCAGTGCCTGGCGCCCAGAGGCTTACGCGTCTGGACCCACCTGGGAACCCAGAGCCTACAGCAGCCCCTCCCTTCTTATGTCACTACACATTTACACAGTAATCAAATCTTCACAACTGCCAGGGAACACACATTAAAAACCACTTAATGTACAATTGGAAGGCCTTTTGAATTGTCTTGAAACTGAAACACGTGTAAGGAGGTCTACAAGGAGCAGAGTCTGAGATTGACGTGTGAAATTTGAAGTTCCATAAGCCCATCGTTTGTGATGCAAGGACCCAATAAAGATGGCAGCTGGGAAACGTCACCATTCGTGAAGGTGACCTGTGAAGGCTCTAGGGTTTGACTTCCAGGTCACTAATGGAGCCCGAGACAAATCACATCCATTTGTGGATGTGGAGTTTTGGGAGGACTTTTCGGACAAGGTCGAGTAGAAGCAGACAGCATGTGTGACCATAAGTGTTGGGTAGACCTGTAATCAAAAGCATGAGACACGGTTTCCCAATGTTTATTTCAATTGTTAAATTTTTAGTTGATTTGTAATACAGTACGTATTTCAATTGTGATGTAAATTTTAGTTGACGTTTACCTAACGCCATTACTTGGGTAAGGCTTAAGTATTGAATATCGCGTTTTTAGCTGTCGCGCGGCATTTTCCAAGAACGTAACCTACGATATTCAAGGGGCGGCTGTATTTTCTGTCGATCGAGTACAGCAGGCCTATGGTACCCTAAATAGGCTTGGTGCTTTGGGTTCCTTGATTTCGATGTCTCTGCCTCTGCTCACATTCGTTGAGGATTTTTATGATTTTGGGCAGGCCTATCTAAAGGTGCGTGACCAGGAGTTGGAACCAGTTTCCTGTTCAACTCGGCTTGTGACAGAAATTCACTCTGCCCCAATGCATTTCATTTGTAATGTGAGGTTACACCTGGATGATGATGATTGGCTCTGCTGGCTTCAGCCCGCAACCAATGGGGAGTCGAGTTAGGGGCGTGGCCCTGGAGCCGTACATTAGCTTCGAGAAAGTTCCAGGGGTGTGGCTGAGGATTGGCTGCGGGGCATCACGTGGGCCAGGGATTAAAAGGGGCGGAGAAGCCACGTGGCTGGTGCCGTAGTCCGGAGCCTGCCACGTGGCGGGCCGCGGAAATCTCACGCTGTCAGCCAACAGCGTGAAGGAGCAAGGGAACTGGAGGAACGAATGTGGTGGAAGCTGTGAACGAAACTGAATAAAGAATTCTCAATTCACGATGTCGTCTCAATGGGGTTTATTACACATCACATAGCATCTTCAATAATAATGTAGTTTGAGAAGCTCACAATGGCCGTATAAATAAATTGGATTCGTCGCAGTTAAAAATAATACGCTTATCGATGACTGGTTATCGTTAAGGGATTATACTGGTAGGAACGAAGTGAACCAGCCTACAATAGATTATATCGTCCGATGTCCGATTACGTGTAGCAACATCGCCCCCTACTGCAAACACTTGGCAGGACCCTACAAAAACCTTTAGACTCAGTGAGGCTTTCCTGGCTAAACAAGTGTAACATTCCCTTATAATTCCCTGAGATAGTTTTAAATTAAAACATTTAAATTAAAAATTAAACTCACAGCGGCCTAAAGCCTACAGCTAGGCCTAAAACCTAGAACTAGGCCTCAAACTCTCCCTTCGTATCGTACCCCCGCCATTTCATTTTATTATAGCCATTCATTTGTTCGTTCCTACCAGCCCACCCCGCAGAGACCTGTTTCCCTGCTGGTCAGCCCTGTTGCATCTGCTGATGATCTGGTAATGGCTACTCAATTAGATGGCTGGCTGAGGTGCCAACTCTTGTTTTGCCGGACACACAGTAACAAGAACAACAACCGCCATTCGCCACTAAGTGGCGGTCACGTCACCATGGCGCTTGTGCCAGGCTATGTGCACGGGGTAGACCCCCAGGTGCCATGGGTCGACTAACTCAGTTGACTGGCCGATGCACCATCTGTACCCCCGACTGTGCCAACACACAGTGTACACACACACACACAGTGTACACACACAGTTTGTACACACAGTGTACACACACACAGTGTACACGCACAGGGTACACACACACAGTGTACACACACACAGTGTACACGCACAGGGTACACACAGTTTGTACACACTGTACACACACACAGTGTACACACACACAGTTTGTACACACAGTGTACACACACAGAGTGTACACACACACAGTGTACACACACAGAGTGTACACACACAGTGTACACGCACAGGGTACACACACACAGTTTGAACACACAGTGTACACACACACAGTGTACACACACACACACAGTGTACACACACACAGTGTACACGCACAGGGTACACACACACAGTTTGTACACACAGTGTACACACACACAGTTTGTACACACAGTGTACACACACAGAGTGTACACGCACAGGGTACACACACACAGTTTGTACACACACACACAGTTTGTACACACAGTGTACACACACAGTGTACACACACACACAGTTTGTACACACACAGTGTACACACACACACAGTTGTACACACACACAGTGTACACACACACAGTGTACACACACACAGTGTACACACACACAGTGACGTCAGCACTCATTAACTCGTCGGCGTGAGACGCCAGGGAAAGCTGTTCCCCGCTAGTGACGTCATGTCACCAAGATATTCAATCCCACCCCCTCCACCGCGATTTTGACTGGCGGTTCATTAACATAATTTATTCATGAAAACCGTCGCTATTTTATTGCGACGGGTTCAGCAACCAAGCCCAATCACTCCACATGGGCCCGGCTCATTAACATAATTTATTCAATTACACCGCTGCTTGTTGGGGGAGGGGATTGTGTGATGAACCCCGCTAGTGACGTCATGTCACCTCCTGCTGCCGCGTGACGTCACGAAATATCCGGAAGTTGCTGCACCGCGCGCGCGCTCACTGAGATCCGAGGTGAGAAGTTGACATCGTGGTGGTTGTTGTGGTGGTTGTTGTTGTGGTGGTTGTTGTTGTTGTGGTGGTTGTTGTTGTTGTTTACCCAGGTAGAGCCTCGCTCCTCTCGTAGGGATATCAATTGAGTAGCAGCGAGTATGGAATCGATGTCCAGGTTGGAACATTACAACGCGGGGCCTAGCCATGCGGGGCCTTGCCTCCTGCCCTCGCCTGATTGCATTTGCTTTAATTCTCTGCTTAAGTTTAATTTGTCTTCATCTGACTCACTACTTTGAAACTTTGTTTCTTTTAAGTATTTCTACAGTTTTTTTATTATCCTACCAGGCCAAGCCCACTTCAGCTTCTATACCGCTCTTGTTTTCTGAAGCGACCAGCCCAGAACAAAGTGGCTTATCAACGTGTGGAAATGTCTGTCGGTCAAATACTCTAAACGCGTGGTGATGTTGACTCTAAATGTGGAGGGGAAAACCCTGAGGATCCGGAGGAAAATCCACGCGACCACGGGGAGAGAGAGAGACACGCAAACTCCAAATATACAGGAGGGGTCGGGATCGAACCCACCACCTCCTGTAATCCATGAGAGGCAGTAAACATCTCCCAGCCACCATGGTGCACACTCGAGTACATGACCACAATGAGTCTCAGCACTCTAATTCAGGAGCGTTCTGCCGAGTTGGTTTTGCTGATGCACCCTTTAGACCGATGAACAACTATTTTTATGATTATTGTTTTTTTACCCTGTTATCTGGCAACAAAACTGACACCTTTTTTACGAGGAGTCATGTTTGCATAGACCACAATACCTGCAGTCATAATGCAAACAAAAAATATAACTCTGATAATGTATGCACTGTCCTTGAAGTTGATTGGTCCACACCTGAGACAGCTTTCCTTAGAGCCTAGTTTCTCTGATGGTGCATTGTCTTTGAGTTGTGCGCCTTTTGGCGTAATCTGGTCCAACACTATGTGAGACGAGGCTCTAATGTAAGCTTTCTCGGGTGTGGACCAATCAACTTCAAGGACAGTGCATACATGATCAGAGTTATGTTTTTTTTCATTATGACTGCAGGTATTGTGGTCTATGCAAACATGACTCCTCGTAAAGAAGGTGTCAGTTTTGTTGCCAGATTAAAGGGTAAAAAAAACAATTATATTTTTTACTGGCAAATGAGGTTCCAATGGTGTAAACTATTTTTATATTACCAACCAAGGCTCACAGAGCTGTTAGATATTTTGTCAGAAGCCACCTGGCCATAGATGATAGCTCAACGAAATGGCTTTAAACGTGGAAGATTATAGCAGCCAAATAATCTAAATGCATGTTACTAAATGTGGAGGGGAAAATCGAAGGACCCGGAGAAAAAATAATCCGAGTGAGCGAGTGTACTCATTTGTGTGAGTGTACTCCGTGAGCGTACTCTGCGTGCGTGAGTTCGATTCCAACCCTGACGCATTTATAATTGCAGTTTACATTTTTTATTTTTTCTCTCTCTCCCTGTAGTGGCATTGATTTTTCTCCACATTTAGAAACATGCATTTTAAGAATTTTTCTGCAAAACATTTCCATATTATAACCTACTAAGCTGAGCTATCATTTGTGTCCAGGTCGATTCTGAAAAAGAGCTATGCAGCTCAGATGGCCTCACCTGGTAAAATAAAAAAAGTGTACTGTGTTTGAGGGTTTCCCAATTTAATTTCTTATTTAGCAGTTAAAGATTATGTTTCAGGAGGGTCCTGCATTGCACTGTTTGACCACCTCCAACTATATTTTGAGTTTAGGTTTGGGAGACAAACGGAAAACCCAGTGGAACACCAATGCCGACGGTGACGGCCGACGCCAGGATAGCGGCCACGGGCTCGAAGCGAGGGCAACCCGGCTCTTGTCCCAAGAAAGGAATCTGCTCCCTGCTGCCCTCCACGGTGGCACATCGCCGGCGGGGCTGCACGCTGAGCCCCAACTTTTCTAGGAGGTCGGTACCAGCAATACACTCGTGGCATAACACGCTCGACACGTATAACTCCTGGTTACACACCTGGTGTCCGAGGCGACCCTTAAGGAGTTAAGGGTGACCCTCCCCAGCAGTCCCATCCCATTTCCACTTGCAGTGTGCAGCGCACGATCCGGGGCCTGTCGGCGGCCCACTTCAACCCCGACCACGTTGCAATATGTTGCACTCACGAGTGACATTACCGCCCCACGTGTCCAGCAGAATCCGGGTTTGCCGCCTGTTCACCTGCCCTTCCACGAGCGACGTGGCCCCCATTATTCCTGCCACCAGCTCCCGCAGCCAGTCACCCGCAGTCGCCGCATTCTGGGGTGTTGTTGTCAATATCTGCGTGGGGGTCATTCGTCACCATTATCATGACAGTTTATTTGTGTTGGGTCCACGTGGATTGCACCCCTCTGTGGTCCCCTCTTTAGGGAGGCCTTGGTGTTTAACCCTGGTGCTTCTCTCGCGCGGGCGATCTGGGGACTGTCTCTCACGAGATGCCCCCATTGGTCGCATAGATAGCACGCACGGGGAAGGGCGGTGGCTCCATAAGAGGCCCCTTTCCCACTCCCCCTTACCCTCCCAGTGCGCATTTGTTCGAGTTCTGCCTCTTATTGAGATACTCGCCTGGTTAGCCCCCCGACCATGGAGCGTAGCCCTCCCACCTCGGACTGGACTATCTCCGCTGTAGACTGCAGCTTGGTAACATTCAGGTGTACTTGGGTTACCTCCTCGCGTACTTGGGTCGCATGGCCTGCGTTATCTCCTATACCGGTCTGTATCCCTGCCACCCATCCTGGGGTTGTCTCACGGGATCCCGGAGGCTCCCTCGTCCCCCCCCCCTCACCTCCTCCTCTGGAAGAAGACTTGCAATGGTGCTATCCCGTCCCAGCCGTCGGAATTCCGCACGCTCGCTAGCAAATCTCTCACACACACGTGCGCGTGCTCGGCAAGGGTGCTAAATGGGGGATATGGGCAGTTCGCATCTGGCTGACACCCCGTTGTGCTTGTCAGATGCTGCTGAACTTTCTCGGCGGCAAGGTCATCGATGATCTCGGCAGTGTATCCCGGGCATGCGCTCTGTGTTAGCAAACGTGATTTATTTTCATGCGCGCTCACTGAGATCCGAAGTGAGAAGTTCACATCGTTGTCGTGGTGGTAGTTGTTGTTTACCCAGGTAGAGCCTCGCTCCTTCTCTGTCTTGTAGGGAGGCCGCTTTGGATTGCACCACTTTTCGATTTCACATTAACATGCTAATTTATTACGTTAACATCACTTGCCCCGGCCACTTCTTTATGACCCTTGGGCTACACCCATTTCAAACCTTCTAAAACAGTCTGCCTCAGCAGCAGACCATGCATTTTCTATCAGAGTGTTTTTGTTTGCATTCTGACCACAAGTATTGTGGTTAATGCACACATGATTCCTTGTTAAAGGTTTCAGTTTGGTGTTTTAACATCTTAACACCTGTTTTGTTGCCAGAAAAACGGAAAAAACCTATTCTCATATTTTAGTACTGGAAAAGGTTCCATGATGAAATATTACAGTATATTATAGGTGAGCCGTGCGTGTGCAGAGAGGACAATAAGGACCTGGAAGTTAATTAATTTTGTGGCAAAAATGCAGGCCTGATAATATGTAAGGATAATGTGGTAAATGAGAAAAAATATAGCAGCGGCGGGGTGTTGGAGTGTGCAGGTGTTACAGGTGTTAATGGTGAACAGGTAAGCTAAAAATTGTGTGAAAAACATAACTTACCCTTGAGTACGCATGGAATTTTTGATGTGTGTTTGTTTCATAGTGTTGGCGCAATTTGGTTCTCAAAAAAACACAAAGTCTGCTTTTTTTATATACATTTAAACTCATCTTGGAATGTTTTGTATACGGTTTCTCCACATTTATTTCAGTAATTTAGTTTATTGGGAATACAGTACAGTACTTATTATTTAGGTCAGGCTTAAATGTTAAATATCGGCATTTTAGCTTTCGCACGGCACTTTCCAAGAATGTAACCTCCACGCTATTCAAGGGGCTGCTGTATTTTTTGTCCATCAGCTATAGTACAGGAGTACGGATTTTCAGCAGAAACTAGATCTGCTTTCTTGGTGTAATTACAGCCTATAGTACCATAAAGAGGCTTGGGGTTTTGGTTTGTTTTTGGTTTTCGATGTCTCTGCCTCTTCTCACAATCGTTGAGGATTTTTATGATTTTTGGCTGGCCCATCTAAAGTTGCGTGACCAGGAGTCGGATCCCTTTCTTGTTCAATTTGGCTTGTGGCCGAAATTCCCTCTAGCCGCATGCATTACATTACGTAGCATTTTCAAATAGTTGTGTTTTGAGAAGCTCACAACGACCCTATAAAAAATGCATTTGATACAGTAACAATGATACGCTAATCAATGTCTGGTTATAGTCAAGGGATTATCCCCTGCTGGTCAACCATGTTACGCATGTTGATGATCTGGTCATGGCTACTCAATGATATTGAGTTGGAGAATCGTGTTCTGTACCTGGAGAATTCCATGACGAAATGGGGCCTTGCATATGTTCTACAAAAAGATCACCTCCCTGTGAAAATCTTGACTTAAAGCTTTCGTAACTGCAGGAATTCATATTCTTTGGGTCTTTCGGTTAAGTGACGTGACTTTACCGAAAGACCCAAAGAACACCTCCCTGGGAATTTAATGTCATACAGCACTGCACCTGCTCAGCTCTCCATGAATAATCAGGTCGTTCTACACGTGGTGGAGGAGCTCCTATACCTGGTTAATGTGTTCACGACCAGCTTTGGTTTGGCATCCAAAGTCTCACTTCAAATTGGTCTAGCAGCATTCTTTCATTAGGCTCTGTAACACTATGTGGAAGCTGCCTGGACTTTTTTTACGTACAAAGCTGTGAGTGTCCATCACCAAGGTCTAGTCCATTGCAAAGGTCTCGTCAAAAAACAGGCAATAGTCTACATTATAGACTGCCAATACACTCACCGAGGTTAAGAACCAGGCTGCAGTCTACATTATAGACTGCCAGTACGCTCACCCAGAGGCGTAGCTGGGGGGGGCAGGGGGGTACATATGTCCCCGGGCGCCAAGGTAAAGGGGCGCCTAAAAGAGGCTTACAACGTTACATTATCACTTATTGCGGCGGGCGCGGCAGCCTGAAACTACTGCGCAAATCTACACCTCAACCTAAAAGTTTATATATCCCGCCACACACAGCCTACATTGCATGTAATTACATTTTCTCAGGTCATAAGATTTGTGGATGTGGATTTTCAAACTAAAAAAGTAACTATCAAAAAATCATTTTTAGGTTATATCGAGATACATGCAAAAGATGCAGCAAGCCTAGAAAGAGTCATCTTCGAGATACTGAAATTTGACAACATACCTCTAGCCGACTGTCAGGCACAATGTTATCACAATGCTGCTGTGATGACTGGGCATATATCCGGCCTTCAACAACGAATATGTGACAAAAATCACAGAGCATTGTTTGTCAACTGTGACAACCACAGCTTAAACTTAGCAGGAGTACACTCAGCTAAACAGGATCCACTTGTCGTCACGTTTTTTGGAACAGTTGAAAGTATATATTTTTCTCTCGTTCAACAATTCGTTGGGAAGAGTTAAAAAAAGCTGTGCCCATCACAGTAAAGCGGGAGTCTGAAATACGCTGGAGTGCACGATCAGAAGCTGTTAAAGCTCTCTATGAAGGAATGGATGAACTAGTAGGGCTGCTAGACAAATTGTCGGAGGACGTAACTATGACGCCTGAAACCAGAAGTGATGCATAACAGTTACAGGCATGCGTATTAAATTTTTACTTCATAGTTTTATTACATTTCTGGAATGTCATTCTTGGCAAAATGTATCGTGTTCAGAAGCGCTTACAGGGTCCTACTATGCATTTCAAGGAAGCAGCAACTGATCTTGAATCTTTGAAGCATGAATTTGTCCAGCTTCGTGATGATTTGAGCCAAGTTGCTGTAAAAAACGCCAAAACAAGATGCACAGCCTGGGGGATCGATGTGGACAGAAGAATTAGGTGACGTCGGAAGATGCCGGGAGAACTGGCACAGATGTTGATCCAATTCGTCGAAATTGCACAGATTTTGGAAATTTCTATGACACCTTCATCAATGGCCACGAACTTTTCACAGAATTTGGAGATTGCAAAATGCTGCTCGGTAACCGGAATTAAGTTCTACCAGAAACTCCTTTGGATTTTCTTGGTTTTATTGTGTTTTATGGAGACGACATATTTCCGAATTTGCGAATTTCACTGCAAATTTTATTAACACTAGCAGTTTCAATTGCAAGCTGTGAGCGGTCATTCAGCAAATTGAAACTTATTTTGTCGTATTTGCGTGCTTCAATGGGACAAGATCGTCTCAGCGATCTTGCTCTTCTTAGCGTTGAAAGAAAAACATTGGAAAAAACATATTTTGATTACGTGATTGACCAGTTTGCGACAGTGAAATCAAGAAAAAATAATCTTTTGTAGACTATGTCAACCAGTCTACGACAGTGACTGAGTGAGCCATGTAATATAATTTCTATAAATTTGCTTCTTTATATACAATGTTTCATTAAAATTGTTATTCCTTATTCGATGTAATAGGAAAATGTGATTAAACGGGGGGGGGGGGGGCGCCAATTTTATAGTTCGTCCCTGGGCGCAAAATATCCTAGCTACGCCTCTGCGCTCACCGAGGTTAAGAACCAGGCTACAGTCTACATTAGTCGTTTTTTTTTCTTCTATTCACTTTATTTGTATTATTATTTTCTATCTACGTGACTTTACCGAAATAACCAAAGAATATTAATTCCTGCAGTCACGAAAGTTTTAAGTCAAAATTTAACCACCTTTTTACCATGCAAGTGTATGAACATGTGAAGTTTGTATTTGCTGTCAAGTATATTGACTCGATTGAACATGGAGGTTAAATCATAAATATAGTTTATTTTAGTTTTGCTTTGGAAATTTTCATAAGAATGGAAATTAACACAGCACATATGCAGCTGAAGTTAAATCTGTTCATCCTCGCATTCAAGCTAATCTGAGCCTGGCTTCACACCTCTAAGTTGCAAATGAACATTAATTTATACATTTCTGCATAATACAAATAGTATGCTTTTCAAAAGCCTTTGCTAGGTTAACAAATTTTTTTTTAAATATTCCTGTCGTAGCTAGACAACCGAAATTGTGTGCTTGGAGTTTTTGGTAAACATTAATTTTGAAGACACTAGGGTGTCCAGGCATATTTATGACCATTTGCCCTCGCATTGTGTGCCTTAACAGCCTGTGTGATGAATTGGGGAATCTCTTTCACTATTTCATGAAAATATGAATATGTATAGATGTGTAAGTCATGTGTGACTGTATATATGCATTCCTCTGTGCGTCAATACTCACGGAGATGGTGTGGATATGTTTTTCTGTCTGCAGCTGATGCTCGCTTTGCAGAGTTGGTCTGATGGAGCAAAGGCACTCAGCGCAGCTCGGTACAAGAAGGAAACAATGCGACCAGCATGCAAACAGCACGGATTGTACTGGAAACTTGACACAGCACCAGAGAACACACACAGGAGAGAAACCCTTCAAGTGCACTGTGTGTGGGAAGGCGTTTGCACAGTCATCAACTCTTCAGACCCACCAGAGAACACACACAGGAGAGAAACCTTTTAAGTGCAGTGTGTGTAAAAAGGTGTTTGCACGGTCATCCATTCTTAAATCACACCAGAGAACACACACAGGAGAGAAACCTTTTAAGTGCACTGTGTGTGAGAAGGCATTTTCAGATTCATCTACTCTTAAACAACACCAGAGAACACACACAGGAAAGAAACCTTTCAAGTGCACTGTGTGTGAGAAGGCGTTTGCACGGTCACCAAATCTTCAAAGACACCAGAGAACACACACAGGAGAGAAACCTTTCAAGTGCACTGTGTGTGAGGAGGCGTTTGCACGGTCATCCATTCTTAAATCACACCAGAGAACACACACAGGAGAGACACCTTTTAAGTGCACTCTGTGTGGAAAGGCGTTGGCAAAGTCATCAAATCTTAAGATCCACCAGAGAACACACACAGGAGAGAAACCTTTTAAGTGCACTCTGTGTGGGAAGGCGTTTGCAATGTCATCAAATATTA
This sequence comes from Lethenteron reissneri, assembly GCF_015708825.2. Lineage (NCBI taxonomy): Eukaryota > Metazoa > Chordata > Hyperoartia > Petromyzontiformes > Petromyzontidae > Lethenteron > Lethenteron reissneri. Next base: position 297,553 of record NW_026890816.1, on the reverse strand, counting down.
AGACCCACCAGAAAACACACACAGGAGAGAAACATTTTAAGTGCACTCTGTGTGGGAAGGCGTTTGCAAAGTCATCATATCTTCAAACCCACCAGAGAACACACACAGGATATAAGCCCTTCAAGTGCAGTGTGTGTGGGAAGGCATTTTTTGATTCATCTTCTCTTAAACAACACCAGAGAACACACACAGGAAAGAAACCTTTCAAGTGCACTGTGTGTGAGAAGGCGTTTGCACAGTCATCACATCTTCAAAGACACCAGAGAACACACACAGGAGAGAAACCCTTCAAGTGCACTGTGTGTGAGAAGGCATTTTCATGGTCGTCATATCTTCAGACCCACCAGAGAATACACACAGGAGATAAACCCTTCAAGTGCAGTGTGTGTGAGAAGGCGTTTTCAGATTCATCTGCTCTTCGACGACACCAGAGAACACACACAGGAGATAAACCCTTCAAGTGCAGTGTGTGTGGGAAGACATTTTTAGATTCATCTACACTTAAACAACACCAGAGAACACACACAGGAAAGAAACCTTTCAAGTGCACTGTGTGTGAGAAGGTGTTTGCAAAGTCATCAAATCTTAAAAAACACCAGAGAACACACACGCATCAGAAAATCCACAAGAAGTGTAATCTGAAATCAGCTTGTGAAAGTCAAAGTGCTGCAATGACCCCATTGTTTATGAAACAAGAACTAGAAGACAATCCCAGCCTGGACACTTTGAAAGGTATCAAGGTGAAATATGAAAAGGCGAAAGTGAAATGTGAAGAAGTAACATTGAAGAGCGTAGAAGTGAAGGTTAAATTTGAAGATTCAACTCCAAAATCGGACCTTCACATAGATGGAGGCAGTGTGAAGCAGGAACTAAATTCTGACTGTGAGGCAGAGCGAGGCAACTCCCAGGAGTTTGTGGATGTGGAGGTGTGGGTGGACTTCTTAGACAATACAAAGTCAAATGGAGACCAGGTAGATGTGCAAGCTTCAGACAATTAAGCTCCAATGGATGCACCTTTGTCACAGGCCTTTCTAATGAATATAATGTGAAGTTGAACACTCAATTTCTAGGTTCAAACTGCAGTGTAAGAGTGGCCAGTATTTGTGAACCTGTGGGTTGGGGCGATCTCTAACCAGGAGTGACTCAAGTGTTTAGTATCATATCTCATCTTAGACACTCGATGGGTGCCCATAATGGGCATCTGCCCCTGTGTGCCACAAGGTGACCGTTCACTGGCCTGCATGTGGATATGAGTTTGTAAGTCGGGGGCGATGATTGATATGCCAGTCGGATTTGAACCTTGAACTTCTGCAACAAATAGAGAATGTACTACTACTTGGCTTCCCTCTATGAGAGTGCTGCACATATAGGCCTCATCTCGGCAGAGATCAACTTGTAAATACGTTGCAACGTGACGCAGTACATTTCAGTATAGTAATAAAATGTTGCCAATGTGCCCTTTGATTATTTTGAATCATAATTGAAAGAATACCTGTCTGATTTTGTACGTACATACAACATTTTGTGTATTAATGTAAAACATGGAATATGTGATGTCAGGACAAAGTATCTGTTTTGGTGGTAACCTGTACAAAAACTCACGTGAGAGCTGTTATTTTTGTGATACGGGTCAAAGGGTATTTTTGTGAATCAGGACGCATCTGACTGGGGCAACTCATTGTCTTTGAAATCGGGAGCATAGTCGGATCATTCATCAGTTAAGGTATGCCACTTACAAGTTACGTATAGGAGATACATTTTCCACAAGCACACTAATTATCATTTTGTATTACGTATACATTTTGTCGAACTGAGACTTGAAATGGACCTTGCCGATGAACATCAGTTGAAGCAAGCCGGACTGTTGTTGAGACATTGTACACCAAAACCAGTCCACAGGTGGCTTGTACTGAACACATGTGTAGTGCCATACGAGGGGAGGGGCTGCTGGGGGCTCTAGGATCCTAGGCAGATAAGCCCTCGGCGCCAGGCGCTAGGATCCCAGGCACCCCAAACAGTTAAGCCCCTTGGTGCCACCAACGGGGGGGCTGTGCGTGCTCTGTGGGATATCTGGGGGCACACACAACCCCACCCCTCGTTGGGGACGATGCATAAAAGGGCAGCTCCCTGGCCGATCGGGGCCAGTTGCAGCTCAAGACCAGCCAGCTTAGGACCCTGGACCCCCTCGTCCCGCTTGTCCTTGTGTAGTGGTGATACGCGCTGGGGTAGGGATCGTGTGCCAGCGCGTAGTGATTGGCTGTGTATGTGGTGACGCGCGCTGATGGTGGAGGATCAGGGGTCAGCGCGGGGTCGTGGGTTACGTGGTGCTGATTGGCTGTGTGCCGGTGACGCGCTGAGAGGGAGTGATCGGGTGGCAGCGCGGTGTGATTGGTTGAGTAGTATTAACACGCGCTGGGGAAAACGGATCGTAGAGATAGCGCGTCGTCATTGGTTAACTAAAGAGCGATGCTCACGTCGACGTCCGCATCAGCTCCGTCTCCCGTGAGCAGGGGCTATAAAAGGGGATGCACACAGGCGTAAAGACAGTATGTAACCAGCGAAGACTGAAGACGGGGATGAAGAGATAGGGCCCTGCGGTACCTAGTCCCGCTGTCCTAACGGGACCGGGACTCTGTGTAACCCAGAGGCGAATGCATTGGGTGTAGCCATAGGCATAGGGTCTACACGAGTCGAATGCATGGTGTGTAGCCAGAGGCATAGGGTCTACACGAGTTAAGTGAAGTGTGTGTAGCCAGAGGCATAGGGTCTACACGAGTTAAGTGAAGTGTGTGTAGCCAGAGGTATAGAGTCTACACGAGTTAAGAGAAGTGTGTGTAGCCAGAGGTATAGAGTCTACACGAGTTAAGTGGAGTGTATAGTGAGAAGAATAGAGACCACACGTTGTATTGTGACACATCAAGATTTAATAAAAGTGTGTTACCCGTCAAGAAGTTCCTGCCGTCATTTCCAATACTTCAACTGGCGTCAGAAGTGAAACGGTCTTCCAAGCATGGATACAAGGAAGACCCGTCGGACCCACGGGATTGACCGCGGGGACAACCTTGACGACTCGGGCCAGCTGGCATCGGGGGGTGAGGACGAAGAATTGCCCACGCTGCAGGATCCGCCGACGGCGCCGGACGAGCGACGGGGGTCCGATGCCGTGCTCCGCGAGGCGCACTCCCGTCTGGCGGAGCTGCTGCTCGCGGCCGCGTCCATCCTGGCGGAGATCAGCTCGTCGGGAGGAGCGGGGACGGCGGCGGACATTCTACAGGGTCGCCCCGCAGATTCCCGCCAAAATTATTTGGCGATTCCCGCCATTTCATCTGCGCCGACTTTTGGCGGGAACGGCCATCACCACGTGGCAGCGGTTCTCCAAGCGCGCCCGCTTACGTCACCAACGCGCGCTGCGGACCGCCATCAGACACCCGCCACTGGGGCCGCCATCTTACACACCGACGGGGGGGCGGTGAGGAACCACGAGGCGGAGGACGACTTCATCTTTCAACAACGCCTTCCCACATTGTCAGCCTTCAAGGCGGAAGGCGGGGACTGGGGCCAATTTCAGCGCAGGTTTTTGGCGCATCAGGAGATGTCCGCCTGGTCCGACGCTACGGCACTGCGGGCACTGCCTGCCATGCTGGACGACAACGCGCTCGCGGCCTTCACGTCCGCACGCAGGTCGGACCGCTCCACGCTCAAGGATGCGCTGGCTCTCATGGCAAAGGTCTACGGTCCTCCCTCGGCGTGTCGCCATCATTTTTATGCAAGGCGGAAGGCGGACGCGGAGACCGTGCTTGCATATCGCACGGCGTTGCTGGCTCTCGGCGACGCCGCGTTCCCTCGTATGGACGAGGAGGGCAAAGATGCGATGGTTTTGGAGCAACTGCTCAAGTTGGCGCAGGACCTGGGGGTCCCCATCAACACGGCCGACGAGATCGATATTTCTTCCTTGCGGGTCGCTACAAGTATACAAGCGCACGAGGTCCTTCAACGTAAACAGGGGGTCGTCTGCAACGCTGCCGTGGCCTCAGCTCCGGGCCCGGTAGTCACCGAACCCCAAGTCGTCAGCCCACGAGAGGAGGCGTTCACCGCGGGACGACCGGGGGACTGGAGGTCGGGGGGTCATTCGCCTCTGCGATCGGCCCGCAAGCTGGAGCAACCGAGATCTCCGACGACCCTCATCACGTGTTATAACTGCGGCCTCCGGGGCCACGTGGCGTCCGGTTGCCGCGCCCCACGTCAGCGCGCCATGGGACCTCGGCTGGACGACGAACAAGGCCCCAAGTCATCCCTACAAACCCCGGCAAGTCGCGGCACCTCACATGCTCGGCCCGCATACTCGACACGCATGGGCCGTCGCGTTGCGGCGGAGGAGAGCCGGTTAGGGTTCGGGGATTCAGTTCGGCGAGGGGGGTTCGGCCGGGACCGGGGAGACATTAAATGGTCGGAGTTGGGGCACAGAATAGTGGCTGCCTCAGCGGGTTCATCCGTCGTTACGGGATCTATTGATGGGGTCGAGGTCAGGGTGTTAGTGGACACGGGGGCATCGGCGACTATTATATCGGACCTCATTTACAACATTCTCCCTGTACAATGTCGCCCGCTGCTTCCAGTGGATGTGCCATTTTACGCCGCAAATGGGGGATCGTTGGGCATTATCGGTCAGATTAGGGCGTCCATTTGCATTGGAGATATCAAATTGTCGGGACCCGTTTTCGTTTCGTCCTCCTTGGCGGTTCCTTGTCTATTGGGCACTGATTTTTTGGCAAAAATGCCCATCAAAATTCTCATTGATCAGCGTTGCATTGAACTACCATCGGGTCGCCGTATTTCATTTTTGACGAGCCCTACTGAAATTCGGACGGCGTGCGCTACGATACAAGCGTTAGCAACACAGACCGTGCACGTGCCCCCGGGTTCACAAATGTTAATTCCCCTCCGGTTGCGGAAACCATGGGTGAGGGAGACCTCGGATCAAGGCATGCTTTTGGGTCCTTCTAATAGGGCTGTTGGAGGTCTCGATTTGTCGGTGGCTCACACTTTGGTTGGGGCTGACAGGGATCCGTTTGTGATGGTTTTGAACGCTGGGTCGCGGCCGGCCGTCATTCAGCAGGGCACCATGCTAGCTCACGCGGCACGGGTCCCTGCCGAAGAGCGGCTGGTTGCGCGGGCTGATCCGAGCCCCACGCAAAACGTTAATCCAAAGGAGGACCTCGAATGAGTCGATTCGCTGTGCGCGGACTCTGACGATTTGTCAGCGGGACAGTTGGGTGCGCTGCGCGGGTTGCTGATAGAATTTTCGGATGTGTTCAGTAAACATAAGTATGACATGGGGTGCACGGACCTGTTACGCCACCACATTGAAACGGGCGATGCGGCACCGATCAGGCTAAATCCCTTCCGACTGAGTCCTGCTAAGAAGGAACATGTTCAGTCGGCCGTTAACGATATGCTAGAAGCCGACATTATTTCGCCTTCTTCCAGTCCTTGGGGAGCACCTATTGTGCTCGTTAAAAAGCAGGATGGTTCCTTGCGATTTTGCGTAGATTTCCGCCGCCTGAATAAGATCTCTGTGGCCGACGCGTATCCGCTCCCCAGGATGGACGAGTCCCTCGATGCATTGTCCGGTGCGCGATACTTTTCGACTCTTGATTTATTATCCGGATTCTGGCAGTTGCCACTCGACGAAGAGTCTAAACCTAAGACAGCATTTCGGACTCCAGGGGGCCTGTTTCAGTTTAACCGGTTACCCATGGGACTTCACTCCTCTCCTGCGACGTTTCAGCGCCTTATGGAGTTAGTTTTGTCGGGCTTGCAATGGGATACGTGCTTGATTTACCTTGACGATGTCATTGTTTTCAGTAAAACGTTTGAGGAACACCTCCAGCGATTGAGAGGGGTGTTCTTGCGAATGCGATCGGCTAAGTTAAAGTTTAAACCGGCCAAATGCCACCTTCTTCGTAAATCCGTTAGATATTTGGGTCACATTGTCGACTCTTCGGGGATTTCTACCGATCCCGCGAAGACGGACTGTGTCAGTTCATGGCCGACGCCCACGTCAGTTTCGGACGTGCGCAGTTTCATCGGTTTTGCTTCTTATTATCGCCGATTCGTTGAGCACTTCGCCACCATTGCAAAACCCTTGCACGCTCTGACGGCGAAAGGAGTGAAGTTCCGATGGGGACCGGAGGAGGAGGCTGCATTCTGCTCCCTCCGGGACGCCTTGGTGGGTGCCCCACCCTTGCGCTATCTTGACTTTGCGAGTCCCTTCTTGCTAGACACGGATGCTAGCAACATGGGCATTGGGGGGGTGCTGTCCCAAGTCGTTGGGGGGGTCGAACGGGTAGTCGCCTATGGTAGCAGGGTGTTGTCGCCGGCAGAGCAGCGCTACTGCGTCACCCGTCGCGAGCTGCTTGCCATTGTTTTTTTCGTACAACAATTCAGACCATATCTCTATGGTCGTCACTTTACGGTCCGGACTGACCACGCGGCGCTCCAGTATTCATTGCGGGTCGCCCAGCCCTCGGGCCAATTGTCACGGTGGTTGGAAGTCCTCCAGGACTATCAGTTCACGACTACATACCGTAAGGGGTTGCGACACACAAATGCCGATGCTCTGTCGCGATTGTTGCCTTGTCACAAATGTGCGTGCTTATCGGGATCGGCGCGCTGTAAACCGCCAGTTACGGAAGGCGAGGGGGCATTGGTTGCGACCGCGGGCACACCAATTGGGGAGGGTCCCGCTACCCCAGGGGGTCAGGACTCGCTGCTCTCACTGTCGCTGATTGAGTGGGGCCGTCTCCAAATGGCGGACAGCTCCCTGCTAGCGTTGCGCCGCAGGACGGAGGGTTCCGAAGGGGACCAGGAACGGACTGGCTCCTACGTGCTTAAGCAAGGCCTGTTAATGAGATGGGACAGTTTGTCCCGGCGGCACGCGATTGTGGTGCCTTCTGCTGTGAGGGGGAAAGTTGTCTTGGCCGCACACGAACGCCTCTTGCATTTGGGAGTAAACAAAACGCTTGCCCTGCTTCAGCGTGACTATTATTGGCCGGGGATGGGGAGTGACGTGGTGAATATTCTGAAGGGATGTGTTGAGTGCGCCAGACGGAAACCACCGCCCGTGGCAGCAAATCCACCGCTGCAATCTATTCAGGTCTCGCGCACTAACGAGCTCGTTGCGCTCGATATTCTGGGGCCTTTTCCAGTCACGCCTAGGGGTAATAAGTACCTGTTGGTGGGGGTCGAATATTTTACCCGGTGGCCTATGGCGTGGCCACTCGCCAACCAGTCGGTGGCGGCTGTGACGGACGCCCTTGTCCAGGGCTACGTCCTGGACAAGGGGGCTCCCGAACGCTTGCTGACCGGCCAAGGGAAAAATTTTTCTAGTAAATTGCTGCAAGAGGTGTGCGACCTGTTGGGTACTAAGAAGGTGCGTACCTCCCCGTACCACCCGCAGACGGACGGGATGGTGGAGAGACTCCACAGGACATTGACTTCTATGCTGTGCCAGCAGGTGTGTGAGGCACATGTTGATTGGGACCTGCAGGTCCCTGGGGTCCTCGCCGCGTATAGAATGGCCCCCCATGCAGCTACGGGATTTTCCCCGTTCTATCTGATGTACGGTCGGGAAGCCGACCCGCCCATGGAAACGCAGCTGGGCCTGCCCGCACCACGAACTAATTCGAAATTGGCAGAGCATCTTAAATTTAATATTCATAAGCTGACGGAGGCAAAGGAGGCCGCACGGCTTAATTCGCGGGCTCGCCAAATTGCGAATGAGCGGTTGCGTGCACGGAAGGTGTTTGTGCACAACTGGGAACCAGGTGACAGGGCCTGGCTGCATTGCCCTCAGGCACCTTTGGCTACGTCGCCTAAATTGTTGAAGCCGTGGCGGGGACCCGTGGAGGTCGTGCGGGTTGCACGCCCCCAGTGCGTTCAGATAAAATGGGGAAAGCGCCGTTGGTACGTCCACTCCCGACTGAAACCGTTCTCGCCTCCATATGGCCTCCCCTTGTGTCGTGAGGGCCGAGCATGTGACGTGACCGACGACCCTAAGGGGGAAATGTCTTTGCCTGATCCTCACATGTCTCCGCCTGATCCGCTCCCAGGTGTCTCGGAACTGACATCTGCCGACCACCGGCGGCCAGATCTGCGCGGCGGGGCCGGTCCTTCCAGGCCCGATCCGCGCCGTCTAGAGCTGCCGGAGCCACCGGACGGTCGTCAGCGTCCCGTCCCATACGACGGACCGGCCAGACGGACTCGCGCTAGGTCGCGCTACTTTTCATGACCTACCACGTGAGGAGTCGAGGCAGCCGGAGCGCCTCGTCACTGCGTTTAGTCACAGGGACATTTGGCGCGTTCGTTTTTTGGAGTTCGCTTTTATTGTGTTGTTCGTCGGGCTGTACATTGCTTCTTATTTAAGTGTTGCTGTTGTGTTGTTGTTGTTGCGTTACGGGGCACACTGGGGGGTGGGGTTTTTATTATTGCGTTGACGTTGGGTTGTGTTGTTGGTTAGCAGCCGGGCCGGCTGCGAGCTATGTGGGAGGGGGTGATGTAGTGGTGATACGCGCTGGGGTAGGGATCGTGTGCCAGCGCGTAGTGATTGGCTGTGTATGTGGTGACGCGCGCTGACGGTGGAGGATCAGGGGTCAGCGCGGGGTCGTGGGTTACGTGGTGCTGATTGGCTGTGTGCCGGTGACGCGCTGAGAGGGAGTGATCGGGTGGCAGCGCGGTGTGATTGGTTGAGTAGTATTAACACGCGCTGGGGAAAACGGATCGTAGAGATAGCGCGTCGTCATTGGTTAACTAAGGAGTGATGCTCACGTCGACGTCCGCATCAGCTCCGTCTCCCGTGAGCAGGGGCTATAAAAGGGGATGCACACAGGCGTAAAGACAGTATGTAACAAGCGAAGACTGAAGACGGGGATGAAGAGATAGGGCCCTGCGGTACCTAGTCCCGCTGTCCTAACGGGACCGGGACTCTGTGTAACCCAGAGGCGAATGCATTGGGTGTAGCCATAGGCATAGGGTCTACACGAGTCGAATGCATGGTGTGTAGCCAGAGGCATAGGGTCTACACGAGTTAAGTGAAGTGTGTGTAGCCAGAGGCATAGGGTCTACACGAGTTAAGTGGAGTGTATAGTGAGAAGAATAGAGACCACACGTTGTATTGTGACACGTCAAGATTTAATAAAAGTGTGTTACCCGTCAAGAAGTTCCTGCCGTCATTTCCAATACTTCACTTGTAAGGGCCGGGACACTGTGAGGGCCAGTGGTGGGACTCTGGGACTCCCGGCTCTACGTCCTTGTAAGGGCGAGTTCCGAGGAAGCCAGAGTCCAGACCCGCACCTTGGCTGGGTCGGGTCAATTAGCCTCCCCTACGGTAATTACAGCCGGAGGACCCCAGAGCGTAGCCAGAGTAGTGTATCTAGGCTGTGTACCTAGGCTGTAACAGAGTATCAGGACTGTTGGAGTGTTTTATTGTAATAAAGAAGATACCTCTACAAGTGTCTCCGGAACCCATTACACATGCTTTCCTAAAAGGCCGTGGTATTTATAGTTTGTGTAAAATATTCCTTTGTTTCGTGTAGAGAACGTTCAATGAAAGATGTCTGCCGATCTGTTTTTTCGCAAGGAGGTACTTTAAAGAGCACATTTGAAGGCATCGTGGATTTTTGTTACAGATTTGTATTCTAGCCTAGGTTTTATTGAAGCTTAACTTCTATTTAAATAAAACTTTAGATATATCTGTCTGCATTGATATCCCACCTTGTTTACCACATGTTTACTTAAATATGTAGACGCTCCCTCTGAAGACGTCACCTCAAATTAACGAGTGGGTTACGTCAGGGCCTCCCCCTTTCTCTGGCTTGTGATGTCACCAAGAGCAGAACTCGCCTCCACGGAATCTAACGACTGCACTGTCTTGGAATGCATTTACACAGTAATCAAATCTTCACAACTGCCAGGGAACACACATTAAAAACCACTTAATGTACACTTGGAAGGCATTTTGAATTGTCTTGAAACTGAAACACGCGTAAGGAGGTCTACAAGGAGCAGGGTCTGAGATTGACGTGTGAAATTTGAAGTTCCATAAGCCCATCGTTTGTGATTCAAGGACCCAATAAAGATGGCAGCTGGGAAACGTCACCATAAGTGAAGGTGACCTGTGAAGGCTCCAGGGTTTGACTTCCAGGCCGCTAATAGAGCCCGAGACGAATCACAGCCATTTGTGGATGTGGAGGTTTTGGAGGACTTTTCGGACAATGTAGAGAGTAGAAGCAGACAGAATGTGTGACCATAAGTGTTGGGTAGACCTGTAACCAAAAGCATGAGACACGGTTTCCCAATGTTTATTTCAATTGTTTAGTTTTTAGTTGATTTGGAATACAGTACTTATTTCAATTGTGATTTAAATTTTAGTTGACGATTACCTAACGCCATTACTTGGGTAAGGCTTAAGTATTGAATATCGCGTTTTTAGCTGTCGCGTGGCACTTTCCAAGAACGTAACCTCCGATATTCAAGGGGCGGCTGTATTTTCTGTCGATCGAGTACAGCAAGGGAGTACGGATTTTTACTAGAAACTAGATCTCTGCTTTCTTGATGTAATTAAGGCCTATGGTACCATAAAGAGGCTTGGTGCTTTGGGTTCCTTGATTTCGATGTCTCTGCCTCTGCTCACATTCGTTGAGGATTTTTATGATTTTGGGCAGGCCCATCTAAAGGTGCGTGACCAGGAGTTGGAACCATTTCCTGTTCAACTCGGCTTGTGGCAGAAATTCACTCTGGCCCAATGCATTACATTTGTAATGTGAGGTTACACCTGGATAATAACGATGGGCTCTGCCGGCCTCAGCCTGCAACCAATGGGGAGTCGAGTTAGGGGCGTGGCCCTGGAGCCGTACATTAGCTTCGGGAAAGTTCCAGGGGTGTGGCTGAGGATTGGCTGCGGGGCATCACGTGGGCCAGGGATTTAAAGGAGCGGAGAAGCCACGCTGGTGCCGTGGTCCGGAGCCTGCCACGTGGCGGGCCGCCGCAGTCTCTCTCTCACGCTGTCAGCCAACAGCGTGAAGGAGCAAGGGAACTGGAGGAACGAATGTGGTGGAAGCTGTGAACGAAACTGAATAAAGAATTCTCAATTGACGACGTCTCAACGGGGTTTATTACACATTACATAGCATGTTCAATAATTATGTAGTTTGAGGAGCTCACAATGGCCGTATAAATAAACTAGCTGAGAGTATGGTCAGTGGATGTTGCTGTGGGTTGACGACCACGGTGGGGGTTAGGGCGAGTTAAACGTTACCGCTGGGGAGCGTGGCTCTCTCCACGCGAGGGTGTGCGATTAGGCGTTTTGTTGGGTTGCTGAGAGTGACCGTGGGTACATGCTGTGTACGTGCGATGTCTGTGCTGGTCCTCAAGGGAGGACTGCTGGTGGGTAAGAGCAGGAAATTTTGTTGTTGTTGTTGTCACGTGTAAATAATATTGTTGTTAAAATGTAAATACTGGGGCATCCATTGCGTTATTTTGGGTATTTATGGGGAGTTTTTTTAAGCGGGCTGGATTTACATCATCTCCACTACCCTGAGGCCGGGTGGCTGTCGTGTACGACATGCGGATGTGCGTTGTTGTGCTGTGCCTCAGGGGATTGGATTCTCCTTCTCGTCACAGATTCTTCAGCTCCCGTCGCACTGGGTGTTACCTGGTGTGCTAGCTGGATGAGGACTTGAAGGAGCAATTGAGCGCCGTTCGTCATTCTGCTCTACCACTTGCTCTTTGACGTTGGACTTGAGCCGAGCGGATGGAACTGCAACATGGACACGCACTAAAACATCACATTTCTGGGTTGTGCGCGTTGGCCGTTCTTGCGTGTCAGTTGCCGTTTTTGTTCATTGTGCCATTCTTATTCTTGTTGATGTTGCGCGGAGGACAGGCCGGTGTTCTGTTCCAGTTCCTGATACCTCCCCTTTCGTTGCTTGTGTTGTTGTTGTTATAATCTCCGTTGTGTCTGGGGGACTCCTGATTGTGATGCCTTCGCCCGCATTATTTTGTTCTGTTTCAGCCGAGGACGGCTGGGATTTTCTCTACGGGGGAGGGTAGTGTAATGCGGGCGTAAATGGGCGGGGCGGATATGACGATCCGAGAGGGAGGAGTCAGGGTGACGTGGGGGAGAAGTTATAGCGGGGAGACAGGAAGCTATCTGGGTCAGTCGGGGGAGTGAAGGGTGGTGAAGACGTTGGGTGGTCGCCGTGCCTCAGCCTGGTGGCTGAGGGGCTCATGACGGCGCCAGCCAGCGGGGTGGAAGAGAGAGTGGAGGATTGAGGTTGGAGATGGCGAGATAGCCACAGAGGCCACGAAGGGCTGAGGTAGGAAGTGGCGAGATAGCCACAGAGGCCACGAAGGGCTGAGGTAGGAAGTGGCGAGATAGCCACAGAGGCCACGAAGGGCTGAGGTAGGAAATGGCGAGATAGCCATAGAGGCCACGAAGGGCTGACGTTGGGAGGTGGCGAGATCGCCACGCACGGAGGAACAGGGAGCAGCGATGGAGCTGCTGTGGGGGCAGCCGGAGGGCTGCACCAAGAGCCTGCAGCGGAACTGCAGGAGCGTGGAAGGCTACGGGAGCGAAGGCAGATGTGGGGCTGCCAGGGAGAGAGTCTCAGGAGGAGTGCCGTGTGGGAAGGACAACGCGAACCCCAAATAAAGGACACGGAGTCAGCGAGAAGCGTCTTGAGTCCTTTTATTACACCTTAACTGATGAATGATCCGACTATGCTCCCGATTTCAAAGACAATGAGTTGCCCCAGTCAGATGCGTCCTGATTCACAAAAATACCCTTTGACTCGTATCACAAAAATAACAGCTCTCACGTGAGTTTTTGTACAGGTTACCACCAAAACAGATACTTTGTCCTGACAGCACATATTCCATGTTTGACATTAATACACAAAATGTTGTATGTACGTACAAAATCAGACAGGTATTCTTTCAATTATGATTCAAAATAATCAAAGGGCACATTGGCAACATTTTATTACTATACTGAAATGTACTGCGTCACGTTGCAACGTATTTACAAGTTGATCTCTGCCGAGATGAGGCCTATATGTGCAGCACTCTCAGAGGGAAGCCAAGTAGTAGTACATTCTCTATTTATTGCAGAGGTTCAAGGTTCAAATCCGACTGGCATATTATCATCTCCCCCGACTTACAAACTCATATCCACGTGGCACACAGGGGCAGATGCCCATAATGGGCACCCATCGAGTGTCTAAGATGAGATATGATACAAAACACTTGAGTCACTCCTGGTTAGAGATTGCCCCAACCCACAGGTTCACAAATACTGGCCACGCTTACACTGCAGTTTGAACCTAGAAATTGAGTGTTCAACTTCACATTATATTCATTAGAAAGGCCTGTGACAAAGGTGCATCCATTGGAGCTTAATTGTCTGAAGCTTGCACATCTACCTGGTCTCCATTTGACTTTGTATTGTCTAAGAAGTCCACCCACACCTCCACATCCACAAACTCATGGGAGTTGCCTCGCTCTGCCTCACAGTCAGAATTTAGTTCCTGTTTCACACTGCCTCCATCTATGTGAAGGTCCGATTTTGGAGTTGAATAATCTTCAAATTTAACCTTCACTTCTACGCTCTTCACTGTTACTTCTTCACATTTCACTTTCGCCTCTTCATATTTCACCTTGATACCTTTCAAAGTGTCCAGGCTGGGATTGTCTTCTGGTTCTTGTTTCATGCACAATGGGGTCATTGCAGCACTTTGACTTTCACAAGCTGATTTCAGATTACACTTCTTGTGGATTTTCTGATGCTTGTGTGTTCTCTGGTGTTTTTTAAGATTTGATGAATGTGCAAACGCTTTCCCACAAACACTGCACTTGAAGAGTTTCTCTTCTGTGTGTGTTCTCTGGTGTTGTTTAAGAGTAGATGAATCTAAAAATGTCTTCCCACACACACTGCACTTGAAGGGTTTATCTCCTGTGTGTATTCTCTGGTGGGTCTGAAGAGTTGATGACTGTGCAAATGCCTTCCCACACAGAGTGCACTTAAAAGGTTTCTCTCCTGTGTGTGTTTTCTGGTGGGTCTTAAGATTTGATGACATTGCAAACACCTTCCCACACAAAGTGCACTTAAAAGGTTTCTCTCCTGTGTGTGTTCTCTGGTGTTGTTTAAGAGTAGATGAATAAAAAAATGCCTTCCCACACACACTGCACTTGAAGGGGTTATCTCCTGTGTGTGTTCTCTGGTGGGTCTGAAGATATGACGACCTTGAAAATGCCTTCTCACACACAGTGCACTTGAAAGGTTTCTTTCCTGTGTGTGATCTCTGGTGTTGTTTAAGAGTAGATGAATAAAAAAATGCCTTCCCACACACACTGCACTTGAAGGGCTTATCTCCTGTGTGTGTTCTCTGGTGGGTCTTAAGATTTGATGACTGTGCAAACGCCTTCTCACACACAGTGCACTTAAAAGGTTTCTCTCCTGTGTGTGTTCTCTGGTGGATCTTAAGATTTGATGACAATGCAAACGCCTTCCCACACAGAGTGCACTTAAAAGATTTCTCTCTTGTGTGTGTTCTCTGGTGTGATTTAAGAATGGATGACCGTGCAAACACCTTTTTACACACACTGCACTTAAAAGGTTTCTCTCCTGTGTGTGTTCTCTGGTGGGTCTGAAGAGTTGATGACTGTGCAAACGCCTTCCCACACACAGTGCACTTGAAGGGTTTCTCTCCTGTGTGTGTTCTCTGGTGCTGTGTCAAGTTTCCAGTACGATCCGTGCTGTTTGCATTCTGGTCGCATTGTTTCCTTCTTGTACCGAGCTGCGCTGAGTGCCTTTGCTCCATCAGACCAACTCTGCAGAGCGAGCATCAGCTGCAGACAGAAAAACATATCCACACCATCTCCGTGAGTATTGAGGCACAGAGGAATGCATATATACAGTCACACATGACTTACACATCTATACATATTCATATTTTCATGAAATAGTGAAAGAGATTCCCTAATTCATCACACGGGCTGCTAAGGCACACAATGAGAGGGCAAATGGTCATAAATATGACTCGACACCCAAGTGTCTTCAAAATGAATATTTACCAAAAACTCCAAGCACACAATTTCGGTTGTCTAGCTATGACAGGAATATTTATTTAAGAAAAATTAGCTAACATAGCAAAGGCTGTTGATACTATTTGTATTATGCAGAAATGTATAAATTAATGTTCATTTGCAACTTAAAGGTCTGAAGCCAGGCTCAGATGAGCTTGAATGCGAGGATGAACAGATCTAACTTAAGCTGCATATGTGCATTGTTAATTTCCTGACTGTTTCCATTCTTATAAAATCTTGTTCTGTACCTGTTGAATTCCATGACGAAATGGGGCCTTGCATATGTTCTACAAAAAGATCACCTCCCTGGGAAAATCTTGACTTAAAACTTTTGTGATAGCGGGAATTCATATTCTTTGGTTATTTCGGTAAAGTCACGTAGATATAAAATAATAATACAAATAAAGTGAATAGAAGAAAAAAAACGACTAATGTAGACTGTAGCCTGGTTCTTAACCTCGGTGAGCATACTGGCAGTCTATAATGTAGAAAATGTAGCCTGGTTCTTAACCTCAGTGAGTGTATTGGCAGTCTATAATGTAGACTATTGCCTGTTTTATTGACAAGACCTTTGCAATGGACTAGACCTTGGCGATGGACACTCACAGCTTTGTATGCAAAAAAGTCCAGGCAGCTTCCACATAGTGTTACAGAGCCTAATGAAAAAATGCTGCTAGACTAATTTGAAGTGACACTTTGGATGCCAAATAAGGTCATGAACACATTAACCAGGTATAGGAGCTCCTCCACCACGTGTAGAACGACCTGATTATTCATGGAGAGCTGAGCAGGTGCAGTGTTGTATGACATTAAATTCCCAGGGAGGTATTCTTTGGGTCTTTCGGTAAAGTCACGTCACTTAACCGAGAGACCCAAAGAATATGAATTCCTGCAGTTACGAAAACTTTAAGTCAAGATTTTCCCAGGGAGGTGATCTTTTTGTAGAACATATGCAGGGCCCCATTTCGTCATGGAATTCTCCAGGTATAGAACACGATTCTCCAACTCAATATCATTGAGTAGCCATGACCAGATCATCAACATGCGTAACATGGTTGACCAGCAGGGGACGATCCCTTGACTATAACCAGGCATCGATTAGCGTATCATTGTTACTGTATGAAATGCAATTTTGTATAGGGCCATTGTGAGCTTCTCAAAATACATAATTATACTTAAGCATTACCTAAATAATGGGGTTAGGTAAACGGCAACTAAAATAAACATCACAATTGAAATAAGTACTGTACTGTATTCCAAATAAGGAATCATGTGTGCATTACCCACAATACTTGTGGTCAGAAAGCAAACAAAAACACTCTGCTAGAAAATGCATGGTCTGCTGCTGAGGCAGACCGTTGTAAAAGGTTTGAAATGGGTGTAGCCCAAGGATCATAAGGAAGTGGCCGGGGCTAGTGATGTTAATGTAATAAATTAGCATGTTAATGTGAAATCGAAGAGTAGTGCAATCCAAAGCGGCCTCCCTACAAGACAGAGAAGGAGCGAGGCTCTACCTGGGTAAACAACAACTACCACCACGACAACAATAACCACGATGTGAACTTCTCACTTCAGATCTCAGTGAGCGGACACTAAAATAAATCACGCTTGCTAACACAGAGCGTACGCCTGGGATACACTGCCGAGATCATCGATGACCTCGCCGCCGAGAAAGTTCAGCAGTATCTGACAAGCACAACCTGGTGGCAGCCAGATGCGAACTGCCCATATCCCCCATGTAACACCCTTGCCGAGCACGCGCACGTGTGTGAGAGATTTGCTCGCGAGCGTGCGCAATTCTGACGGCTGGAACAGGAGCACACCATTGCAAGTCTTCTTCCAGAGGAGAAGCTCGCGAGAACGGTGAGGGGGGGGGGGACGAGGGAGCCTCCAGGACCCCGTGAGACAATCCCAGGATGGGTGGCAGGGATACAGACCGGCATAGGAGATCACAGGCCATGTAACCCAAGTACGTGAGGAGGTAACCGAAGTATGTGGGGAGGTGACCCAAGTACACCTGAATGTTACCAAGCTGCAGTCTACAGCGGAGATAGTCCAGTCCGAGGTGGGAGGGCTACGCTCCATGGTCGGGGGGCTAACCAGGCGAGTATCTCAATAAGAGGCAGAACTCGAACAAATGCGCACTGGGAGGGTAAGGGGGAGTGGAGCCACCGCCCTTCCCCGTACGTGCTATCTATGCGACCAATGGGGGCATCTCGTGAGAGACAGTCCCAAGATCGCCCGCGCGAGAGAAGCACCAGGGTTAAACACCAAGGCCTCCCTAAAGAGGGGACCACAGAGGGGTGCAATCCACGTGGTCCCAACACAAATAAACTGTCATGATAATGGTAACGAATGACCCCCACGCAGATATTGACAACAACACCCCAGAATGCGGCGACTGCGGGTGACTGGCTGCGGGAGCTGGTGGCAGGAATAATGGGGGCCACGTGGCTCGTGGAAGGGCAGGTGAACAGGCGGCAAACCCGGATTCTGCTGGACGCGTGGGGCGGTAATGTCACTCGTGAGTGCAACACATTGCAGCGTGGTCGGGGTTGAAGTGGGCCGCCGACAGGCCCCGGATCGTGCGCTGCACACTGCAAGTGGAAGTGGGATGGGACTGCTGGGGAGGGTCACCGTTAAGGGTCGCCTCGGACACCAGGTGAGTAACCAGGAGTTATACGTGTCGAGCGTGTTATGTCACGAGTGTATTGCTGGTACCGACCGCCTGGAAAAGTTGGGGCTCAACGTGCAGCCCCGCCGGCGATGCGCCACCGTGGAGGGCAGCGGGGAGCGGATTCCTTTCTTGGGACAAGAGCCGGGTTGCCCTCGCTTCGAGCCCGTGGCCGCTATCCTGGCGTCAGCCGTCACTGTCGGCATTGGTGTTCCACTGGGTTTTCCGTTTTTCTCCCAAACCTAAACTCAAAATATAGTTGGTGGTGGTCAAACAGTCCAATGCAGGACCCTCCTGAAACATAATCTTTAACTGCTAAGTAAGAAATTAAATTGGAAAACCCTCAAACACAGTACACTATTTTTATTTTACCAGGTGAGGCCATCTGAGCTGCATAGCTCTTTTTCAGAATCGACCTGGACACAAATGATAGCTCAACTTAGTGGGTTAAAATATGGAAATGTATTGCAGCAAAATTCTCAAAATGAATGTTTCTAAAATGTGGAGAAAAATCAATGCCACAACAGGGAGAGAGAGCAAAAATAAAACATGTAAACTGCAATTATAAATGCGTCAGGGTTGGAATCGAACCCACGACATTCTGCATACCATGTGAGGTAGTTGACATCTTGCCACCCTAGTACAATATATCACACACAAACACATTACAGAGAATTCTAGATTTGAAGCTTTCGTGACTGCAAGGATTCATATTCTTAGGTTTTTTCGGTAAAGTCACGTAGGTAAAACATCAAAATTAATGAAAATAAAACAAAAATCACGACGTTTCGGAGGTAACACAAGTCTCCGTCATCAGGTGGGACCGTCACAGCCGAATTAGCTGCATCAAGTGAGGCAATGATTCAAGATGTAATCCCTTATAAGCAAGTTGAAGGGGTGGGGGAGAGGGGGGGAGCTCATCAGAATGTGGTAGCCAATGAATGGAAACGTATCGAGAGGGAGGGGGGCGGGGCTCAAAGACAGCACGGAGTGCTCAACACATTGGGCAGAGAGGGGGAGGGGAGGCCTGATACACATGATAGACAAAAGAACGAAAATGCCCATGTTTATACCAATGCTGGCTGAACAATGAAGAGAGTACTGTTAAAAAATAACTGGGAATGTTAACACTCGGTAAAGTAAAGTAAAATAGTGCCTGTCAGATAAGATGGTCCAAAAAGGTGTAATTAAGTCTTTTTTGCGTGGTTGATAACATCTTTCCAATGATTACTAAGTTTGTACCCATCATCACGGTTGAAATTATGTCTGTCTGTATATTTGTACTAGCTGTACTACCCGGCTTCGCCCGGGACTTGTATCTACCACGGCCGGCCGCCTTTGTCTCCCCAGTGGCGATGTTAATACGCTACAGCAGTTACTCGTTTGAGGCAGAGTCGACCTAGGGGAGGTTCAAATAATCGTCACCGGTGGTGGCCGTGAGCGGGAATCGAACTGGGTTCGCCGGGTTGGTAGCGCAGCGTAGCGTTAAGCACTACACCCACCGCTCCTCACACACCACACACGCACAGACACACACACAGACACACACACAGACACACGCAGACACACACAGACAGAGACACACACACACACAGACAGCACGCTAACCACTACACTACCGCTCCCCACACAGCACACACGCACACACACAGACACACACACAGACACACACACACAGACACACACACACAGACACAGGCAGCACGCTAAGCACTACACTACCGTTCCCCCTACACAACACACGCGCGCGCGTCCATAGGTACACATACACGCGCTTGCTGCAGACACACACGACTTTCAAGGTGCGTACGGCAGTAAACGACTGAAATAATAAAGCGGCAATGCTGTGTAAGGAACGCCTTAGACCCGCATTACACATTTGTGTAATGCGAGCGTAAACACACAAACACACACAAACACATACACAATACACACACACATACATGCAGACACACAGACAGACACATAACACACATACATACACACACATACAAACACAGAAACACATACACACATACATAGACACACACATACATACACACAAACACA
This sequence comes from Lethenteron reissneri, assembly GCF_015708825.2. Taxonomy (NCBI): domain Eukaryota; kingdom Metazoa; phylum Chordata; class Hyperoartia; order Petromyzontiformes; family Petromyzontidae; genus Lethenteron; species Lethenteron reissneri. The sequence continues at coordinate 277,689 of NW_026890816.1, read as the reverse complement.
TCCACAGACGTACATACACACATACATACAGGCACGCAGACATACACATAAACACATACAAAAAAACCCACATACATACACACACACATACATACACACAAACACATGCACACACATACATACACACATGCATACAGACACACAGACATACACATAAACACATACACACATACCCATGACCCGGCTTCGCCCGGGACTTGCATCCACCACGCCCGGCCACCTTTGTCTCCCCAGTGCCGATGTTAATACGCAACACCAGTTACTCGTTTGAGGCTGAGTCGACCTAGGGGAGGTTCAAATAATCGTCACCGGTGGTGGCCGTGAGCGGGAATCGAACTCGGTTCGCCGGGTTGGTAGCGCAGCGTAGCGTTAAGCACTACACCCACCGCTCCTCACACACCACACACGCACAGACACACACACAGACACACACACAGACACACGCAGACACACGCAGACAGACACAGACAGACACACACACAGACACACAGACAGCACGCTAAGCACTACACTATCGCTCCCCACACACCACACACGCACACACACAGACACACACACAGACACACACACACAGACAGCACGCTAAGCACTACACTACCGTTCCCCCTACACAACACACGCGCGCGCGTCCATAGGAACACATACACGCGCTTGCTGCAGACACACACGACTTTCAGGGTGCGCACGGCAGTAAACGACTGCAATAATAAAGCGGCAATGCTGCGCGAGGAACGCCTTAGACCTGCAACACATTTGTGTAATGCGAGCGTAAACACACAAACACATACAAACACATACATACACACACATACACACAAACACATACACACACATACACACACATACATACACACAGACATACACATACACACAAACACACACATACATACACACAAACACATACACAATACACACAGACATACATGCAGACACACAGAGACACACATAACACACATACATACACACACATACATACACAGAAACACATACACACACATACATACCAACACACATACATACACACAAACACATACACACACGTACATACACACATACAGACACACAGACATAAACACATACAAAAAAACCCACATACATACACACACAGACATACACACAAACACATACACACACATACATACACACATGCATACAGACACACAGACATACACATAAACACATACACATGACCCGGCTTCGCCCGGGACTTGGATCCACCACGCCCGGCCGCCTTTGTCTCCCAAGTGCCGATGTTATACGCCACACCAGTTACTCGTTTGAGGCTGAGTCGACCTAGGGGAGGTTCAAATAATCGTCACCGGTGGTGGGCGTGAGCGGGAATCGAACTCGGTTCGCCGGGTTGGTAGCGCAGCGTAGCGTTAAGCACTACACCCACCGCTCCTCACACACCACACACGCACAGACACACACACAGACACACGCAGACACACACAGACAGACACAGACAGACACACACACACACAGACACACAGACAGCACGCTAAGCACTACACTACCGCTCCCCACACACCACACACGCACACACACAGACACACACACAGACACACACACAGACACAGACAGCACGCTAAGCACTACAGTACCGTTCCCCCTACACAACACACGCGCGCGCGTCCATAGGTACACATACACGCGCTTGCTGCAGACACACACGACTTTCAGGGTGCGTAAGGCAGTAAGCGACTGAAATAATAAAGCGGCAATGCTGTGCGAGGAACGCCTTAGGCCAGCAACACATTTGTGTAATGCGAGCGTAAACACACACACACATACATACACACACATACACACAAACACATACACACACATACACACACATACATACACACAGACATACACATACACACAAACACACACATACATGCACACAAACACATACACAATACACACACACATACATGCAGACACACAGACAGACACATAACACACATACATACACACACATACATAGAAACACATACACACACATACATAGACACACACATACATACACACAAACACATGCACACACGTACATACACACATACATAGAGACACGCAGACATACACATAAAGACATACAAAAAAACCCACATACATACACACAAACATACACACAAACACATACATACATACACACATAGAGACACACAGACATACACATAAACACAAACACACATGCACATGACCCGGACTTGGATCCACGATGCCCGGCCGCCTTTGTCTCCCCAGTGACGATGTTCACACACGACAGCAGTTACGCGTTTGAGGCTGAGTGGACCTAGGGGAGGGCCAGGTCCGTTTCAAATAATCGTCAGCGGTGGTGGGCGTGAGTTGGAATCGAACTGGGGTCGCTCAAGCAGCTTAATGACTGTTTGTACAAAGAACATATAAAGAATCGATTATAATAACCAGGCAAGAGTCCACATTATAGACTGCCAGTACACGCACTCAGCTTCATAAGCAGGCTAGAGTGTACATGATAGAGTGGCAGTACGCTCACCGAGCTTAATAAGCAGGCTACAGTGTACATGATAGACTGGCAGTACGCTCACCCAGCTTAATGAGTATTTGTACAGTGAACATTAAAGTAATCGATTGTTGGCGCGTTGGGTTTAAAAGTAATATTAATAGCACACATTGTGGTGGGGGTGTAGTGAAGAGTAGGAAAAACTTTGATAAATTTACCTCAGAGTGGCGTGGTGGGTGTCGAGGCCTAGTAGCGTGCAAAGCCTGCGGCCTCGCCTAAAATTGTCGGCTTGGAAGAGGCAGGGTACGGGTGGCGTTCCTTCCCCCCCCCCTAGCGCTCCAACAATACTGTGTAATGGGTATTATTTAATTAAATACAGAGCTTATGAAAGTGGCGAAGGCGTGGCTAGCCGTTGGCAGGGGCAACCGCCGTCCAATGACACTGCAGCCCTTGGCGAAGGCGTGGCTAGCCGTTGCCAGGTCCAATGAAAGCGGCGAAGGCGTGGCTAGCCGTTGCCAGGGGCAACCGCCGTCCAATGAAAGTGCGTATGGGCCAAAGTCCACACACACACAGACAGACAGACATGAACGATTTTATATATATAGATTACATCTTGAATCATTGCCTCACTTGATGTAGCTAATTCGGCTGTGACATTCCCACCTGATGACGGAGACTTGTGTTGCCTCCGAAACGTCGTGATTTTTGTTTTATTTTCATTAATTTTGATGTTTTACCTACGTGACTTTACCGAAAAAACCTAAGAATATAAATTACAGTGAAACCTTGGATAAGCCACTTTTTGTGAGCTGGTCGCTTCTGAAAACAAGTGCGGTATAGCAGCTGAAGTGGGCTTGACCTGGTAGGATAAAACAAATAAACTGTAGAAATAATTAAAAGAAACAAAGTTTCAAAGTAGTGAGCCAGATGAAGACAAATTAAACTTAAGCAGAGAATTAAAGCAAATGCAATCAGGCGAGGGCAGGAGGCAAGGCCCCGCATGGCTAGGCCCCGCGTCGTAATGTTCCAACCTGGACATGGATTCCATACTCGCTGCTACTCAATTGATATCCCTACGAGAGACGGAGCGAGGCTCTACCTGGGTAAACAACAACAACCACCACAACAACCACCACCACAACAACAACAACCACCACGATGTCAACTTCTCACCTCGGATCTCAGTGAGCGCGCGCGCGGTGCAGCAGCTTCCGGATATGTCGTGACGTCACGCGGCAGCAGGAGGTGACATGACGTCACTAGCGGGGTTCATGACACAATCCCCTCCCCCAACGAGCAGCTGTTATTGAATAAATTATGTTAATAAGTCGGGTCCGTGTGGGGAGATTGGGCTTGGCTGCTAAACCTGTTGCAATGAACGAGCGACGGTTTTCATGAATAAATTATGTTAATAACTCGCCAGTGACTGGGCGTAGTTTTTCCCAAAAAAGGATTTTTACTGGAACGGAAATCGACAGTGACCAACTAGACGTGACGTCACGCTCAAAAGCGCGGTCTAGGGGGGGTTGGGGGGTTGAATACCTTGGTGACATGACGTCACTAGCGGGGTACAGCTCTCCCTTGCGTCTCACGCCGACAGGTTAATGAGTGGTGACGTCAGAGAGCGAGATCAGGGTTAGAGTTTAAGTTAATTTAGATTACATTTCTATTGTTACCTCTCTTGAACAGAGACCCCTTGGGTGTGTGAGTTCAACAACAACGTGAACATTATTGTGTGTGTACACTGTGTGTGTACACTGTGTGTACAAACTACGTGTTTGTGTACACTGTGTGTACAAACTGTGTGTGTGTGTACACTGTGTGTGTGTACACTGTGTATACAATGTGTATGTGTACACACTGTGTGTACACTGTGTGTACACTGTGTGTGTACAAACTGTGTGTGTACAAACTGTGTGTGTGCGTGTACACTGTGGGTTGGCACAGTCGGGGGTACAGGTGGTGCATTGGCCAGTCAACGGAGTCAGTCGACCCATGGCACCTGGGTCTATCCCGTGCACATGGCCTGGCACAAACGCCATGGTGACGTCACCGCCACTTAGTGGCGAATGGCGGTTGTTGTTCTTGTAACTGTGGACAGTGCTGTGGGTGGAGGGCCAATTCCGATTAGCCTTTCCCCTCGTGGCATTCGTAGCTACCACATCAGCTAAATGGGGGCTCTGGATGGGTGTGAGGGGCTGGTAACTCCTCCACCTTCAATAAATTACAACTAAACCACGTCTAAGATGAAACTGAAAATGCTTTGCCACACTGCACTTGAAGGGCAATTTTTTCGGTGTGTTCTCTGGTGGCTCTGAATAACTGATAAACATGCTAATTTCACCAACTTGTGCACAGTAACGGGTACACACAGTACTTAAAGGGGTATCGTCCCCTTCACTCGTCTACCAGGGAGACACAACATCTAACCCGCTAACCTACGCCCGAGTCCTCCACTATGGAGCTAGGGGAGGCTACCTATCCCAGCCCTGGTCAAGCTGGGATCCCGGCACCCTGAGTCTCCAGACCGGCTCTTATAAGAACGTCAGTCTGGGCTCTCGGGGCCACGCCACCGGCTTGCCCTGGTCGGCCCTGACAAGGACAGCGAGCCAGGGGAGTTCCGGGGCCTATCCTAGCTGGTCTTCAGTCTTCGCTGGTTTAAGCTAATACTCGACCTCGAGCCCTCCGGCTCACCACCTTTTATAGTACTCGGCCCCCCAGGAGGGGCCCGTGGGGGATGCAGGTGCGGACGTCGGTGTGAGCACCTCCTCTGTGTACGGCTTTAACCACGCCCCTTGTGTTTGTTAGCCATCCATGCCCATGCACAATTACACCTCTACATCACCCCCCCCTGTACAGCTCGCAGCCGTCCCCGGCTGCAACAAAATCAGAATAAAGGTGCATCCCTCCCCAAAACCGTGTGTGCCTCGCGTAATTTTAACAAGAACAATAACAACAGGAAACAAAAAAAAAACCCGGCGCACCCCCCCTGAATAAATACCCCATTCCGCAAAAAAACAACATATATACACGCACTCCGGATGCCCCCCCTTTCATCCGCAAGGGCCCCCCAACGGCCGACCTCGCAAAAGTCTGCGCGTTTTGGCGCGCGTTCTCGCGGCGGGCCCGTCACAAGGGTCCGCCCCAGCTCGCCCAGTGGCGGGTGTCGACAGTCCGGGTGCGAAAGTGTCTGGCATCGCTGCCGGGTGACCCCCGACCCCCCCGGGAGGGGTTGGCGGTCGTGGACCCGTCACTCCTGTTGCACCTGGAGATGGGACAGTGGATGTCAGGTTAGGCGAAAGCAGCGACGTCGGGGAGTCGGCGGACCCATCACACGTTTGGCCATGCGTGTGTGTGTGCGAACCACGGGGCGGTGCAATGAACGGTTTCAGCCTGGAGGGGTGCACGTACCACCGACGCCTCCCCCATTTGACGCGTACACATTGCGGCCGCAAGACCTGTACGACCTCCACGGGCCCCCGCCACGGCCGTACCAACTTTGACGAGGTCGCCAGTGGCACCTGGGGACAGTGCAACCATGCCCTGTCCCCCGGTTTCCATTTGAACACATGTACCCGCCCCAGCCTAAGCCTCTCGTTCGCCTTCTGGCGGAGTTCAGAATTTTGCACGGCTGCTTCCCGCGCCTCGGTTAATTTTCTGATGTTAAATTTAACGTGTTCGGACAATGTAGACTTCGCCTGAGGCGCCGAGAGCTTCAGCTGAGCCGTCACAGGCGGGTTAGCCTCGCGGCCATACATTAAAAAGAAAGGTGAAAATCCGGTGGCCGCATGGGGAGCCATCCTGTAGGCTTGTAACACACCGGCAATGCGAAGGTCCCAATCTGTCTGGGATTCCGATACCTGCTGGGACAGCATGGACGTGATAGTCCGATGCAGCCGTTCCACCATCCCGTCAGTTTGTGGGTGATATGGGGAGGTCCGAATTTTCTCCGTACCCAAGAGGTCGCACACCTCGCGGAGGAGTTTCCCCGAAAAATTCTTACCCTGGTCAGTCAGCAGCCGTTCCGGAGCACCCTTGTCGAGGACATAGCCCTGGACAAAGGCCTCCGTGATGGCTGCTGCCGACTGGTTGGCCAGGGGCCAGGCCATGGGCCATCTCGTGAAGTATTCGACCACTGTCAATAAATACCTATTTCCCCTGGGTGTAGCGGGAAATGGCCCGAGAATATCCAGAGCAATGAGCTCGTTAATCCGGGAAACCTTTATGGACTGCAGCGGAGGGTTGGACCTCCTCGCCGGTGGCTTTCGCTGCGCGCATTGCGTGCACGACCCCAGGGGATCCCCCACGTCCTTTGCCATGCCCGGCCAGAAGAAATCGAGCTGGAGCATGGCAAGGGTTTTGTGAGTCCCCAAGTGCAGGAGCCGCTCATGCGCAGCCCATACCACCTTACCCCTCAATGCTGCAGGCACCACGAGCCGTTGGCGGCGGGATTTCCCGTCCCAGTGCATTAAAAGCCCCTGGAACAACCCCCATGAGTCAACGTTCGCCACCCCCTGACCAACCCCCCCGGTGCGACGGCGCAGAGCGAGGAGGGAGGTGTCCTCCATTTGGAGGCGTCCCCACTCCGCAACCGACAACCCCAGCAACGAATCCTTCCCTTCTTGCTCGATAGGACCCGAAGCTGAAGGCGCATCGGCAGCGGCCACGAGGACCGAATCGGTGGTCACGTTCGGGGGCCTACAACGCCCCGAATCCAAGAGGCAAGCGCACTCCGAAGTGGGTGGCAACCGCGACAGGGCGTCAGCGTTCGTGTGGCGGACGCCCTTACGATATGTGGTGACAAAGTCGTAGTCTTGGAGAATCTCCAACCATCGAGACAACTGCCCCGATGGTTGTTGAACCCGCAGGGCGTACTGCAGAGCCGCATGATCTGTATGGACGGTGAAACGTCGACCGTACAGATACGGGCAGTACTGCTGAACGAAATAAACAATTGCCAATAATTCCCGACGGGTAAAGCAGTACCGTTGTTCCGCCGGAGACAGTACCCGACTACCGCAAGCCACCACATGCTCTACGCCACCAATGAGCTGGGACAGCACGCCCCCAATGCCCGTGTTACTTGTGTCTGTATCGAGCAAGAAGGGTTGTGAGAAATCGGGATAATTCAACGGCGGAGCCCCCACCAGGGCATTCCGGAGGGCGTGAAAAGCAGCCTCCTCCTCCGGCCCCCAATGAAACCTGACCCCCTTGGACGTCAAGGCATGCAATGGTTTCGCGATCGTAGCGAAGTCAGCCACAAACCGTCGGTAGTACGACGCGAACCCAATGAAACTCCTGACCTCTCCCACCGAGGTGGGAGTCGGCCAGGAGCTGACGCATTCCGTTTTGGCGGGATCAGTGGATATCCCCGAGCGTCCAACAATATGACCCAAATACCGCACCGATTCGCGGAGCAAATGGCACTTCTGCGGTTTAAATTTCAAATTGGCAGCCCGCATTTTGAGAAAAACAGCACGCAACCTCTGGAGGTGTTCATCGAATGATTTGCTAAAGACGATGACATCGTCCAAGTAAATTAAACACGAATCCCATTGCAAGCCCGCCAAGACCAGTTCCATTAACCGCTGAAAAGTTGCTGGCGCAGAATGTAAGCCCATCGGCAAGCGGTTAAATTGGAAGAGGCCTTGCGGTGTACGGAAAGCAGTCTTAGGTTGGGATTCGTTATCCAGAGGAAGCTGCCAGAATCCAGAAAGTAAATCCAGGGTGGAAAAGAATCGCGCCCCCGCCAAGGCATCGAGCGACTCATCCATTCGAGGAAGCGGGTACGTATCTGCCACAGAAATTTTGTTCAATCGCCGAAAGTCGACACAAAACCGCAGTGAGCTGTCGTGTTTTTTCACCAAAACGATCGGCGCGCCCCACGGGCTGTTGGAAGGGGAAATGATATCGGCGGCTAGCATGTCATCAACGGCCAATTTGACATGATCTTTTTCGGCGGGACTCAACCGAAAGGGATTTTGGCGGATTGGCGCGCTGTCACCCGTGTCAATATGGTGTCGCAGCAATTTAGTACAACCAATATCAAATTTGTGTTGACTAAAAACGTCGGCAAATTCTTTCAGGAGAACTCGCAGCTGCGCACGCTGCGAGTCGGACAGGTGCACTGATCCCGCGCAAAGCGCATCCAGCCATCCGTCATCACAGTCCGAATGCGGTCGCGATGGAGGATCGGTGCTTACCTGACCCACGAGTGGTTCCTCATAGGGTGCCGGCGTTGCGTGTGCAAGCACGGTCCCTTGAGGAACCACGGCCGTTCGCGATCCTACATTAAGGACTGCAATGAAGGGGTCCCCATCCCCTTTCACCATGGTCTGAGCCTCTAGCAAATCGGGTCCATTGACCCCGGCCCGAGATGGTCCCAACAAGACCCCCCGATCCGCAACCCCCTCAGCAAACGGCCCACGCAACCTAAGAGGGACGAGCATCTGAGCCCCCGGGGGTACGCGCACAGTTTTTGCCACGAGCGCCTGCACGGTCGCAAACGCCCGACGCTCAGTGGTGGGGGAAGACAAAAACGTTACACATTGGCCCGACGGGAGCTCGATGCACCCCTGGTCGATCGAGATACGAATGGGCATTTTGGCCAAGAAATCCGTCCCCAACAGGCACGGAACCGCCAGTGAGGAGGAAACCAAAACAGGCCCGGATAATTTAATGTCTCCAATGCAAATTTTGGCGCGGATTTGCCCAATGATGCCCAGCGAGCCCCCGTTAGCAGCATAGCATGGCACGTCAATGGGGAGCAAGGGACGACCTTGAACGGGAAGGATGTTATAAATCAAATCAGATATAATGGTCGCCGATGCCCCTGTGTCAATTAAAATCCGCACCTCTACCCCATCAATATGACCGACTATGACCGACGATCCCGCCGACGCTGCAACGACACGATGGGCGAGCTCCGACCACTGACCCGGTTGGAGCGCTCGCCGCATTTCAGAACAATCCGACGCAACGACCGTCGATTTGCGAGCCCTGTTCATTTCAGCGCGTGAGTGTGTGTCGGATGTGTGCATGGGCCAAACGTGTGAGGTGCCACGACTCGCCGTATTTCTCTGCTGGAGCTTGGGTGGAGACGGCGTGGCGTCCTGACGAGGTGTCGCCCCGCGCTGACGGGGAGCCCGGCATCCTGAAGCAACGTGGCCTTGAAGGCCACAGTTGTAGCAGCGTGTGAGCGCCCCAGATGGCCTGGGCTGCTCCTGGCGGCTCGGTCCATTCCGAGCCTGTGGTCCCGCCGATCTCCATTCCCCCCGCTGCTCCACCCCGCAGACCTCCTCCGATGGGAGGGTGGTAGCCACCATGGCATGGCCGGCCACCCCCTTGGTGGCCTTGCGACGCAGGGACCGCAAGCCCCCGTGGATATGGCGCGCGACCAGCAAGGAAGACATCTCTGTGTCGTCTTGAGCCAAGACGGCGACGTCCAGCTCGTCCGCGAGGAGCAACAGCTTTTCAGCCACCATAGCGTCCACTCCCTCCTCGTCCATCCGCGGAAAAGCTGCCTTCGCCAGGGACAGGAGAGCCGTCCGGAAGGCCAGGGGCGATTCGTTGGCGCCCCGATGACGATCGTGGAACAGCTGCCTGCAGTCCGAAGGCGGGCCGTAGACAGCTGACAGCAGCTGCAGCGCCAAGTGCAGCGTGGCGCGCTTTTCCTTAGGCGCCGAGGTAAGGGTAGGCAGGGCGTCGTTGTCCAGCATCGCCGGCAGCGTGCGTAGTGCTTCGGCGTCCGTCCAGTTGGCCATCTCCTGATGAGCGATGAACCGTCTCTTGAAGCCGCCCCAGTCCCCGTCTGCGCCCACGAATTCTTTGAGAGGCGGCAGTCGCTGCTGTAACGCGACGTCCGTGGCTGCGGATCGCGCTCCGTTGTTCCCAGCAGACGTTACAGTGTGGGCGGGCTGTGAGCATGGCATCGCCGGTCGCTCCGTTGTTGACGCGCTGGCCGGTGTTGATGATGTCACGGCTTGGGCTTGGCCCTCAGCAGTCACCTGACGTGGGCCGGCCCCGCCCTCTGCTCCCACTGTAGTGAAGGCGGGAAATTTAACCGCGAGCCGCGTCGGGGTGGCGGGAAACGGCGCCGCGCGTCGGCTGCCGTCGTCGTCCCGCGCAGCCCCTCCAGCCCCCAGCCGCGTGATCTCCTCCAACGTGGCGGCCGCAGCGTAGAGCAACTTCGCCAGGCGGGAGTGAGCCAGCCGAAGTCCCTCGGCCGACGCATCCCTCCCTTCCTGTCGTAGCGGCGCGGGTGTACTCGGCCCCGGCTGCTCCGATCCGACCTCGGCCATCTCTGGTGCCGGTTCGGCCGAGGTGTCCTCCATCTCTGACTCCCTGGTACGTGTCGTCCCTCGTGTGTCCATCGTTGAACGTTCACTTCTGACCCCAGATGTAGTAAGTATTCAGGAGGCTTGACGACGTGGTTGGAGGCACACTTATTTATTAATACCAACTTGTGTACAGTAACGGGAATACACAGCACTTGAAGGGGTATCGTGCCCTTCACTCGTCTAACAGGGAGACACAACGTCTAACCCCGCTAACCTACGCCCGAGTCCTCCACTACGGAGCTAGGGGAGGCTACCTATCCCAGCCCTGGTCAAGCTGGGATCCCGGCACCCTGAGTCTCCAGACCGGCTCTGATAAGAACGTCAATCTGGGCTCTCGGGGCCACGCCACCAGCTTGCCCTGGTCGGCCCTGACAAGGACAGCGAGCCAGGGGAGCTCCGGGGCCTATTCTAGCTGGTCTTCACTCTTCGCTGGTTAAAGCTAATACTCGACCTCGAGCCCTCCGGCTCACCACCTTTTATAGCACTCGGCCCCCGGGAGGGGCCCATGGGGGATGCAGGTGCGGACGTCGGTGTGAGCACCTCCTCTGTGTACGGCCCAAACCACGCCCCTTGTGTTTGTTAGCCATCCGTGCCCATACACAATTACACCTCTACACCTCTACAAGTATCTCCGGAACCCATTACACATGCAGTGTAGACGTATTGTGTACACACAATGTATATACAGCGTACAAACAGTCTGCACATACACTGTATACACAAACACACTAACAAAAACAACGACTGCCATTCGCCAATACGTGGTGGTGACGTCACCATGGCGCTTGTGCCAGGCTATGTGCATGTTAAGGCCAGGTGAAGTGTCGAACTCCCGCCAGCAGGAGGTCACAGGGCAGACTCAGGTGCCATGGTTCAACTGAGATGACTGGCCGATGCACCACCTGTGCCCCCTACTGTGCCAACAGTGTACACACACACACACGGTGTGTGTGTGTACACTGTGCATTGAGATGATTTAGAAAATCATTAAGTGCATCTTTACCATGTGGCCAGACAACCAAAGTGTCATCAACATATCTAAACCAAAAGGATGGTTTTAATGTACTCGAAGCAAGTGCTCTTGTTTCTAAGTTCTCCATGTACAGATTGGCTATAAATAACGCGATCTGACACAAAAACCTATATTATGAATAATATTGATCGCGGAAGCCTGCTACGTGTTAAATTAAGTAGAACGTGTTGTCTATTGATATTTAAGTTCCGCATTTTGATGTGACGTCACATTTATCACCCCCCTCCCCCATCGTCACATATCGTCACAAATGTCTGACCGTCCCCTCCCCAGTTGCGTGACGTCATTTATGGACGTCCCCACACACTGTTTACACAGTTTGTACACACACACACTGTATACACAGTTTGTACACACAGTGTTCACGTTGTTGAGCTCACGCACACAAAGGGTCAATGTTCAATAGAGGGATCAATGGAATAGGAATCTTAATGAACTTAAACTCGAACGCCGCTCTCTGACGTCACCACTGCATTACCTCATCAGCGTGAGGGGGAGGTGAACCCCGCTAGTGACGTCATGTCACCTGCTGCCGCGTGACGTCACGAGACACCAGGAAGCAGCCGATCCGCGCGCGCGCTCACTGAGATCCGAGGTGAGAAGTTCACATCGTGGTTGTTGATGTTGTTGTTGTCGTGGTGGTTGTTGTTGTTTACTCAGGTAGAGCCTCGCTCCTCTCGGAGGGATATCAATTGAGTAGCAGCGAGTATGGAATCGATGTCCAGGTTGGAACATTACAACGCGGGGTCTAGCCATGCGGGGCCTTGCCTCCTGCCCTCGCCTGATTGCATTTGCTTTAATTCTCTGTTTAAGTTAAATTTGTCTTCATCTGGCTCACTACTCTGAAACTTTGTTTCTTTTAAGTATTTCGTTTTTTTATTATCCTACCAGGCCAAGCCCACTTGAGCTGCTATACCGCTCTTGTTTTCAGAAGCGACCTGCCCACAACAAAGTGGCTTAACAACGTGTGGAAATGTCTGTCGGTCAAATACTGTAAACGCGTGGTGATGTTGACTCTAAATGTGGAGGGAAAACCCTGAGGATCCGGAGGAAAATCCACGCGACCACGGGGAGAGAGACGCGCAAACTCCAAACATACAGGAGGGGTCGGGATCGAACCCACCACCTCCTGTATTCCGAGAGAGGCAGTTAACATCTCCCAGCCACCATGGTGCACACTCGAGTACATGACCACAATGAGTCTCAGCACTCTAATTCAGGAGCGTTCTGCCGGGTTGGTTTTGCTGATGCACCCTTTAGACCGATGAACAACTATTTTTATATTACCAACCAAGGCTCACAGAGCTGTTAGATCTTTTGTCAGAAGCCACCTGGCCATAGATGATAGCTCAACGAAATGGCTTTTCAAGTGGAAGATTGTAGCAGCCAAATAATCTAAATGCATGTTACTAAATGTGGGGGGGAAAATCGAAGGACCCGGAGAAAAAATAATCCGAGTGAGCGAGTGTACTTGTGGGGGCCGTCGGCCCCCGGGGTCCCTCCCGCCTGCATCCCCTATTCGTTTACGTTACCCCACCTCCCTATTACCCGCTACGGTTTCGCCGGCATTCGAACGCGACGCCCCTACGGTTACAGCCTCGCGCCGCGCTCCCACGCTGCGAGCATACGTGCGCACATCATCGTCGATCAAACGCCGTGCTCGCAGTATAGCCCTGTGCGGCACGTTCCCAATGCGCATCCGTATTATACACGTAGTGAACGTGCGCGCACACACGCATACAGCTCCACACGCGATACCCACTCTTGCGCCGCTCTGCGCAGCGCTCGCCGCCTGCTGGCCGCTCACGTTATGAGCGCGCACCTGGGGGACGCCGATTACGCACGCACGCCCACACACACGCCGCTCCGCGCACTCCAACTCAACTCACGTTATACTCGCGCACCTGTATCACACACGGAGTGAACACACGCGACACCCACTCTCGCACCGCTCTGCGCAGCGCTCCCCCGAGGCGAGCCGCAGCACCACAGAATCACTGCGTACCCACGCGCTCACACTGCACGACAAGATCACGCGAGACCACGCTTCGCTATTAATGATTTATTATATGCCACCTGCGAATTGATGTTGAATCAGTGAGTCGACGAGGCTGGCCCATTCCACTAAACCTGTACCTATTCCCTATTTATCGGCTTACGATACCCTACTTCACCTCCCCACTCACTGTTTGGTGCCCGCGGAGGTTCGCTGCTCTCTGCGCTAACAGCGTACCTCGATGCGTCGCACGGACGTCCGGGTCGCTGGCTGGAACTCCTGCTGGTCCGCTGGCCTGGAGAGAAGAGACCGATTTCCCCTCTGCGCTCCTCTATTTATCCTCCCTACCTCCAAAGGGGATGCTGCGCTGAACAATGGGCTCGTGCACCCCAAGCCCGCGCACGGCAGTCCCCAGGCGCTGTTGATATGCTAATCAGTGAGCGACGTTGGCGGCGTACATCCTAATTACTCCCTTACCCTTCCTAACAATGGGGCCTGCGCGCTCAAGCGCAATTATCCCAACCCCCCATGACTATGCGCAACAGCCCCTGTGACCCCGCTATTCATGCTGTCTCGTGCCTCCCCTGCTTGCCCCGTCGACTCGTGGGGGTGTGTGTGGGGGGAAATGCGCCTCAACCGCGGTGGCCGAATGCCCCACGCCGCGACCACACCATATTAAGGCCGGCAGCAGCGCCGCGGTACCACGTAGCACGGGGGAGGTCATCCAATTCCCTGATCGCCGGAAACCGTGAGAATTAATCCCGATAAGGGTCTCTCGGATAAAAACCGGTCGATCAGGTAACCTTCCCTTCCAGCTCTATGGGGGGGGGGGGGGGATGCGTGTGGGTGTGTGCTTATGTGGGGCGGGTGATGGGGGGCAGTGCGGTGGGGGAAGCCGGGCGGCTCCCTGGCTCGGCAGAGCGGCCCCGTCGCTGTGGCACCACATAGCCCCCCGGGGTGCCAGTCCCCGTCCCGGGTTGACTTGAGCACCTCGCCTGGGTTGCCCCCACGAGGTATCGCCGCGGGGTCCGTGGGATTCGCCCGGCCCTTGTGGCTGGCCTCGGGGGTGGCGGCTCCGTCTCCTGGGGCTCCGGCGGTGGTCTCCTCCTCCATTCCAACGGCTCCCCTCGGCCTCTGGCACCTGCGGGCTGGGGAACAAACTCAGAAGCGGTGGGGTTTAAGGGTCGCCGTCCTCGTCGCCCCCGGCCCCGCCCGGGGCCCCTCGGAGCCCTGGGCTCCGTGGGGCCCATATACTGCGCGAGGCCCCCGGGCACGGGGGATGCGGGTACTCCTGGGTTTCGGGGTACTTGGACGGCGGGGCTCCCCCCCTCGGGGGCTGCTCGCCACGGCTTCAGTCGGCGGATGTTGACCACCATCTCCCGGCCCCTCTCTCCTCCCTGAATCAGCACCGTCCATGGTGAGATCTGCCGTCTCACAATCCAGGGTCCTCGCCAGTAGGTGGTCAGCTTCCCCACCTGTCCGGCACCGACGCGGGGAGTGTACAGCCACACCTCGGAGCCCGCAGTATAGAAGGGGGGCTCCATACGGGGTCGGGCGCCCTGCTCTTGCCGCTGGTGCGCGGCCTCTCCGTGCGGGCAGGCTCGGCCCCTGGCCCCTCGCAGGGTCTCCAGCAAGTGCTCCACGGGGTGGCTCCCTTCCTCCCGTTGCGGCGGAGGAACACCGAACAGCAGATCTGCGGGCAGGCGAGACTCGCGACCAAACATCATTAGGAACGGGGTCTGTCCTGTAGAGGTGTGAACGGCGGTGGTGTAGGCGAACAGGGCATAGGGAAGGTGTTCGTCCCAGTCCTGTTGATTCGCGGCCGCCATGCGTTTAAGCTTCCCGGCCAGAGTCTGGTTCATCCTCTCTACCATCCCGTTCGCCTGGGGGTGATACGCCGTGGTTCGGTCCTTCTGGATCCCGAACTCTCGGCACAGCGCCTGAAATAATTCGGCCTCGAATTCACTACCCTGGTCGGTAATGACTCGTTCGGGGATCCCGCACTTAAGTACATAGTTTTCCACGAAGGCCCGGGCCACTACAAGGGCTGTTTTATCTGGGATAGCCACCGCCACGGGGTAGCGGGTGAAGTATTCCACCGCTACGAGAATATATCGGTTGCCCCGGTGGGATCGTGGAAAGGGCCCCTGCAGGTCGATTCCGACCAACTGATTCGTCCGACTGACTCGGAACGGCCTCAGGGGTACCTGGTACCTCGCCGGCTTTTGCCCACACTGCTGACAGGCCCGGCAGCCCTGCACCCAGGCGGCCACATCTTGTGCCAATTTGGGCCAGAGATACTGGCGACGCAGGGTCTCCCGGGTGCGCCGTTCCCCATCATGGCCCCCGAGTGGGTGGTCATGCACCAGCCGTAGCAGCTGGGGTCGCACCTGGGCAGGAACACAGATGCCCCCCGGCTGGCCGGCCTCGGTTAACTCCCGTACCACTCCGTTCCGCACACACAACCGGGCATACAAACCGCTCCAGGGTCCTGGTAGGGCGCTCTTTTCCTCCCGCAGTGCCGCCTCCACTGCCGCCAGATCCGGATCTCGCTGCTGGGTCTGTCTCAGCTGCTCGTCGTTTAGGCCCGGGAAGGCGCAGCCGACGTCCTCCTGGATCCGTCCGATCGGGTCCCGAGCCGCGGGTCCCGCGCTTGCCGGGCGGTCGACGGGATCCTCAGTGCCACCTGTGAGGGTTTCTGTGGCGCACACTGCACTCTCCCTCGCTGGGGGGGGGTCAGTGGCCGCGGCCTCTCGGGGGTCCGTTGCCTGCCGGCAGCGCCCCCCCGTGAAACACGGGCAGGCCTCCTCCGCCCTCGTCTCGGCGTACACCGTGGGTCGCCTCGATAAGGCGTCCGCGTTTGCATGCGTCCGGCCAGCCCGATACTCGATTTGCAGGTTGTACTCCTGCAACTGCGCCAACCACCGGGCCATCTGCCCCCGCGGCTCCTTGAATGTAAGAAGAAACTGCAGAGCATAATGGTCAGTGCGTACGCGACATCTCCTGCCGTACAAATACGGTCGGAACTGTTTGCATGCGAAAATCACGGCGTACAACTCTTGGCGGGTCACGCAATAGTTCAGCTCGGCCCCACTCAAGGTCCGGCTGGCGTACGCGATGACTCGTTCCGCCCCATCCTGTACCTGTGACAACACCGCGCCCAGCCCGCTGCTGCAGGCGTCGGTGTCCAAAATAAAATCGGTGGTAAAATCGGGGAAAGCGAGGGTGGGGGCGTGGGTGAGGTGGTCTTTGAGAGTGGTGAAGGCCGTCTGGCAGGCCCCCGTCCACTGGTAGGGGTGCTTAGGGGAGGTGAGTTGGGTGAGGGGGCGTGCAATCTCGCTGAATCCCTTTACAAATCGACGATAATAGGTGGCGAGCCCCAAAAATGATCTGATCTCCGTCAGATTCCTTGGCCGTGGCCACTCCACTACGGCGCGTACCTTCTCCGGATCGGTGCGCACGCCTGCCTCGCTGACGCGATGCCCGAGGTACCCCACCTCGCGTTGTGCGATGTAACACTTACGTGGCTTGAGCTTGAGATGAGCCGCTCGCAGCCGCTGGAACACCTCTCGAAGCCTGGACCAATGCTCAGACAAAGATCTACTGAACACTATCACATCGTCCAAGTAAATCAGGCACTGTTCCCACTGCAAGCCCCGCATCACCAACTCCATCAACCGCTGGAACGTCGCGGGCGCGTTAGTGAGTCTGAACGGCAACACTCGAAACTCAAACAGGCCCATCGGGGTGGTGAATGCTGTTTTTGGCCGATCCTCCTCCGTCATCTCCACCTGCCAGTATCCGGACGCCAGATCGAGGGTGGAAAAATACCGCGCTCCTGCGAGACTGTCGAAGGTGTCGTCGATGCGGGGTATGGGGAAGGCATCGCCGAGCGTGACTGCATTTAGTTTACGGTAATCGACGCAGAACCGGGTTGACCCATCCTTTTTCGTTACTAGTACCACCGGGGCTGACCAGGGGCTCGCCGAGGGCTGAATTATGTTATCGCGAAGCATGTCCCCAACTGCCTCTTTGATTTGGTCGCGTTCGGGTGCGCCCACTCGGTACGCAGGGAGTTTGATGGGTCGGGCTGCACCGGTGTCAATTTGGTGCTTAACAAGATCGGTCCGACCCACGTCCGAGTCGTGTTCACTGAATACGTCGGCATACTCCCGCAGTAACTCGCGCAGCCGATCGGCCCCTCCCTTAGGTAAATCCGCCCATGGTACATGTAACGCGTCGAGCAGGGGAACGACCTCGGCTCGGGGAGTCGGGCCGACTCGCCAGGCCAGGTCCTGGTCACCCTCCGAACGACCGGGGTCCTCAGCCCAGAGTGCGAACACCGATTCGTCAGAGTGGCGTGCGTGCAGGGGGTGTACAGTGGCGATCGGTGTGCGCCGTCGCAGTATCGCTGGGGTATTGTGCGGGTTAAACATCCGCATAAACAATCGGTCCCCATCTGCGTTTACCAACGTGGCGGATCCCACGACCCCATATCGTTTTGCCAACTCCGGGTGAGGAGTTAGCATTACCTCCCCTGATGGTCGGAGCGCGGGGTCGGTGGGGGATGTTGCCACCGGCACCAGCATCTCGGTGAGCGGTCCGATGGTGACTGCCGTCGCCAGGATAGCGGCCACAGGTGCGAAGCGGGGGCGCGTCGGTTCTCGTCCCAGGAACGGTATCCGCTCGCCGTTGCTCTCCACGGTGGCGCATCGCTGGCGGGGTTGCACGTTGAGTCCCAGCCGTTCTAAGAGGTCGGTACCTGCGATACACTCGTGACACAACGCACTCGACACGTAGAACTCCTGGGTGCACACCTGGCTGCCTATGCGGACTTCTAAGGTGGCTCTCCCCAGCAGCCCCATTCCGGCTCCGCTCGCCGTGTGCAGCGCGCGGTCCGGTGCCTGCAGGTGACGCACGTCGACCCCGATCGCGCTGCAGTGCGCTGCGCTCACGAGCGAGGCCACCGCCCCCGTGTCCAGCAGGATTCGGGTACGCACTCCGTTTACCTCCCCTTCCACCAGCGACGTGGCCCCCGTGATCCCCGCCACCAGCTCCCGCAGCCAGTCGCCAGGAGTCACCGTTTCTGTGGGCGTTGTTGCTGGAACCTGTGTGGAGATCACTCGCTCGCCATTATTCTCACAGCTTGTTTGTGTCGGGGCTACGTCGATTTCGCCCCCCGGTGGTCCCCTCTCTAGGGGGGCCTTAGTGTTTGACCTTAGCTCTTGTCTAGCTCGGGCGACCTGAGGACAGTCCCTCACCAGATGCCCTCGGCGATCGCACATATAACATGCCCGGGGAGGGGTGGCGGCTCCGTAATGGGCTCTCTGCCCACTCCCTCCTCCCCCAGTGCGCTGCTGCTCATACTCTGCTTCTAGTCGCGCTATCCTTCCAGTTAGCCCTCCTACCGTGGAGTCTAGTTCCCCCATCTCGGATCGGATGGTCTCAACGGAGGATTGCAGTTGGGTCATATTTTTATTTGCTTCCTCGCGTACCTGGGTTACCCTTTCACCTACTTGGGTTATCATATCTCCCATACCGGCCTGTAACCCGGCTACCCACCCCGGGGTCGTCTCGCTGGGTCTCTGTGGCTCTCTTTCCCGGCCCCTTACCGTCCTCGCGAGCTCCTGTTCCTCCTCCTCGTCTTCCGAGAGCAGGCTCGCAATGGTGCGCTCTCGTCCCAGCCCCCGGAGCTGCGCGCGTTCGCTGTGAATTCTTTCACACTTACGTGCGCGCTCGACAAGGGTGTTAAAGGGAAGACGTGGGCAGCTCACGTCTGGCTGCCACCACGCCGTGCGAGACAGGTACCGCTGGATTTTCTCGGCGGCCAGTTCCTCAATAACATCAGTTGCGTACCCCGGGCGTGCGATCTTTGTTAACTCGCGCACATCCTCGGCGTAATCACGTAGATCTTCGCCAGGTTGGCGACGGCGCGCCTCTAAGGCCGATTTTGCTTCCTCCTCGTCACGCGTGCCAAAACGCTGATCGAGTCGGCGCATCAGCTCCTCTAGCTGTGTCTGTGCGCTCGCGGGTAACGCTTCTACAAAATCGGCTGCCCGCCCATCAAGATTCATATTAAGTTGACGTACTGCCTGCGCGTCCGTCCATCCATTAATTTCCTTGGCCCCTAAGAGATTGCGGGCGAATGCCTTCCACGAAGGGGCCCCCCGGCCGGTAAATATTAGTCTTATTTTAGCGTGAGGTAACGCGGGGGTCCGTACCGCTTCCGACACCAATTTGTGGGGGCCGTCGGCCCCCGGGGTCCCTCCCGCCTGCATCCCCTATTCGTTTACGTTACCCCACCTCCCTATTACCCGCTACGGTTTCGCCGGCATTCGAACTCGACGCCCCTACGGTTACAGCCTCGCGCCGCGCTCCCACGCTGCGAGCATACGTGCGCACATCATCGTCGATCAAACGCCGTGCTCGCAGTATAGCCCTGTGCGGCACGTTCCCAATGCGCATCCGTATTATACACGTAGTGAACGTGCGCGCACACACGCATACAGCTCCACACGCGATACCCACTCTTGCGCCGCTCTGCGCAGCGCTCGCCGCCTGCTGGCCGCTCACGTTATGAGCGCGCACCTGGGGGACGCCGATTACGCACGCACGCCCACACACACGCCGCTCCGCGCACTCCAACTCAACTCACGTTATACTCGCGCACCTGTATCACACACGGAGTGAACACACGCGACACCCACTCTCGCACCGCTCTGCGCAGCGCTCCCCCGAGGCGAGCCGCAGCACCACAGAATCACTGCGTACCCACGCGCTCACACTGCACGACAAGATCACGCGAGACCACGCTTCGCTATTAATGATTTATTATATGCCACCTGCGAATTGATGTTGAATCAGTGAGTCGACGAGGCTGGCCCATTCCACTAAACCTGTACCTATTCCCTATTTATCGGCTTACGATACCCTACTTCACCTCCCCACTCACTGTTTGGTGCCCGCGGAGGTTCGCTGCTCTCTGCGCTAACAGCGTACCTCGATGCGTCGCACGGACGTCCGGGTCGCTGGCTGGAACTCCTGCTGGTCCGCTGGCCTGGAGAGAAGAGACCGATTTCCCCTCTGCGCTCCTCTATTTATCCTCCCTACCTCCAAAGGGGATGCTGCGCTGAACAATGGGCTCGTGCACCCCAAGCCCGCGCACGGCAGTCCCCAGGCGCTGTTGATATGCTAATCAGTGAGCGACGTTGGCGGCGTACATCCTAATTACTCCCTTACCCTTCCTAACAATGGGGCCTGCGCGCTCAAGCGCAATTATCCCAACCCCCCATGACTATGCGCAACAGCCCCTGTGACCCCGCTATTCATGCTGTCTCGTGCCTCCCCTGCTTGCCCCGTCGACTCGTGGGGGTGTGTGTGGGGGGAAATGCGCCTCAACCGCGGTGGCCGAATGCCCCACGCCGCGACCACACCATATTAAGGCCGGCAGCAGCGCCGCGGTACCACGTAGCACGGGGGAGGTCATCCAATTCCCTGATCGCCGGAAACCGTGAGAATTAATCCCGATAAGGGTCTCTCGGATAAAAACCGGTCGATCAGGTAACCTTCCCTTCCAGCTCTATGGGGGGGGGGGGGATGCGTGTGGGTGTGTGCTTATGTGGGGCGGGTGATGGGGGGCAGTGCGGTGGGGGAAGCCGGGCGGCTCCCTGGCTCGGCAGAGCGGCCCCGTCGCTGTGGCACCACATACTCATTTGTGTGAGTGTACTCCGTGAGCGTACTCTGCGTGCGTGAGTTCGATTCCAACCCTGACGCATTTATAATTGCAGTTTACATTTTTATTTTTTCTCTCTCTCCCTGTAGTGGCATTGATTTTTCTCCACATTTAGAAACATGCATTTTGAGAATTTTGCTGCAATACATTTCCATATTTTAACCCACTAAGTTGAGCTATCATTTGTGTCCAGGTCGATTCTGAAAAAGAGCTATGCAGCTCAGATGGCCTCACCTGGTAAAATAAAAATAGTGTACTGTGTTTGAGGGTTTTCCAATTTAATTTCTTATTTAGCAGTTAAAGATTATGTTTCAGGAGGGTCCTGCATTGGACTGTTTAACCACCTCCAAATATATTTTGAGTTTAGGTTTGGGAGAAAAACGGAAAACCCATTGGAACACCAATGCCGACGGTGACGGCCGACGCCAGGATAGCGGCCACGGGCTCGAAGCGGGGGCAACCCGGCTCTTGTCCCAAGAAAGGAATCTGCTCCCCGCTGCCCTCCACGGTGGCGCATCGCCGGCGGGGCTGCACGCTGAGCCCCAACTTTTCCAGGAGGTCGGTACCAGCAATACACTCGTGGCATAACACGCTCGACACGTATAACTCCTGGTTACTCACCTGGTGTCCGAGGCGACCCTTAAGGGTGACCCTCCCCAGCAGTCTCATCCCACTTCCACTTGCAGTGTGCAGCGCACGATCCGGGGCCTGTCGGCGGCCCACTTCAACCCCGACCACGCTGCAATGTGTTGCACTCACGAGTGACATTACCGCCCCACGTGTCCAGCAGAATCCGGGTTTGCCGCCTGTTCACCTGCCCTTCCACGAGCGACGTGGCCCCCATTATTCCTGCCACCAGCTCCCGCAGCCAGTCACCCGCAGTCGCCACATTCTGGGATGTTGTTGTCAATATCTGCGTGGGGGTCATTCGTCACCATTATCATGACAGTTTATTTGTGTTGGGACCACGTGGATTGCACCTCTCTGTGGTCCCCTCTTTAGGGAGGCCTTGGTGTTTAACCCTGGTGCTTCTCTCGCGCGGCGATCTGGGGACTGTCTCTCACGAGATGCCCCCATTGGTCGCATAGATAGCACGCACGGGGAAGGGCGGTGGCTCCATAAGAGGCCCCTTTCCCACTCCCCCTTACCCTCCCAGTGCGCATTTGTTCGAGTTCTGCCTCTTATTGAGATACTCGCCTGGTTAGCCCCCCGACCATGGAGCGCAGCCCTCCCACCTCGGACTGGACTATCTCCGCTGTGGACTACAGCTTGGTCACATTCAGGTGTACTTGGGTTACCTCCTCACGTACTTGGGTTGCATGGCCTGTGGTCTCCTATGCCGGTCTGTATCCCTGCCACCCATCCTGGGGTTGTCTCACGGGGTCCTGGAGGCTCCCTCGTCCCCCCCCCCCCCTCTCACCGTTCTCGCGAGCTTCTCCTCTGGAAGAAGACTTGCAATGGTGTGCTCCTGTTCCAGCCGTCAGAAATGCGCACGCTCGCGAGCAAATCTCTCACACACGTGCGCGTGCTCGGCAAGGGTGTTAGATGGGGGATATGGGCAGTTCGCATCTGGCTGCCACCACGTTGTGCTTGTCAGATACTGCTGAACTTTCTCGGCGGCGAGGTCATCGATGATCTCGGCAGTGTATCCCAGGCGTACGCTCTGTGTTAGCAAGCGTGATTTATTTTAGTATCCGCTCACTGAGATCTGAAGTGAGAAGTTCACATCGTGGTTATTGTTGTCGTGGTGGTAGTTGTTGTTTACCCAGGTAGAGCCTCGCTCCTTCTCTGTCTTGTAGGGAGGCCGCTTTGGATTGCACCACTCTTCGATTTCACATTAACATGCTAATTTATTACATTAACATCACTAGCCCCGGCCACTTCCTTATGACCCTTGGGCTACACCCATTTCAAACCTTTTACAACAGTCTGCCTCAGCAGCAGACCATGCATTTTCTAGCAGAGTGTTTTTGTTTGCTTTCTGACCACAAGTATTGTGGTTAATGCACACATGATTCCTTATTTGGAATACAGTACAGTACTTATTTCAATTGTGATGTTTATTTTAGTTGCCGTTAACCTACCCCCATTATTTAGGTAATGCTTAAGTATAATGATGTATTTTGAGAAGCTCACAATGGCCCTATACAAAATTGCATTTCATACAGTAACAATGATACGCTAATCGATGCCTGGTTATAGTCAAGGGATCGTCCCCTGCTGGTCAACCATGTTACGCATGTTGATGATCTGGTCATGGCTACTCAATGATATTGAGTTGGAGAATCGTGTTCTATACCTGGAGAATTCCATGACGAAATGGGGCCTTGCATATGTTCTACAAAAAGATCACCTCCCTGGGAAAATCTTGACTTAAAGCTTTCGTAACTGCAGGAATTCATATTCTTTGGGTCTTTCGGTTAAGTGACGTGACTTTACCGAAAGACCCAAAGAATACCTCCCTGGGAATTTAATGTCATACAACACTGCACCTGCTCAGCTCTCCATGAATAATCAGGACGTTCTACACGTGGTGGAGGAGCGCCTATACCAGGTTAATGTGTTCATGACCTTATTTGGCATCCAAAGTGTCACTTCAAATTAGTCTAGCAGCATTCTTTCATTAGGCTCTGTAACACTATGTGGAAGCTGCCTGGACTTTTTTACATACAAAGCTGTGAGTGTCCATCGCCAAGGTCTAGTCCATTGCAAAGGTCTCGTCAAAAAACAGGCAATAGTCTACATTATAGACTGCCAATACACTCACCGAGGTTAAGAACCAGGCTACAGTCTACATTATAGACTGCCAGTACGCTCACCCAGAGGCGTAGCTAGGGGGGGGCAGGGGGGTACATATGTCCCCGGGCGCCAAGGTAAAGGGGCGCCTAAATGAGGCTTACAACGTTACATTATCACTTATTGCGGCGGGCGCGGCAGCCTGAAACTACTGCGCAAATCTACACCTCAACCTAAAAGTTTATATATCCCGCCACACACAGCCTACATTGCATGTAATTACATTTTCTCAGGTCATAAGATTTGTGGATGTGGATTTTCAAACTAAAAAAGTAACTGTCAAAAAATCTTTTTTAGGTTATATCGAGATACATGAAAAAGATGCAGCAAGCCTAGAAAGAGTCATCGTCGAGATACTGAAATTTGACAACATACCTCTAGCCGACTGTCGGGCACAATGTTATCACAATGCTGCTGTGATGACTGGGCATATATCCGGCCTTCAACAACGAATATGTGACAAAAATCACAGAGCATTGTTTGTCAACTGTGACAACCACAGCTTAAACTTAGCAGGAGTACACTCAGCTAAACAGGATCCACTTGTCGTCACGTTTTTTGGAACAGTTGAAAGTATATATTTTTCTCTCGTTCAACAATTCATTGGGAAGAGTTAAAAAAAAGCTGTGCCCATCACAGTAAAGCGGGAGTCTGAAACACTCTGGAGTGCACGATCAGAAGCTGTTAAAGCTCTCTATGAAGGAATGGATGAACTAGTAGGGCTGCTAGACAAATTGTCGGAGGACGTAACTATGACGCCTGAAACCAGAAGTGATGCAGAACAGTTACAGGCATGCGTATTAAATTTTTACTTCATAGTTTTATTACATTTCTGGAATGTCATTCTTGGAAAAATGTATCGTGTTCAGAAGCGCTTACAGGGTCCTACTATGCATTTCAAGGAAGCAGCAACTGATCTTGAATCTTTGAAGCATGAATTTGTCCAGCTTCGTGATGATTTGAGCCAAGTTGCTGTAAAAAACGCCAAAACAAGATGCACAGCCTGGGGGATCGATGTGGACAGAAGAATTAGGTGACGTCGGAAGATGCCGGGAGAACTGGCACAGATGTCGATGCAATTCGTCGAAATTGCACAGATTTTGGAAATTTCTATGACACCGACATCAATGGCCACAAACTTTTCACAGAATTTGGAGATTGCAAAATGCTGCTCGGTAACCGGAATTAAGTTCTACCAGAAACTCCTTTGGATCTTCTTGGTTTTATTGTGTTTTATGGAGACGACATATTTGCGAATTTCACTACAAATTTTATTAACAGTAGCAGTTTCAATTGCAAGCTGTGAGCGGTCGTTCAGCAAATTGAAACTTATTTTGTCGTATTTGCGTGCTTCAATGGGACAAGATCATCTCAGCGATCTTGCTCTTCTTAGCGTTGAAAGAAAAACATTGGAAAAAACATATTTTGATTACGTGATTGACCAGTTTGCGACAGTGAAATCAAGAAAAAATTATTTTTTGTAGACTATGTCAACCAGTCTACGACAGTGACTGAGTGAGCCATGTAATATAATTTCTATGAATTTGCTTCTTTATATACAATGTTTCATTAAAATTGTTATTCCTTATTCGATGTAATAGGAAAATGTGATTAAACGGGGGGGGGGGGGCGCCAATTTTATAGTTCGTCCCTGGGCACAAAATATCCTAGCTACGCCTCTGCGCTCACCGAGGTTAAGAACCAGGCTACAGTCTACATTAGTCGTTTTTTTTTTCTTATATTCACTTTATTTGTGTTATTATTTTCTATCTACTTGACTTTTCCGAAATAACCAGAGAATATTAATTCCTGCAGTCACGAAAGTTTTAAGTCAAAATTTAACCACCTTTTTACCATGCAAGTGTATGAACATGTGAAGTTTGTATTTGCTGTCAAGTATATTGACTCGATTGAACATGGAGGTTAAATCATAAATATAGTTTATTTTAGTTTTGCTTTGGAAATTTTCATAAGAATGGAAACAGTCAGGAAATTAACACAGCACATATGCAGCTGAAGTTAAATCTGTTCATCCTCGCATTCAAGTTAATCTGAGCCTGGCTTCACACCTCTAAGTTGCAAATGAACAATAATTTATACATTTCTGCATAATACAAATAGTATTATTTTCAAAAGCCTTTGCTAGGTTAACAATTTTTTTCTTAAATATTCCTGTCGTAGCTAGACAACCGAAATTGTGTGCTTGGAGTTTTTGGTAAACATTAATTTTGAAGACACTAGGGTGTCCAGGCATATTTATGACCATTTGCCCTCGCATTGTGTGCCTTAACAGCCCGTGTGATGAATTGGGGAATCTCTTTCACTATATCATGAAAATATGAATATGTATAGATGTGTAAGTCATGTGTGACTGTATATATGCATTCCTCTGTGCCTCAATACTCACATAGATGGTGTGGACATGCTTTTCTGTTTGCAGCTGACGCTCTGCAGAATTGGCCTGATGGAGCAAAGGCACTCAGCGCAGTTCAGTACAAGAAGGAAACAATGCGACCAGCATGCAAACAGCACGGATCGTACTGGAAACTTGACACAGCACCAGAGAACACACACAGGAGAGAAACCATTAGAGTGCTGTGTGTGTGGGAACGCATTTTCAGATTCATCTACTCTTAAACAACACCACAGAACACACACAGGAGAGAAACCTTTTAAGTGCAGTGTGTGTGGGAAGGCGTTTGCAAAGTCATCAATTCTTAAATCACACCAGAGAACACACACAGGAGAGAAACCTTTCAAGTGCACTGTGTGTGAGAAGGCGTTTGCACGGTCATCCATTCTTAAATCACACCAGAGAACACACAAAGGAGAGAAACCTTTTAAGTGCACTGTGTGTGAGAAGGCGTTTGCACGGTCATGCATTCTTAAATCACACCAGAGAACACACACAGGAGAGAAACCTTTCAAGTGCACTGTGTGTGAGAAGGCGTTTGCACTGTCATGCATTCTTAAATCACACCAGAGAACACACACAGGAGATAAACCTTACAAGTGCACTGTGTGTGAGAAGGCGTTTGCATGGTCGTTCATTCTTAAATCACACCAGAGAACACACACAGGAGAGAAACCCTTCAAGTGCACTGTGTGTGAGAAGGCATTTTCATTGTCATCATATCTTCAGACCCACCAGAGAACACACACAGGAGATAAACCTTTCAAGTGCACTCTGTGTGGGAAGGCGTTTGCATTGTCATCAAATCTTAAGATCCACCAGAGAACACACACAGGAGAGAAACCTTTTAAGTGCACTCTGTGTGGGAAGGCGTTTGCAATGTCATCAAATCTTAAGACCCACCAGAGAACACACAGGAGATAAGCCCTTCAAGTGCAGTGTGTGTGGCAAGGCATTTTTTTATTCATCTACTCTTAAACAACACCAGAGAACACACACAGGAAAGAAACCTTTCAAGTGCACTGTGTGTGAGAAGGCGTTTGCACAGTCACCACATCTTCAAAGACACCAGAGAACACACACAGGAGATAAACATTTCAAGTGCATTGTGTGTGGGAAGGCGTTTGCACAGTCATCACATCTTCAAAGACACCAGCGAACACACACAGGAGATAACCCCTTCAAGTGCAGTGTGTGTGGGAAGGCATTTTTTTATTCATCTACTCTTAAACAACACCAGAGAACACACACAGGAGAGGAACCTTTTAAGTGCACTCTGTGTGGGAAGGCGTTTGCAATGTCATCAAATCTTAAGACCCACCAGAAAACACACACAGGAGAGAAACCTTTTAAGTGCACTCTGTGTGGGAAGGCGTTTGCAAAGTCATCCACTCTTCAGACCCACCAGAGAATACACACAGGAGAGAAGCTCTTCAAGTGCAGTGTTTGTGGGAAAGCGTTTGCACATTCATCAAATCTTAAAAAACACCAGAGAACACGCACGCATCAGAAAATCCACAAGAAGTGTAATCTGAAATCAGCTTGTGAAAGTCAATGTGCTGCAATGACCCCATTAAATTTCGATTTAAAGCTTTCGTGACTGCAGGGATTCATCTTCTTGTTTCTTTCGGTAAAGTCACGTAGAAGGGAAGTAATAAAATAATAAAAATAAAACATAATAAAACAATTCTCACGACGTTTCGGCTACAACGCAAGCAGCCGTCTTCAGGTGAAGAATGAGACACTACCAAACTAGGAGCTTATATATAAGCTGCATTGGGGGTTGAAGAGCGCCTTAACAAAAAGAATGTGCATGTGAAGAGGGATTTAGCATATTCATGGAAAATGCGTAGGCGTTGGGCGGGGGGGTGTCAAAGTCATATTATGCCCATGCATTATGCAGGATCAGCAGCAACCAAGGGGGGTGCAGGGATTAGCAGTAACAAAGGAAGGAATGTTAATGATATGTAGCTGCAGTTACTCAACAACCACGTAGAAAACTAAAGTATAAACTACATAAAAAACTAAAGTATAAACTGCATCGCACCATCAGTATACTTACTATACTCTATAATAAGCTGAGTTACTAACAGCAAGTAATACATTACAATTTTACCTCGTAAAAATTCTATAATATGCTTCCATCTAAACCTTATTCTCTTACATCACACGAGCATATACCGTACTATATACTGCCATAGATAAACCCAACATTAAATTATATACTGTATTGCTGTAAACCAACCTATATCTTATACATTTAATATCACACTATGTATTATTCTACACACCCTAATGTGTATCGAAATGGTTTATTACGTCCTTCCAATGATTGCTGAGCCAGAATCCATCTTCTCGGTTAAAGTTGTCTCTGTGTTTGTATATGTGGATCGCCTCATGAACGAATCTCTCATGATAGCCAGATGGCTTGCAGAGAACCTCTGTCTTGGAGAAGTCAATATCATGTGAGCCCACTGAGTTGTAACAGTGATCTGCCACGGCTGAGGTGTTAGTCCTACCGTGTTTCAGGTCAGCTTTATGTTCACGGATGCGGTCCGAGACATGTCGTTTGGTTTCCCCAATGTAACTGCTACCACAGAGGCAACTTAGTTTGTAGACGCCAGGGTACTGTATGTCTGGAACCACATCTTTTACAGACGGTACCAGATCACGGATTTTATGTACTGTGTTGAATCGGACCTGGATCTTGTGTTTAATCAGGATTTTGGAGATCTTTTTTGTGACCCCAGCAATGTAGGGTAAGGTGATGGTCTTGAAAGGCTCCTCAACAGGATCCTTCTTGATGGTTGGAGTGATGGCTTTGCGGATTGTATAGTCGGAGTAACCATTTGCCTTAAGAGCTTGGCGTACGTGTTTGAGTTCACTGGAAATGTGTTCATGGTCGGAGATGCATTGGGCTCTATGATATAGAGTCTTGATGAGGGAATTCTTCTGAGATGGATGGTGGTGGGAATCCGGTTTTAGATAAGCATCCGTGTGGGTGGCTTTCCTGTAGACAGAGTGGCTCATTGAACCATCAGGTCTCCTTTTGATTAGGACATCCAAAAAGGGTAGCTTGCCATCATTTTCGACTTCCATGGTGAATCTGATGGCTGGGTGTATGGAATTGATGTGGTCGAGAAATTGGTCTAGAGCAGGCCGGCCATGTGGCCAGATGACAAAAGTGTCGTCTACGTACCTCTTCCATAAGGTCGGGCGTAGAGTGGCAGTCTGGATGGCGTCCGTCTCAAATTTCTCCATGAAGATGTTGGCTACAACCGGAGATAGGGGGGAGCCCATTGGGGTGCCCTCAATTTGCTTGTAGAAGGTTCCATTCCAGGTAAAGTATGTATTGGTTAAGCAGTGTCTCACCAGGGGGGGTACCCCAGCATTCAGTCCTTGATGAACCAAGTCTTCAATGATTGCGATGGTGTCAGGCACAGGTACCTTGGTGAACAAGGAAACCACATCAAAACTGACAAGCAGGTCGTCTGGGGACAGGGCAATCCCCTTGATTGTCGATACCAGGTCAGTAGAGTTTAGTACTGCAGAGGTGGTTTTTCCAGTGAAAGGCCGTAGGATTTCGGACAAAAAACGAGCCAGTTTGTAAGTGGGGGAGTTGATAGTAGAGACAATGGGACGAAGAGGTGTATCTTCTTTATGTATCTTTGGCAAGCCGTACAATCTTGGTGGTCTGGCTGCAGAAGGTTTCAACGAGAACTGTTTGGTCTGATCAATTAATGCGGTTGAAGCAGAAATGATGTTGTTGGTTTTGGAGACGAGGCTGTTGGTGGGGTCTCTTTTTATTTTTGTATAGCTGCCATCGTTTAGTAGTTCTTGAATTTTGTTGTTGTATTCTATTTTGTCCATGATGACAGTG
The DNA here is from genome assembly GCF_015708825.2 of Lethenteron reissneri. Lineage (NCBI taxonomy): Eukaryota > Metazoa > Chordata > Hyperoartia > Petromyzontiformes > Petromyzontidae > Lethenteron > Lethenteron reissneri. The sequence continues at coordinate 247,030 of NW_026890816.1, read as the reverse complement.
GCATTGCCTTTGTCGGCTGAGAGGATGACAATGTCATCCCTCTTTTTTAATTGAGCTAATTCAAAACGCTCCTCTTTGCTGATGTTGCTAGCTGGCATCTTAGCGTTTTTGAGGGTTACAGAGATTTCGGATCTTGCTACGTCTGCAGCGATGTGACTCAAGCCCTTGAGAGCTACATCTACTCGAGCAAGGGCTTGAGTCACATCGCTGCAGACGTAGCAAGATCCGAAATCTCTGTAACCCTCAAAAACGCTAAGATGCCAGCTAGCAACATCAGCAAAGAGGAGCGTTTTGAATTAGCTCAATTAAAAAAGAGGGATGACATTGTCATCCTCTCAGCCGACAAAGGCAATGCCACTGTCATCATGGACAAAATAGAATACAACAACAAAATTCAAGAACTACTAAACGATGGCAGCTATACAAAAATAAAAAGAGACCCCACCAACAGCCTCGTCTCCAAAACCAACAACATCATTTCTGCTTCAACCGCATTAATTGATCAGACCAAACAGTTCTCGTTGAAACCTTCTGCAGCCAGACCACCAAGATTGTACGGCTTGCCAAAGATACATAAAGAAGATACACCTCTTCGTCCCATTGTCTCTACTATCAACTCCCCCACTTACAAACTGGCTCGTTTTTTGTCCGAAATCCTACGGCCTTTCACTGGAAAAACCACCTCTGCAGTACTAAACTCTACTGACCTGGTATCGACAATCAAGGGGATTGCCCTGTCCCCAGACGACCTGCTTGTCAGTTTTGATGTGGTTTCCTTGTTCACCAAGGTACCTGTGCCTGACACCATCGCAATCATTGAAGACTTGGTTCATCAAGGACTGAATGCTGGGGTACCCCCCCTGGTGAGACACTGCTTAACCAATACATACTTTACCTGGAATGGAACCTTCTACAAGCAAATTGAGGGCACCCCAATGGGCTCCCCCCTATCTCCGGTTGTAGCCAACATCTTCATGGAGAAATTTGAGACGGACGCCATCCAGACTGCCACTCTACGCCCGACCTTATGGAAGAGGTACGTAGACGACACTTTTGTCATCTGGCCACATGGCCGGCCTGCTCTAGACCAATTTCTCGACCACATCAATTCCATACACCCAGCCATCAGATTCACCATGGAAGTCGAAAATGATGGCAAGCTACCCTTTTTGGATGTCCTAATCAAAAGGAGACCTGATGGTTCAATGAGCCACTCTGTCTACAGGAAAGCCACCCACACGGATGCTTATCTAAAACCGGATTCCCACCACCATCCATCTCAGAAGAATTCCCTCATCAAGACTCTATATCATAGAGCCCAATGCATCTCCGACCATGAACACATTTCCAGTGAACTCAAACACGTACGCCAAGCTCTTAAGGCAAATGGTTACTCCGACTATACAATCCGCAAAGCCATCACTCCAACCATCAAGAAGGATCCTGTTGAGGAGCCTTTCAAGACCATCACCTTACCCTACATTGCTGGGGTCACAAAAAAGATCTCCAAAATCCTGATTAAACACAAGATCCAGGTCCGATTCAACACAGTACATAAAATCCGTGATCTGGTACCGTCTGTAAAAGATGTGGTTCCAGACATACAGTACCCTGGCGTCTACAAACTAAGTTGCCTCTGTGGTAGCAGTTACATTGGGGAAACCAAACGACATGTCTCGGACCGCATCCGTGAACATAAAGCTGACCTGAAACACGGTAGGACTAACACCTCAGCCGTGGCAGATCACTGTTACAACTCAGTGGGCTCACATGATATTGACTTCTCCAAGACAGAGGTTCTCTGCAAGCCATCTGGCTATCATGAGAGATTCGTTCATGAGGCGATCCACATATACAAACACAGAGACAACTTTAACCGAGAAGATGGATTCTGGCTCAGCAATCATTGGAAGGACGTAATAAACCATTTCGATACACATTAGGGTGTGTAGAATAATACATAGTGTGATATTAAATGTATAAGATATAGGTTGGTTTACAGCAATACAGTATATAATTTAATGTTGGGTTTATCTATGGCAGTATATAGTACGGTATATGCTCGTGTGATGTAAGAGAATAAGGTTTAGATGGAAGCATATTATAGAATTTTTACGAGGTAAAATTGTAATGTATTACTTGCTGTTAGTAACTCAGCTTATTATAGAGTATAGTAAGTATACTGATGGTGCGATGCAGTTTATACTTTAGTTTTTTTATGTAGTTTATACTTTAGTTTTCTACGTGGTTGTTGAGTAACTGCAGCTACATATCATTAACATTCCTTCCTTTGTTACTGCTAATCCCTGCACCCCCCTTGGTTGCTGCTGATCCTGCATAATGCATGGGCATAATATGACTTTGACACCCCCCCGCCCAACGCCTACGCATTTTCCATGAATATGCTAAATCCCTCTTCACATGCACATTCTTTTTGTTAAGGCGCTCTTCAACCCCCAATGCAGCTTATATATAAGCTCCTAGTTTGGTAGTGTCTCATTCTTCACCTGAAGACGGCTGCTTGCGTTGTAGCCGAAACGTCGTGAGAATTGTTTTATTATGTTTTATTTTTATTATTTTATTACTTCCCTTCTACGTGACTTTACCGAAAGAAACAAGAAAATGACCCCATTGTTCATGAAACAAGAACCAGAAGACAATCGCAGCCTGGACACTTTGAAAGGTATCAAGGTGAAATATGAAGAGGCGAAAGTGAAATGTGAAGAAGTAACAGTGACGAGCGTAGAAGTGAAGGTTAAATTTGAAGATTATTCAACTCCAAAATCGGACCTTCACATAGATGGAGGCAGTGTGAAACAGGAACTAAATTCTGACTGTGAGGCAGAGCGAGGCAACTCCCAGGAGTTTGTGGATGTGGAGGTGTGGGTGGACTTCTTAGACAATACAAAGTCAAATGGAGACCAGGTAGATGTGCAAGCTTCAGACAATTAAGCTCCAATGGATGCACCTTTGTCACAGGCCTTTCTAATGAATATAATGTGAAGTTGAACACTCAATTTCTAGGTTCAAACTAGAGTGTAAGCGTGGCCAGTATTTGTGAACCTGTGGGTTGGGGCGATCTCTAACCAGGAGTGACTCAAGTGTTTTGTATCATATCTCATCTTAGACACTCGATGGGTGCCCATAATGGGCATCTGCCCCTGTGTGCCACAAGGTGACCGTTCACTGGCCTGCATGTGGATATGAGTTTGTAAGTCGGGGGAGATGTTTGATATGCCAGTCGGATTTGAACCTTGAACCTTTGCAACATAGAGAATGTACTACTACTTGACTTCCCTCTATGAGAGTGCTGCACATATAGGCCTCATCTCGGCAGAGATCAACTTGTAAATACTTTGCAACGTGACGCAGTACATTTCAGTATAGTAATAAAATGTTGCCAATGTGCCCTTTGATTATTTTGAATCATAATTGAAAGAATACCCGTCAGATTTTGTACGTACATACAACATTTTGTGTATTAATGTCAAACATGGAATATGTGCTGTCAGGACAAAGTATCTGTTTTGGTGGTAACCTGTACAAAAGCTCACGTGAGAGCTGTTATTTTTGTGATACGGGTCAAAGGGTGTTTTTGTGAATCAGGCCGCATCTGACTGGGGCAACTCATTGTCTTTGAAATCGGGAGCATAGTCGGATCATTCATCAGTTAAGGTATGCCACTTATAAGTTACGTATAGGAGATACATTCTCCACAAGAACACTAATTATCATTTTGTATTACGTATACATTTTGTCGAACTGAGACTTGAAATGGACCTTGCCGATGAACATCAGTTGAAGCAAGCCGGACTGTTGAGACATTGTACACCAAAACCAGTCCACAGGTGGCTTGTACTGAACACATGTGTAGTGCCATAAGAGAGGAGGGGCTGCTGGGGGCTCTCGGATCCTAGGCAGATAAGCCCTCGGTGCCAGGCGCTAGGATCCCAGGCACCCCAAACAGTTAAACCCCTTGACGCCACCAACGGGGGGAGGGGCTGTGCATGCTCTGTGGGATATCTGGGGGCGCACACAACCCCACCCCTCGTTGGGAACGAGGCATATAAAAGGGCAGCTCCCTGGCCGATCGGAGGCAGTTGCAGCTCAAGACCCAAGACCAGCCAGCTTAGGACCCTGGACCCCCTCGTCCCGCTTGTCCTTGTATGGGCCGGGACGCTGTGAGGGCCAGTGGTGGGACTCTGGGACTCCCGGCTCTACGTCCTTGTAAGGGCGAGTTCCGAGGAAGCCAGAGTCCAGACCCGCACCTTGGCTGGGTCGGGTCAATTAGCCTCCCCTCGGGTAATTGCAGCCGGAGGAGCCCAGAGCATAGCCAGAGTAGTGTATCTAGGCTGTGTACCTAGGCTGTAACAGAGTATCAGGACTGTTGGAGTGTTTTATTGTAATAAAGAAGATACCTCTACAAGTGTCTCCGGAACCCATTACACATGCATTCCTAAAAGGCCGTGGTATTTACAGTTTGTGTAAAACATTCCTTTGTTTCGTGTAGAGAACGTTGAATGAAAGATGTCTGCCGCTCTGTTTTTTCGCAAGGAGGTACTTTAAAGAGCACATTTGAAGGCATCGTGGATTTTTGTTACAGATTTGTATTCTAGCCTAGGTTTTATTGAATTTTAACTTCTATTTAAATAAAACTTTAGATATATCTGTCTGCATTGATATACCACCTTGTTTACCACATCTTATATATAAAAGTCTTCGCGTGCTCGCGCTTGCGGGGGATTTGGCTCTCGGACGGTGGGCTGAACGTAGAAATTTTTTTTACAGGCGGCACGCCCTAAGCCCCGCGGTGGGAATAGGCTATTCCGTTTTCCAATCGGTAAACTTTAAAGTAGTTTAATTAACACATTTGTGCCGTTTCTATGATTAATTATTTACTTATTGCGCCACATCGACCGTACCAAGTGACGCTAATTGCGTTGAGGGGGGGGGGTGGACCCTGTCAAGTGGTGCGCGTTCACTCGAGCTCACGGGGACATTTTATTTTACGCGTTTAACAAGGAATAGATATACACATCACGCTGTCGATTTCTCTTCACAGTGTGATGTCCTCTTCCCCCCGCCACCCCCAATGCGTGCAGTTACTGATATAAAGTCCTTAGATATTAATTTAATGTTATTAAAGCGGTTACATAGTATTATTCTGGCGACGGCGGGGGGATGGTGGGGGGGGGCAAGGGTAGTGGCCCAGCCCGCAGCCTGGCAATATCTCACCTCCTCTGGCTTGCCAATCTGGCGAGGCCGCGGGCTCTGCACGGGACGAGGCGTTACTACGCCAATGTAAAGTACTATTTTATTCAATCTTTCGCTAAGAACTCAGGTTTATTGCTTTCTATTATTAAACAAATACATTTACAAATATTACAATGATAATGTTTGTGTACACATAACAACTTCGTCTTCATTCTTTACTATTATTAAACTAATAAGTTGCTTAATACTCTATTACTATTATAATGTTCGTGTGCAGAAACTACATGCGTGTGCCTAAAGTCGATGTCTGTGTGTGTGAGTCCATTTGTGTTTGTGTGCGTGTAAGTCGATGGGTTTCTACGTGTGTGGGTCCATGTGTGTGTGTAAGTCCATGTGTGTGTCTGTCTTTTTGAAACGGACAACGCCCCGTGTGTGTGTACGTACAATTGTTTGTGTGTGTGTGTGTCAGTCCATTTGTGTGCGTATCTGTCGCTGTGTGTGTTTTAGTCCACATGTGTGTGTAAGTCCATACGTGTGTGTTTCACTCTATGTGTATGTGTGTAAGTCAATGCGTGTGTGTGAGTCGATGTGTGTGCATGGCTCCATCTGAGTGTGTAAGTCAATGTGCGTTTGTGTGTCTATGTGTGTCAGTCGATGTGTGTGTGTGTTAATCCATGTGTGTGTATCTAAAGTAGATGTCTGTGTGTCACAGTCCATATGTCTATGGGTGTGTAGGGAAATGTGTGTGTCAGTCTTTGTAAGTGTGTGTAAGTCCATGTGTGTGTGTCTTAGTCGATAAGTGTGTGTAAGTACATGTGTGTTTACATCAATGTGTTTGTGAGTCCACGTATGTCTGTGTGTGAGTCGATGTGTGTGAGTCACTGTATGTGTGTACGTCGATATATGTGTTTGTAACTCCATGTGTGTGTATCTAAAGTGCATGTCTATGCGTGTGTGAGTCCATATGTGTGTGTGTGTAAGTCCATGTCTTTGTGTGTGTGAGTCGATATGTCTGTGTGTCAGTCCATGGCCGTCTGTGTTAGTCGCTTTGTGTGCATGGCTCCATGTCAGTCAGTGTAAGTCCATTTCTTTGCGTGTCTGTAGGTCCATGTGTGTATGTGAGTGAATGTATGTGCTTTATTGACCTGCTCAAGGCCTATGATACCATCAGTAGGCCTGGCCTCTGGGTTGTTCTTCATGCTTTCGGAGTCCCTCAAACTTTGCTCACGATCCTTAAGGACCTTCATGTTGGTGAGCGGCCCCGCGTCAAACTACGTGGCTGTCAGTCAGAGCCATTCCCTCTACACCTTGGGGTGTGACAGGAATGTCCTCTGGCTCCACATTATTTAACATATCTTTTTACCACGTAGTTGGTGAAGACTTCAATGGCTGTTCCCGAGGAATTACCATATGGTACAGATACAATGGGAGGTTGATCGATGCCCGGGTGCGGTCAAGGGATGCCTCCCTATTGCTCAACCATGTTATGTATGCCGATGCTCTGGTGATTGCTGCTCACTGCGGCTGAACCTGGAGCTTGCCACTAAGAGGTGGGGCCTTACCATTAGCCCCACCAAAACTAAGCACCTGCCTGCGTATTTTGTACCATCGAACAATCCACCCCCACAACTCACAATTGGTGATGCGGCAGTTGTGAAGAGATTGCCGAGATTCCAATACCTGCCCAGTGTGCTCATGACCGGCTCCGGTTTAACAGCAGAGGTCTCACTCCAAATCAGTGGAGCGGCATTATCTTTTCATCAGTTGCGTAATGCTGTGTGGAAGCTACCTGGTCTTTCGCTCCTCATGAAGCTCCAGGTCTTCTCGGCCACGGTAATTCCCTCCCTTCTCTACGCTTGCGAAACATGCACCCCCCTAATGGAACATCTTCGCCAGTTAGAAACATTTAGGCTGGCCTGCTAACGATCCTTTCCTGGATTTAACCATATTTGTGTGTGTGTGTCTAAGTTGATGTGTTTCTATGTGTGTGGGTCAATGTATGTGTGTAAGTCCATGTGTGTATCTTCCTTTTTCGCCCAAGCAACGCCGGGTACTTACCGCTAGTGTTTACCTAAATATGTAGACGCTCCCTCTGAAGACGTCACCTCAAATTAACGAGTGGGTTACGTCAGGGCCTCCCCCTCTCTCTGGCTTGTGATGTCACCAAGAGCAGAACTCGCCTCCACGGAATCTTAATGACTGCACTGTCTTGGAATGCATTTACACAGTAATCAAATCTTCACAACTGCCAGGGAACACACATTAAAAACCACTTAATGTACAATTGGAAGGCCTTTTGAATTGTCTTGAAACTGAAACACGTGTAAGGAGGTCTACAAGGAGCAGAGTCTGAGATTGACGTGTGAAATTTGAAGTTCCATAAGCCTATCGTTTGTGATGCAAGGACCCAATAAAGAGGGCAGCTGGGAAACGTCACCATTCGTGAAGGTGACCTGTGAAGGCTCTAGGGTTTGACTTCCAGGTCACTAATGGAGCCCGAGACAAATCACATCCATTTGTGGATGTGGAGTTTTGGGAGGACTTTTCGGACAAGGTCGAGTAGAAGCAGACAGCATGTGTGACCATAAGTGTTGGGTAGGCCTGTAACCAAAAGCATGAGACACGGTTTCCCAATGTTTATTTCAATTGTTTAATTTTTAGTTGATTTGGAATACAGTACGTATTTCTATTGCGATGTAAATTTTAGTTGACGTTTACCTAACGCTATTACTTGGGTAAGGCTTAAGTATTGAATATCGCGTTTTTAGCCGTCGCGCGGCATTTTCCAAGAACGTAACCTACGATATTCAAGGGGCGGCTGTATTTTCTGTCTATCGAGTACAGCAGGCCTATGGTACCCTAAATAGGCTTGGTGCTTTGGGTTCCTTGATTTCGATGTCTCTGCCTCTGCTCACATTCGTTGAGGATTTTTATGATTTTGGGCAGGCCCATCTAAAGCTGCGTGACCAGGAGTTGGAACCATTTCCTGTTCAACTCGGCTTGTGACAGAAATTCACTCTGGCCCAATGCATTTCATTTGTAATGTGAGGTTACACTTGGATAATAATGATGGGCTCTGCCGGCCTCAGCCCGCAACCAATGGGGAGTCGAGTTAGGTGCGTGGCCCTGGAGCCGTACAGTAGCTTCGGGAAAGTTCCAGGGGTGTGGCTGAGGATTGGCTGCGGGGCATCACGTGGGCCAGGGATTAAAAGGAGCGGAGAAGCCACGTGGCTGGTGTCGTGGTCCGGAGCCTGCCACGTGGCGGGCCGCCGCAGTCTCTCTCGCTGTCAGCCAACAGCGTGAAGGAGCAAGGGAACTGGAGGAACGAATGTGGTGGAAGCTGTGAACGAAACTAAATAAAGAATTCTCAATTCACGACGTCTCAACGGGGTTTATTACACATTACATAGCATGTTCAATAATTATGTAGTTTGAGGAGCTCACAATGTCCGTATAAATAAATTGGATTCGTTGCAGTTAAAAATAATATGCTTATCGATGACTGGTTATAGTTAAGGGATTATACTGGTAGGAACGAAGTGAACCAGCCTACAATAGATTATATCGTCCGTCCGTCCGATGTCCGATTACGTGTAGCAACATCGCCCCCTACTGCAAACACTTGGCAGGACCCTACAAAAACCTTTAGACTCAGTGAGGCTTTCCTGGCTAAACAAGTGTAACATTCCCTTATAATTCCCTGAGATAGCTTTTAATTAAACATTTAAATTTAAAATTAACTCACAGCGGCCTAAAGCCTACAGCTAGGCCTAAAGCCTAGAACTAGGCCTCAAACTCTCCCTTCGTATCGTACCCCCGCCATTATATATTATTATAGCCATTCATTTGTGCGTTCCTACCAGCTCACCCCGCAGGGACCTGTTTCCCTGCTGGTCAGCCCTGTTGCATCTGCTGATGATCTGGTAATGGCTACTCAATGAGATGGCTGGCTGAGGTGCCATCTCTTGTTTTGCCGGACACACACAGTAACAAGAACAACAACTGCCATTCGCCACAAAGTGGCGGTCACGTCACCATGGCGCTTGTGCCAAGCTATGTGCACGGGGTAGACCCAGGTGCCATGGGTCGACTGACTCAGTTGACTGGCCGATGCACCATCTGTACCCCCGACTGTGCCAACACACAGTGTACACACACGCACACAGTTTGTACACACACAGTGTACACACACACACAGTTTGTACACACACAGTGTACACACACACACAGTTTGTACACACAGTGTACACACACACAGTTTGTACACACACAGTTTGTACACGCACAGTGTACACACACACAGTTTGTACACACACAGTTTGTACACACAGTGTACACACACAGAGTGTACACGCACAGGGTACACACACACAGTGTACACACACACAGTGTATACACACAGTGTACACGCACAGTGTACACGCACAGTGTACACACACACACACAGTGTACACACACAGTTTGTACACACACACAGTTTGTACACACACAGAGTGTACACGCACAGGGTACACACACACAGTGTACACACACACAGTGTACACACACACAGTGTACACTCACAGTGTACACGCACACAGTGTATACACACAGTGTACACGCACACAGTGTACACGCACAGGGTACACACACAGTGTACACACACACAGTGTACACGCACAGGGTACACACACACAGTTTGTACACACACAGTGACGTCACCACTCATTAACTCGTCGGCGTGAGACGCCAGGGAAAGCTGTTCCCCGCTCGTGACGTCATGTCACCAAGATATTCAATCCCATAATCAACTATTTTTGGGTTTAGATCGCGTTTATTTATACATGTGTCGTGACCCTCCACCACCCGACACGGCCAATCAGTAAAAATGTGTCACGTTGACAAAGACAAATAGTTCACTGCTTTAGCCCACCGGTGTGTTGAAGCAACAACATTTACAATTTGAGTACGACGTTTCGCTGGTAATTGAGGTTTTTAAAATTGTATTCAGTATCTCGGCGGTGACAACAAACCGAAAAACAAACCGAAACCCGAGGGGGCACCCCCTCACTCGCGCCCTTAAGGTCCCGCTCAGTCACCGACCCATCCTCTGGGCCGGGATCACCCATGCCACAGCATCGGAGAGGAAGCCTCCCCTTTCCGCCACGCACACCTTCACCCCCGGATGCCGGCGAGGACCTCCCCCCCCCCGCCCTAGCCCACCCTGGGCAGCGGCCACTTCCATCGTTCCCTTGCGGCCTCGCGCCCCATTTTCTCTTGGTCCATCTCTACTACCCTTTTCAACAGACTCCTCGCAACATAACATGTCTCCAACGGGGACATCAGGGACCCCTCCAGTCCCTTCTTACGCGCTTTCCACAGCGCCTCTTTCGTCGCTCCTATTACAGCCCACACCCGGTCCCTGTCCTCCCTCCCCACCCCCCGCAGCTCTCCCCACATGACGTCCCGCGTCGTCACCCTTGATAGGGCGAAACGGGCCAGCAACGGCTTACTCCTCCTCCAGACTTCCTGGGCGAAAGGGCACGCCACCATCACATGCGCCGCAGTTTCATCCGCGTTGCAGCCCCTCGGGCACTTGGGGGTATGCGCCATTTGGCGGCTGTACAGGAAACCCCGCGTCTCCAACCTGTCTCGGACAGCCAGCCATGACAGGTCCCGCTGCTCCTTCGTGAGCACTGCTGACATCACATTCCTCCAAATCTTCCCGTGCGTCTCCCTCCTCGCACCAGCCACCTCGTCACAGGCCTCTTCCTTCTCCGCCGCGGCCCGCACCTCCCTGGGGGCCCACCGACCCCCCCACCGGCTCAGGCCGTGCTGCCTGACGTAGCTCCCCACCACGTCGCTAACCCCATTCCCCGGCCAGTCCATAGGGGTGTTCCTTCCTGCCTCAGTCATCCCGAGCCCCCGCAACCGCCACGTCAGTCGGTACCTCATATACCACGCTGCCTTGTCCCGCGGCTCCGCAGAGAAGAACAGCCGCAGCGCATTGCAGACAAAGGTCGATTGCAGGGTATACCCCACATTTGGGGCACCCCTCCCCCCCTTCTGGACCTGCAGACACATCACGGCCCTCCTCACCCTTTCCATCCCTCCCCCCCAAATAAACCTGAAGATCGCCGTGGTCAAGGCCTTAACCTCCCTCCCATCTGGCGGGAACACCTGCGCCAAGTAGTTTAGGGGTGGTAATATTTCTGTTTTAACCACCATAATTCTACCGGCCATCGTGAGCCGCCTCCCAGCCCACTTACCCAGGCAGCCCATTGCCTTCCTCACCCCCTTCTCCCAGTTACCTTCCCCCATCCTATCCCCACCGAAAACCACCCCCAGTAACTTTATCCCCTCTGTTTGTAGACTCAGCTCCGGCGGCCGACCCTCGAAAAGCCTCGGGTCTCCAAAAACCATAAGCTGACTTTTCCCCACACTGACCTTCAATCCGGAGGCCGCGCAGAACCTCCCCATCCCCTCCATTGCCCTCCATACCGATGCCACGTCCCTGCATAGCACGGCCACGTCGTCCATGTACAGGGTCACCTTTCCCTGCTCCTTGCACCCCGGTATTACCACCCCCCCAATCCTCTGATCATTCCTTATCATCTGCGCCAGCGGCTCCATGCACATGACAAATAGCACTGGGGACATCGGGCATCCCTGCCGCACCCCCGATCCCACTGGGATGATCCCGGAGCATTCCCCATTTATCAGGAGCCTAGCCCTGAGCCCCCCATAAAGTCGCTTCACCCACTCCACCAGGGGCCCGCACACCCCCATCCTCTCCATCACCGCCAGCATGAATTCATGAGAGAGGCGGTCGAAGGCCTTGTCCAGGTCCAGGCTTAGGATCCCCAACGGGCACCCCCTCTCTCTCTCGCCTTCAATCGCCTCCCTCAAGACCACCAAAGTGTCCGCGATCCTCCTCCCCGGGACCGCACACGTCTGGTCCGGCCCCACCACCTCTCCCACCACCTTCCCCAGTCGCCCCGCCACCACCCTTGCCACGATCTTATAGTCCGCGTTCAGGAGGGTTATTGGCCTCCAACTTCCCAGGTCCCTACGCTCCCCCTTCCCTTTATAAATCAGTGTCACCAGGCCCTCCTGCATGTCGTCCGGTACCTGCCCTTCCTCCAACGTTTCCCTACAAATTTGCACAACATCCTCCTTCAGGAGTTCCCAGAATTTTATGTAAAAGTCCGCCGGGATCCCGTCCGGGCCTGGGGTCCTGTTCTTGTTCAGCCCCTTCACCGCCCCTTCCACTTCCTCCCATTGTATCCTCTCCCCTAGCGCCTCCGGGTTCTCAACCCTCTTCCCCAATGCTCCCAGCAGCTCCTCCCGCCGCCCCCCATCTATCCCTTTACTTTTATACAATTCCCCATAAAAGTCCTCCGCTACACTAATCATCCCTTCCGTCGTCACCTGTCTACCCCTAGTAGGACTAACCAGCTCCCTCATTTCATTGTCTCCCTCCCTACCCGCCTTAAGGAAAAATCGTGTACACTGCTCCCTATCCTCTGTTGCCCTGACCCTCGCCCTATACACTAATTGCCTAGCCCTCTTTTCCAGGACTGAGGCTACCCTCCCCTTCATCTCCGCTATCCTTTCTGCCACCGGGAACCCTAGCTCCAGCAGCCCATACAACCTTTCTAACCTAGCGTTCCATTGTCTCAACTCCCTACCCACCCCCTTTCTTCTACTGTAACACTGAAAGAACTTCCTGATCCTACACTTTACATGCCCCCACCACTCCACCCTCGTGGGGAAGCACACCTGCAGCGTCCTCCAGTTGGCATACGCTCGCTTGAAATCCTCCACCAACTCCTGCTCCGCCAGCAAGCCTACATTCATCTTCCACACTCCCTTCCCCCTCTCCACCACCCCTGGGATCACAAGCCCCGCCACCACCATTCTATGATCCGAGAGGGGGAAAGGTTCCACCCCCGCGCTGCCCACGTTTACCTTGTCGGAAACGAAGATAAAGTCAATGCGAGACTGTGTTCCCCCACTCTTGTCCGCCCACGTGAAACCTGGCCGCGTGCCGTGCACCCTCCTGAACGTATCCACCATCCCAAAGGTCCCCATCAGCTCCCTCAGTTCCCTGGAAGAGGAATCCAACTTCCTCCTCCCCTTCACCGACACCAGGTCCGCCAGGCCTAACGGGCAATTAAAATCGCCCCCCACGATGACCTGCCTCCTAGTGGCCAGTAGGCCCGCCAGGCTCTCCCACACCTCCTTCCTTTCCATGCACCGTACCGGGGCGTACACGTTTATCAGCCGAAGCTGCACGCCCTGGTAAGTAGCGTCTAGACAGAGAAGCCGACCCGGTATTATTTCCTGGGTCCCTTCTACACTCATTCCCCGTCTTCCTAGGAGGGTGACCACACCTGTGCACCTGCTCTCGTTGCTGCCGGACCAAAAGTACTGTCCCTTCCATCCGTCCAGCAGAGCCTCCGACCCTAGGGTGTAGGGGAGGTGACATTCCTGGAGGAAGATTACATCGCGTCTGGTGAGCTGCAGCCACTGCATGATTGCCCCCCTCCTTCCCTTCCCCTTCATCCCTCTCACATTGACCGATGCTGCGGATATGTCCATGCCGGGGCGTGATTTATCCCGTGTCGGACTCCGGCGCGTGCTCCCTCCTCCTGCCTTTGCCCACCTTCCCCTTAACCGTTTTCCTCCCCTTTGATTTACGGGGCTTTCCCTGGATCAAACGCTCCCCCCCCTCCCCCCACCTCCACCCCGACTCCCCCGAGTCCGGCGCGGATCCTGAAGGGCTCGTGTCTTCCTGGGGGCCAGCTCCTATTAGGACTCTGTCCCGCTTACTTTTCCTCCCCCCCACTTCCTCCCATGTTTCCTCCGCCTCTTCCTCCGTCCGCTGCTCCACCTCGCCCTCCTCACCCGTCACCTCCGACCAGTTCCCCAGCGGCGTTCCCGAGTCCTCCGTGCCGTCTCCCCTTCCCTCCTCCGCCTCCTCCAGTGGTGGTGGTGCTCCCTCCCCCCGCCGATCCCCCTCCCTCACCCTCCTCGGGGGGCCGCGGTTCCTCCACCTCCCCTTTCCCTTCCCCTTCACGCTCCCGGCCCGCTTCCCGCCCGGCAGCCTCCATCGCCTCCTCCACCTGGCCACTCCGCCATGCCCGCGCCCTGTTAGCGTAGGATTCAGGGCAGGTCCTGTACAAATGCCCTCTGCTGCCGCACAGGTTGCAAAGGGCAGGCTCCCCGCACTCCTCGACCGTGTGGTCCAGCGCCCTGCACCTGTAGCAAACGCGCGCCACACACGCTGCCGCCAGGTGCCCCCCCCCCCACACCTCCTGCACAGCTTGGGCTGTCCCGCGTACACCACATAGCCCCTGTTTCCGCCGATGTTCAGAGCACTCGGGACATGCTTCAGTGCCCCCCCCCTCCGTCTTCAGACGCACCCTCCACTGCCTGGCCCCCGTCCATATCCCCGCCGCATCCAGCACCCTCTTGCAGCCCGACAGGACCACACAGTGCTGCCGCAGCCACACCTCCACGTCCTGGTCATGCAGCGCTTCATTATAAAGGAACACGGTCACGACCTTCGTCTCCAGGTCCGATAGCAACCGCGTCCTCATAGAAGCCAGCGGCTTCTCCCCCGCCTTCTCCTCGAAACGGGCAAGGAATTTTTGCAGCAGGATGTTGGTGGTGAAGCTCACATCGAATGCCCTCCCCCCCGGCAGGGCAATTAGGCAGTACAAGTCCTCCACCTCCACCTGCAGCATTCCCAGTACAACCGATCTCACGAAGGTCGTCCTGTCCAGGGTGACCCCCTCTTCCACATCTTCCTTAAACTCGACCCGCACGCAGTTGTGCCTCTTGGCCTGCAACGGGGTCAGGCCCGCCCCAGCTCCACCGCGCCACCTCCCCGCTCCCCCGCCGGGCCTCCCCGCACCCACCGGGCCAACCCCCGCAGTCTTCCCCCCCCACTGCCCCCCCTTCGACCCCTGGGCTGCGGGCGCCTCTCCCGCCCCTTCCCCCCCCCTCCGATCGGGGGTACTCCCACCCCCTCCTCCCGGTGCTCCCCCTCGTTCTCCTCCTCGCTCCTCCCTCCCCGCGCTCTCCAACCCCTCCACTCCCCCCACTCTCTTCCCTTGTTGCGCCTCACCCGACGTCACTCCCGCACCAGACGGGCCCGCCCCGCTCCAACGGTCTCTCTCAGCGCCCCGGGCATCTTCCTCAGGCTGCGCCATGCGCCGCATCTCCGTCTCCATCTCCGCGTGTTCGCTGCAGCTGGGTCACTCCTCCCACTGCGCCCGTGACTCACCCACCCTCCGGCAGCAAGGCCACCCCAGACCACCCGGTCTGGGGCCCTCGCACACCCCGGGGTGGCTGGAGAACCCACGGGACACCGACGAGCCTCGACAGTGTATCAGGGAGAACCGGTTCAGGAACACGTTTCGCTGGTGCTTGCGGTTTTTAAAATTTATTCAGTATCTCGGCGGTGACAACAAACCGAAAAACAAACCGAAACCCGAGGGGGCACCCCCTCACTCGCGCCCTTAAGGTCCCGCTCAGTCACCGACCCATCCTCTGGGCCGGGATCACCCGTGCCACAGCATCGGAGAGGAAGCCTCCCCTTTCCGCCACGCACACCTTCACCCCCGGATGCCGGCGAGGACCTCCCCCCCCCGCCCTAGCCCACCCTGGGCAGCGGCCACTTCCATCGTTCCCTTGCGGCCTCGCGCCCCATTTTCTCTTGGTCCATCTCTACTACCCTTTTCAACAGACTCCTCGCAACATAACATGTCTCCAACGGGGACATCAGGGACCCCTCCAGTCCCTTCTTACGCGCTTTCCACAGCGCCTCTTTCGTCGCTCCTATTACAGCCCACACCCGGTCCCTGTCCTCCCTCCCCACCCCCCGCAGCTCTCCCCACATGACGTCCCGCGTCGTCACCCTTGATAGGGCGAAACGGGCCAGCAACGGCTTACTCCTCCTCCAGACTTCCTGGGCGAAAGGGCACGCCACCATCACATGCGCCGCAGTTTCATCCGCGTTGCAGCCCCTCGGGCACTTGGGGGTATGCGCCATTTGGCGGCTGTACAGGAAACCCCGCGTCTCCAACCTGTCTCGGACAGCCAGCCATGACAGGTCCCGCTGCTCCTTCGTGAGCACTGCTGACATCACATTCCTCCAAATCTTCCCGTGCGTCTCCCTTCTCGCACCGGCCACCTCGTCACAGGCCTCTTCCTTCTCCGCCGCGGCCCGCACCTCCCTGGGGGCCCACCGACCCCCCCACCGGCTCAGGCCGTGCTGCCTGACGTAGCTCCCCACCACGTCGCTAACCCCATTCCCCGGCCAGTCCATAGGGGTGTTCCTTCCTGCCTCAGTCATCCCGAGCCCCCGCAACCGCCACGTCAGTCGGTACCTCATATACCACGCTGCCTTGCCCCGCGGCTCCGCAGAGAAGAACAGCCGCAGCGCATTGCAGACAAAGGTCGATTGCAGGGTATACCCCACATTTGGGGCACCCCTCCCCCCCTTCTGGACCTGCAGACACATCACGGCCCTCCTCACCCTTTCCATCCCTCCCCCCCAAATAAACCTGAAGATCGCCGTGGTCAAGGCCTTAACCTCCCTCCCATCTGGCGGGAACACCTGCGCCAAGTAGTTTAGGGGTGGTAATATTTCTGTTTTAACCACCATAATTCTACCGGCCATCGTGAGCCGCCTCCCAGCCCACTTACCCAGGCAGCCCATTGCCTTCCTCACCCCCTTCTCCCAGTTACCTTCCCCCATCCTATCCCCACCGAAAACCACCCCCAGTAACTTTATCCCCTCTGTTTGTAGACTCAGCTCCGGCGGCCGACCCTCGAAAAGCCTCGGGTCTCCAAAAACCATAAGCTGACTTTTCCCCACACTGACCTTCAATCCGGAGGCCGCGCAGAACCTCCCCATCCCCTCCATTGCCCTCCATACCGATGCCACGTCCCTGCATAGCACGGCCACGTCGTCCATGTACAGGGTCACCTTTCCCTGCTCCTTGCACCCCGGTATTACCACCCCCCCAATCCTCTGATCATTCCTTATCATCTGCGCCAGCGGCTCCATGCACATGACAAATAGCACTGGGGACATCGGGCATCCCTGCCGCACCCCCGATCCCACTGGGATGATCCCGGAGCATTCCCCATTTATCAGGAGCCTAGCCCTGAGCCCCCCATAAAGTCGCTTCACCCACTCCACCAGGGGCCCGCACACCCCCATCCTCTCCATCACCGCCAGCATGAATTCATGAGAGAGGCGGTCGAAGGCCTTGTCCAGGTCCAGGCTTAGGATCCCCAACGGGCACCCCCTCTCTCTCTCGCCTTCAATCGCCTCCCTCAAGACCACCAAAGTGTCCGCGATCCTCCTCCCCGGGACCGCACACGTCTGGTCCGGCCCCACCACCTCTCCCACCACCTTCCCCAGTCGCCCCGCCACCACCCTTGCCACGATCTTATAGTCCGCGTTCAGGAGGGTTATTGGCCTCCAACTTCCCAGGTCCCTACGCTCCCCCTTCCCTTTATAAATCAGTGTCACCAGGCCCTCCTGCATGTCGTCCGGTACCTGCCCTTCCTCCAACGTTTCCCTACAAATTTGCACAACATCCTCCTTCAGGAGTTCCCAGAATTTTATGTAAAAGTCCGCCGGGATCCCGTCCGGGCCTGGGGTCCTGTTCTTGTTCAGCCCCTTCACCGCCCCTTCCACTTCCTCCCATTGTATCCTCTCCCCTAGCGCCTCCGGGTTCTCAACCCTCTTCCCCAATGCTCCCAGCAGCTCCTCCCGCCGCCCCCCATCTATCCCTTTACTTTTATACAATTCCCCATAAAAGTCCTCCGCTACACTAATCATCCCTTCCGTCGTCACCTGTCTACCCCTAGTAGGACTAACCAGCTCCCTCATTTCATTGTCTCCCTCCCTACCCGCCTTAAGGAAAAATCGTGTACACTGCTCCCTATCCTCTGTTGCCCTGACCCTCGCCCTATACACTAATTGCCTAGCCCTCTTTTCCAGGACTGAGGCTACCCTCCCCTTCATCTCCGCTATCCTTTCTGCCACCGGGAACCCTAGCTCCAGCAGCCCATACAACCTTTCTAACCTAGCGTTCCATTGTCTCAACTCCCTACCCACCCCCTTTCTTCTACTGTAACACTGAAAGAACTTCCTGATCCTACACTTTACATGCCCCCACCACTCCACCCTCGTGGGGAAGCACACCTGCAGCGTCCTCCAGTTGGCATACGCTCGCTTGAAATCCTCCACCAACTCCTGCTCCGCCAGCAAGCCTACATTCATCTTCCACACTCCCTTCCCCCTCTCCACCACCCCTGGGATCACAAGCCCCGCCACCACCATTCTATGATCCGAGAGGGGGAAAGGTTCCACCCCCGCGCTGCCCACGTTTACCTTGTCGGAAACGAAGATAAAGTCAATGCGAGACTAGTGTTCCCCCACTCTTGTCCGCCCACGTGAAACCTGGCCGCGTGCCGTGCACCCTCCTGAACGTATCCACCATCCCAAAGGTCCCCATCAGCTCCCTCAGTTCCCTGGAAGAGGAATCCAACTTCCTCCTCCCCTTCACCGACACCAGGTCCGCCAGGCCTAACGGGCAATTAAAATCGCCCCCCACGATGACCTGCCTCCTAGTGGCCAGTAGGCCCGCCAGGCTCTCCCACACCTCCTTCCTTTCCATGCACCGTACCGGGGCGTACACGTTTATCAGCCGAAGCTGCACGCCCTGGTAAGTAGCGTCTAGACAGAGAAGCCGACCCGGTATTATTTCCTGGGTCCCTTCTACACTCATTCCCCGTCTTCCTAGGAGGGTGACCACACCTGTGCACCTGCTCTCGTTGCTGCCGGACCAAAAGTACTGTCCCTTCCATCCGTCCAGCAGAGCCTCCGACCCTAGGGTGTAGGGGAGGTGACATTCCTGGAGGAAGATTACATCGCGTCTGGTGAGCTGCAGCCACTGCATGATTGCCCCCCTCCTTCCCTTCCCCTTCATCCCTCTCACATTGACCGATGCTGCGGATATGTCCATGCCGGGGCGTGATTTATCCCGTGTCGGACTCCGGCGCGTGCTCCCTCCTCCTGCCTTTGCCCACCTTCCCCTTAACCGTTTTCCTCCCCTTTGATTTACGGGGCTTTCCCTGGATCAAACGCTCCCCCCCCTCCCCCCACCTCCACCCCGACTCCCCCGAGTCCGGCGCGGATCCTGAAGGGCTCGTGTCTTCCTGGGGGCCAGCTCCTATTAGGACTCTGTCCCGCTTCCTTTTCCTCCCCCCCACTTCCTCCCATGTTTCCTCCGCCTCTTCCTCCGTCCGCTGCTCCACCTCGCCCTCCTCACCCGTCACCTCCGACCAGTTCCCCAGCGGCGTTCCCGAGTCCTCCGTGCCGTCTCCCCTTCCCTCCTCCGCCTCCTCCAGTGGTGGTGGTGCTCCCTCCCCCGCCGATCCCCCTCCCTCACCCTCCTCGGGGGGCCGCGGTTCCTCCACCTCCCCTTTCCCTTCCCCTTCACGCTCCCGGCCCGCTTCCCGCCCGGCAGCCTCCATCGCCTCCTCCACCTGGCCACTCCGCCATGCCCGCGCCCTGTTAGCGTAGGATTCAGGGCAGGTCCTGTACAAATGCCCTCTGCTGCCGCACAGGTTGCAAAGGGCAGGCTCCCCGCACTCCTCGACCGTGTGGTCCAGCGCCCTGCACCTGTAGCAAACGCGCGCCACACACGCTGCCGCCAGGTGCCCCCCCCCCCCACACCTCCTGCACAGCTTGGGCTGTCCCGCGTACACCACATAGCCCCTGTTTCCGCCGATGTTCAGAGCACTCGGGACATGCTTCAGTGCCCCCCCCTCCGTCTTCAGACGCACCCTCCACTGCCTGGCCCCCGTCCATATCCCCGCCGCATCCAGCACCCTCTTGCAGCCCGACAGGACCACACAGTGCTGCCGCAGCCACACCTCCACGTCCTGGTCATGCAACGCTTCATTATAAAGGAACACGGTCACGACCTTCGTCTCCAGGTCCGATAGCAACCGCGTTCTCATAGACGCCAGCGGCTTCTCCCCCGCCTTCTCCTCGAAACGGGCAAGGAATTTTTGCAGCAGGATGTTGGTGGTGAAGCTCACATCGAATGCCCTCCCCCCCGGCAGGGCAATCAGGCAGTACAAGTCCTCCACCTCCACCTGCAGCATTCCCAGTACAACCGATCTCACGAAGGTCGTCCTGTCCAGGGTGACCCCCTCTTCCACATCTTCCTTAAACTCGACCCGCACGCAGTTGTGCCTCTTGGCCTGCAACGGGGTCAGGCCCGCCCCAGCTCCACCGCGCCACCTCCCCGCTCCCCCGCCGGGCCTCCCCACACCCACCGGGCCAACCCCCGCAGTCTTCCCCCTCCACTGCCCCCCCCCCGACCCCTGGGCTGCGGGCGCCTCTCCCGCCCCTTCCCCCCCCCTCCAATCAAGGGTACTCCCACCCCCTCCTCCCGGTGCTCCCCCTCGTTCTCCTCCCCGCTCCTCCCTCCCCGCGTTCTCCAACCCCTCCACTCCCCCCACTCTCTTCCCTTGTTGCGCCTCACCCGACGTCACTCCCGCACCAGACGGGCCCGCCCCGCTCCAACGGTCTCTCTCAGCGCCCCGGGCATCTTCCTCAGGCTGCGCCATGCGCCGCATCTCCGTCTCCATCTCCGCGTGTTCGCTGCAGCTGGGTCACTCCTCCCACTGCGCCCGTGACTCACCCACCCTCCGGCAGCAAGGCCACCCCAGACCACCCGGTCTGGGGCCCTCGCACACCCCGGGGTGGCTGGAGAACCCACGGGACACCGACGAGCCTCGACAGTGTATCAGGGAAAACCGGTTCAGGAACACGTTTCGCTGGTGCTTGCGCCCGGCGTCGTCGGGCAATTCGCCAGAATGGTGAGGCTCTCCTGTGTCTCCCGTTCTTATATAGAGCAGCAGCAGGGTGACGTCATCATTAACTCGTTAACTCATCAGGTGCAAAGATTCAAGGGGGGAGTGATTGTAATTATATACTAGATTAGTAATCAGGCTATTGTTACGATGCGAGTTGTAGATTAGTAATCATTTGGAATGTGTTTTATTGTGATTATGCTACATTAGTAATCAGTTAGTGGTTGTTTCCCTTATAAGTAATTGTAATGTATCTTATTTAATAATACGCTTCCAGGCCGCACTAAGCCTGTAGCTGTCTGAGCGATTAAAGTTATTTCTGTTTCTCTCAATTTCAATCGATTCTCTAATTAGTCTTTGCCAGTAGTAACTAGTTTTACACAACACTTCCACGTTGTCAAAATCAATTGAGTGTCCCTGTTGGCATGCATGTTCTGCTACTGCCGACAGTTGTGTTTGTGATAGTTTAATATTTCTCTGGTGTTCCTTTAGTCTTACACTAACGTTACGCCCTGTTTGTCCAATATAACATCTGCCACATACACAATTAATCCGATATACACCTTCTGTTGATAATTTAGGTAATTCGTCTTTAGTGCACGTTACTAGTTGTTGAATTTTGTGTACTGTACCAAATCTTACTGTAATGTTTTGCTTTTGCAAAACACGGGCTAATTTATCAGTTACTCCTGAGATAAATGGTATTTTTATTGTTTTAATAATCTGATCGCTTTCAGCAGTGTTGCTTTGCGATCGTGATTTGGCTTTTAGTGCTCTGTTAATTTGAGCATTATTGTAGCCATTCTGTCTTAGTGCTTCTTTAACATGTTTAATCTCTCTCACTAGACTTTCACCATCTGACACTGTTTTAGCCCGATGTATGAGCGTCTTGATAAGAGAGGATTTCTGAGCTGGGTGATGATGCGAATCTGCATTCAGATAGGCATCAGTGTGCGTTGGCTTTCTGTAAACGCTGTGTGTTATTTTACCGTTTTCGAAGGTAATACCAAACGCAGTTAAAATAACACATCACATAAAGTCTTCTAAGGCTAACAAAATACTACACAAAGCTAGCGAATTATTATTAATAGAAAGAATACAACACAACAGGAGTGAATTATCCAACATTTCTGAATCGCTAAAGCATTTACATTTAAATATAAGCAATAGTGTGTCCATGCATGATTGGAATATAATCGATACTATAACACAACAATCGGCTGATAATGTGTTTAATCTAACAAATGCTAACCAAATTAACAAATTTTCTAGACTTTACAATAAACAAATCCCTATTAAAAACGAACAATTTGAAAACAAAACCGTAATGAACTTGACTAACACTGATTTAACCACTGACATGATTTCTGTCCTTTCTAAAGGCCTTAACTTTGCCGTTACCCCACGCACAATTCCAGTGGATGAGATAATTGCTGAGGTAGAATCAGCAGTAAGACTCCTTCCACATAATGAGGCAGAGATGACTAGACACGAGGTTGCCAAAATTATTGAGAATAGTAAAGTACCTAAAGTAAATATTAGCTCGAACGAGGCAAAAGCCTTAAGAGAGCTTCGTCTAAACAAAGATATTCAAATCCTAGCAGCTGACAAGGGCCGCACTACAGTAGTGATGTCACGAAGCGATTATGATAATAAAATTAAAGATTTATTAGAGGAAAGTACCTACATTAAAATTAAACGAGATCCAACTAATACTTTGGAACGTAAGACTACTGCAATCATTGCAAATTCATTAATCCCAAAAAATGAGCAATTCCTAATGAAGCCAAGGGCTTCAAAACCACCTAGACTGTATGGGCTACCAAAGATCCATAAAGTCGGCATCCCTTTACGACCTATAGTCAGTACAATTGGCTCTGCCACCTATAAATTAGCAAAATATGTAACTAAACAAATTCAGCCTTACATCGGTAGGACATCATCATTCATAAGAAATTCAGAACATCTTGTGAATATGATCAAAGATATTAAACTTAACCCTAATGATATTTTGGTGAGTTTTGATGTGATTTCGCTATTCACTAAGGTTCCAGTGAGCGAGTCGCTTAAATTACTTGATACACTGGTAAAGAATACAGGTTTAGCAAAAGATATTCCGAAACTCGCAGACCATTGTCTAAATAACACTTACTTCTTATGGAGAGGCGAATTCTTTAAACAAAGGGAGGGAGCAGCAATGGGCTCTCCTTTATCTCCTGCTATAGCAAATTTGTACATGGAAAACTTTGAAACCAGAGCACTTGCCTCGAGCACATTAAAACCATCCTTTTGGTTTAGATATGTGGATGACACTTTGGTTGTCTGGCCACATGGTAAAGATACACTTAACGATTTTCTAAATCATCTCAATGCACAAAACCCGGCCATTCAGTTCACCATGGAAATGGAGGTGAATAACACACTCCCGTTCCTGGATATTTTACTTGGGCATGGCCCAAACGGTAAAATAACACACAGCGTTTACAGAAAGCCAACGCACACTGATGCCTATCTGAATGCAGATTCGCATCATCACCCAGCTCAGAAATCCTCTCTTATCAAGACGCTCATACATCGGGCTAAAACAGTGTCAGATGGTGAAAGTCTAGTGAGAGAGATTAAACATGTTAAAGAAGCACTAAGACAGAATGGCTACAATAATGCTCAAATTAACAGAGCACTAAAAGCCAAATCACGATCGCAAAGCAACACTGCTGAAAGCGATCAGATTATTAAAACAATAAAAATACCATTTATCTCAGGAGTAACTGATAAATTAGCCCGTGTTTTGCAAAAGCAAAACATTACAGTAAGATTTGGTACAGTACACAAAATTCAACAACTAGTAACGTGCACTAAAGACGAATTACCTAAATTATCAACAGAAGGTGTATATCGGATTAATTGTGTATGTGGCAGATGTTATATTGGACAAACAGGGCGTAACGTTAGTGTAAGACTAAAAGAACACCAGAGAAATATTAAACTATCACAAACACAACTGTCGGCAGTAGCAGAACATGCATGCCAACAGGGACACTCAATTGATTTTGACAACGTGGAAGTGTTGTGTAAAACTAGTTACTACTGGCAAAGACTAATTAGAGAATCGATTGAAATTGAGAGAAACAGAAATAACTTTAATCGCTCAGACAGCTACAGGCTTAGTGCGGCCTGGAAGCGTATTATTAAATAAGATACATTACAATTACTTATAAGGGAAACAACCACTAACTGATTACTAATGTAGCATAATCACAATAAAACACATTCCAAATGATTACTAATCTACAACTCGCATCGTAACAATAGCCTGATTACTAATCTAGTATATAATTACAATCACTCCCCCCTTGAATCTTTGCACCTGATGAGTTAACGAGTTAATGATGACGTCACCCTGCTGCTGCTCTATATAAGAACGGGAGACACAGGAGAGCCTCACCATTCTGGCGAATTGCCCGATGATGCTGGTTGCAATTACCAGCGAAACGTCGTACTCAAATTGTAAATGTTGTTGCTTCAACACACCGGTGGGCTAAAGCAGTGAACTATTTGTCTTTGTCAACGTGACACATTTTTACTGATTGGCCGTGTCGGGTGGTGGAGGGTCACGACACATTTATAAATAAACGCGATCTAAACCCAAAAATCGTTGATTATGAATAACATTGGTCGCGAAAGCCTACGTGTTAAATATTCAATCCCACCCCCTCCGCCGCGATTTTGACTGGCAGTTCATTAACATAATTGATTCAGGATTACCGTCGCGAGTTTATTGCGACGGGTTCAGCAGCCAAGCCCAATCACCCCACGTGGGCCCGGCTCATTAACATAATTTATTCAATTTCACCGCTGATCGTTGGGGGAGGGGATTGTGTGGTGAACCCCGCTAGTGACGTCATATCACCTCCTGCTGCCGCGTGACGTCACGATGTATCCGGAAGCTGCTGCACCGCGCGCGCGCTCACTGAGATCCGAGGTGAGAAGTTCACATCGTGGTGGTTGTTGTTGTGGTGGTTGTTGTTGTGGTGGTTGTTGTTGTTGTTGTTGTTTACCCAGGTAGAGCCTCGCTCCGTCTCTCGTAGGGATATCAATTGAGTAGCAGCGAGGATGGAATCGATGTCCAGGTTGGAACATTACAACGCGGGGCCTATCCATGCTGGGCCTTGCCTCCTGCCCTCGCCTGATTGCATTTGCTTTAATTCTCTGCTTAAGTTTAATTTGTCTTCATCTGGCTCACTGTGAAAATGTGTTTCTTTTAAATATTTCTACAGTTGTTTTTATCCTACCTAAGCCAAGCCCACTTCAGCTGCTATACCGCTCTTGTTTTCAGAAGCGACCTTCCCACAACAAAGTGGCTTATCAACGTGTGGAAATGTTTGTCGGTCAAATACTCTAAACGCGTGGTGATGTTGACTCTTAATGTGGAGAGGAAAACCCGAGGAAATTCCACGCGACCACGGGGAAACTGCAAATATACAGGAGCGTTCTGCTGAGTTGGTTTTGCTGATGCACCCTTTAGACCGATGAACAACTATTTTGATAATTGGTTTTTTATCTGGCAACAAGAGTCTCTCTCTGATGGTGCATTGTCTTTGAGTTGTGCGCCTTTTGGCGTCATCTGGTCCAACACCATGTGAGACTAGGTTCTAAGGAAAGCTATCTCGTGTGTGGACCAATGAACTTCAAGGACAGTGCATACATTATCAAAGTTATCTTTTTTTGTTTTCATTATGACTAGGTATTGTGGTCTATGCAAACATGACTCCTCATAAAAAAGGTGTCAGTTTTGTTGCCAGATAAAAGGGTAAAAAAAAACAATTATCATATTTTTTACTGGCAAATGAGGTTCCAATGGTGTAAACTATTTTTATATTACCAACCAAGGCTCACAGAGCTGTTAGATCTTTTGTCAGAAGCCACCTGGCCATAGATGATAGCTTAACGAAATGGCTTTAAACGTGGAAGATTATAGCAGCCAAATAATCTAAATGCATGTTACTAAATGTGGAGGGAAAAAATCGAAGGACCCTAAGAAAAACAAATAGTGTGAGTGAGTGTACTCATTTGTGTTAGTGTACTCCGCAAGCGTAAACTACGTGCGTGAGTGTACTCTGCGTGTGTGAGATTACCCCGTGTGTGCGAGTGTACTCCGTGTGTTTACTCTGTATTAGAGTACTCTGTGTGAGAGTACTCTACTGTGTGTGAGTGTACCCCCGTGTGTGTTGTGTGGGGAGCGGCCGTGTTGTGCGGTGACGTCACCCTCAGAGTCGGCTCCCCCCCCCCCCTTTGTCTGGCGGGTGACGTCACCAAGAGCAGACCGGAGAGAGGAGTTGGGGACAGCAGCTGAGAGGTGCGCTTGGGGCGAGTGCTTGAGAGTGAGTCACGCATGTAGAGTGTGTACAGGGAGAGGGAGTCGGTGTGTTCATTGTAATGTGTGTGTGTGTGATGTATTGTGCTGTGGTGGCGAGATGTTAACTACCTCACATGGTATGTAGGATGTCGTGGGTTTGAGTCCAACGCTGACGCATTTATAATTGGTTTAATTTTTTTTTCTTTTCTTTCTCTCCCTGTAGTGGCATTGATTTTTCTCCACATTTAGAAACATGCATTTTGAGAATTTGGCTGCAAAACATTTCCATATTATAAGCCACTAAGTTGAGCTATCATTTGTGTCCAGGTCGATTCTGAAAAAGAACTATGCAGCTCAGTGGGCCTCACCTGGTAAAATAAAAATAGCGTACTGTGTTTGAGGGTTTTCCAATTTAATTTCTTACTTAGCAGTTAAAAATTATGTTTCAGGAGGGTCCTGCATTGGAATGTTTGACCACCACCAAATATATTTTGAGTTTAGGTTTGGGAGAAAAACGGAAAAGCCAGTGGAACACCAATGCCGACGGTGACGGCCGACGCCAGGATAGCAGCCACGGGCTTGAAGCGAGGGCAACCCGGCTCTTGTCCCAAGAAAGGAATCCGCTCCCCGCTGCCCTCCACGGTGGCTGCACGCTGAGCGCCAACTTTCCCAGGAGGTCGGTACCTGCAATACACTCGTGGCATAACACGCTCGACACGTATAACTCCTGGTTACACACCTGGTGTCCGAGGCGACCCTTAAGGGTGACCCTCCCCAGCAGTCCCATCCCACTTCCACTTGCAGTGTGCAGCGCACGATCCGGGGCCTGTAGGCGGCCCACGTCAACCCCAACCACGCTGCCGTGTGTTGCACTCACGAGTGACGTTACTGCCCCCGTGTCCAGCAGAATCTGGGTACGCCACCTGTTCACCTGCCCTTCCACGAGCGACGTGACCCCCATTATTCCTGCCACCAGCTCCCGCAGCCAGTCACCCGCAGTCGCCGCATTCTGGGGTGTTGTTGTCGGCATCTGCGTGGGGGTCATTCGCTCACCATTATCACGACAGTTTATTTGTGTTGGGGCCACGTCAATTGCACCCCTCCGTGGTCAACCTCTTTATGGAGGCCTTGGTTTCGATTTAAAGCTTTCGTGACTGCAGGGATTCATCTTCTTGGTTCTTTCGGTAAAGTCACGTAGAAGGGAAGTAATAAAATAATAAAAATAAAACATAATAAAATAATTCTCACGACGTTTCGGCCACAACGCAAGCTGAGCAACTAACAGTAAGTAATACATTACAATTCTATGTCGCAAAAAATATAATATGCTTCCAGCTAAACTTTTTTCCTTACATCAAACAGGTCTAACCCGTACTATATGCTGCCATAGACAAACCCAACATTAAATTACATACTGTATTACTATACACCACCTTATACATTGTTATATTACACTATGTATTATTCTACCCACCCTAATGTATATCACACTGCTATATATTCACTATACAATTACGATACTATATATTACCTTGTACATTGTACATTGTATTAAGCATATAAATGTTATGCAGGGAATGGATTCTTTGCTCTGCTACTCTCCCATTATCATATTTCGTTGCTGCCTCTTAGTATCTTTCACACGACGGTCAATGGTACAGTGTATAATAACAAATAGCATAACATTTATATGCTTAATACAATGTACAAAGTAATATATAGTATCGTAATTGTATAGTGAATATATAGCAGTGTGATATACATTAGGGTGGGTAGAATAATACATAGTGTAATATAACAATGTATAAGGTATAGGGTGGTGTATAGTAATACAGTATATAATTTAATGTTGGGTTTGTCTATGGCAGCATATAGTACGGGTCAGACCTGTTTGATGTAAGGGAAAAAGTTTAGCTGGAAGCATATTTTTTTGCGACATAGAATTGTAATGGATTACTTACTGTTAGTAGCTCAGCTTATTAGAGAGTATATTTAGTATACTGATGATACTATGAAGTTTATACTTTAGTTTTTTACGTGGTTGTTTGGTTGCTGCAGCTGCATACTATTCACATTCCTTCCCTTTGTTGGTGCTGCCCCTGCCCCCTCCCTTTGATGCTGTTAATCCTGCATAATGCATGGGCATAATATGACTTTGAAAACCCCCCGCCCACCTCCCACGCATTTCACAATTAGCACTTCGCATTCCTGAATTTCCCATAAATATGCTAAATTCCTCTTCAAATGCAAATTCTTTTGTCAAGGCTCTCTTCCTCCTCCTTCACAGCTTAAATAGACACTTCAAGCCTAAGACGTGTCATTTAGACTCTGTCTTATCGACAGACATGTTCTTCACCTGAGGACGGCTGCTTGCGTTGTGGCCGAAACGTCGTGAGAATTATTTTATTATGTTTTATTTTTATTATTTTATTACTTCCCTTCTACGTGACTTTACCGAAAGAACCAAGAAGAGGAGGCCTTGGTGTTTAACCCTGGTGCTTCTCTCGCACGGGCGATCTGGTGACAGTCTCTCACGAGATGCCCCCATTGGTCGCATAGATAGCACGCACGGGGAAGGGCGGTGGCTCCATAAGAGGCCCCTTGCCTACTTCCCCTTACCCTCCCAGTGCGCATTTGTTCGAGTTCTGCCTCTTATTGAGACACTCGCCTGGTTAGCCCCCCGACCATGGAGCGTAGCCCTCCCACCTCGGACTGGACTATCTCCGCTGTAGACTGCAGCTTGGTCACATTCAGGTGTACTTGGGTTACCTCCTCGCGTACTTGGGTCACATGGCCTGCGTTATCTCCTATACCGGTCTGTATCCCTGCCACCCATCCTGGGGTTGTCTCACGGGGTCCCGGAGGCTCCCTCGTCCCCCCCCCTCACCTCCTCCTCTGGAAGAAGACTTGCAATGGTGCTATCCCGTCCCAGCCGTCGGAATTCCGCACGCTCGCTAGCAAATCTCTCACACACACGTGCGCGTGCTCGGCAAGGGTGCTAAATGGGGGATATGGGCAGTTCGCATCTGGCTGACACCCCGTTGTGCTTGTCAGATGCTGCTGAACTTTCTCGGCGGCAAGGTCATCGATGATCTCGGCAGTGTATCCCGGGCATGCGCTCTGTGTTAGCAAACGTGATTTATTTTCATGCGCGCTCACTGAGATCCGAAGTGAGAAGTTCACATCGTTGTCGTGGTGGTAGTTGTTGTTTACCCAGGTAGAGCCTCGCTCCTTCTCTGTCTTGTAGGGAGGCCGCTTTGGATTGCACCACTTTTCGATTTCACATTAACATGCTAATTTATTACGTTAACATCACTTGCCCCGGCCACTTCTTTATGACCCTTGGGCTACACCCATTTCAAACCTTCTAAAACAGTCTGCCTCAGCAGCAGACCATGCATTTTCTATCAGAGTGTTTTTGTTTGCATTCTGACCACAAGTATTGTGGTTAATGCACACATGATTCCTTGTTAAAGGTTTCAGTTTGGTGTTTTAACATCTTAACACCTGTTTTGTTGCCAGAAAAACGGGGAAAACCTATTCTCATATTTTAGTACTGGAAAAGGTTCCATGATGAAATATTACAGTATATTATAGGTGAGCCGTGCGTGTGCAGAGAGGACAATAAGGACCTGGAAGTTAATTAATTTTGTGGCAAAAATGCAGGCCTGATAATATGTAAGGATAATGTGGTAAATGAGAAAAAATATAGCAGCGGCGGGGTGTTGGAGTGTGCAGGTGTTACAGGTGTTGATGATGAACAGGTAAGCTAAAAATTGTGTGAAAAACATAACTTACCCTTGAGTACGCATGGAATTTTTGATGTGTGTTTGTTTCATAGTGTTGGCGCAATTTGGTTCTCAAAAAAACACAAAGTCTGCTTTATTTATATACATTTAAACTCATCTTGGAATGTTTTGTATACGGTTTCTCCACATTTATTTCAGTAATTTAGTTTATTGGGAATACAGTACAGTACTTATTTCAATTGTAATGTATATTTTATATGCCGTTTACCTAACCCCATTATTTAGGTCAGGCTTAAATGTTAAATATCGGCATTTTAGCTTTCGCACGGCACTTTCCAAGAATGTAACCTCCGCGCTATTCAAGGGGCTGCTGTATTTTTTGTCCATCAGCTATAGTACAGGAGTACGGATTTTCAGCAGAAACTAGATCTCTGCTTTCTTGGTGTAATTACAGCCTATAGTACCATACAGAGGCTTGGGGTTTTGGTTTGTTTTTGGTTTTCGATGTCTCTGCCTCTTCTCACAATCGTTGAGGATTTTTATGATTTTTGGCTGGCCCATCTAAAGTTGCGTGACCAGGAGTCGGATCCCTTTCTTGTTCAATTTGGCTTGTGGCCGAAATTCCCTCTAGCCGCATGCATTACATTACGTAGCATTTGCATATAGTTGTGTTTTGAGAAGCTCACAACGACCCTATAAAAAATGCATTTGATACAGTAACAATGATACGCTAATCAATGTCTGTTATAGTCAAGGGATTTTCCCCTGCTGGTCAACCATGTTATGCATGTTGATGATCTGGTCATGGCTACTCAATGATATTGAGTTGGAGAATCGTGTTCTGTACCTGGAGAATTCCATGACGAAATGGGGCCTTGCATATGTTCTACAAAAAGATCACCTCCCTGGGAAAATCTTGACCTAAAGCTTTCGTAACTGCAGGAATTAATATTCTTTGGGTCTTTCGGTTAAGTGACGTGACTTTACCGAAAGACCCAAAGAACACCTCCCTGGGAATTTAATGTCATACAGCACTGCACCTGCTCAGCTCTCCATGAATAATCAGGTTGTTCTACACGTGGTGGAGGAGCTCCTATACCTGGTTAATGTGTTCATGACCAGCTTTGGTTTGGCATCCAAGTCTCACTTCAAATTGGTCTAGCAGCATTCTTTCATTAGGCTCTGTAACACTATGTGGAAGCTGCCTGGACTTTTTTTACATACAAAGCTGTGAGTGTCCATCACCAAGGTCTAGTCCATTGCAAAGGTCTCGTCAAAAAACAGGCAATAGTCTACATTATAGACATGCCAATACACTCACCGAGGTTAAGAACCAGGCTACAGTCTACATTATAGACTGCCAGTACGCTCACCCAGAGGCGTAGCTAGGGGGGGGCAGGGGGGTACATATGTCCCCGGGCGCCAAGGTAAAGGGGCGCCTAAATGAGGCTTACAACGTTACATTATCACTTAATGCGGCGGGCGCGGCAGCCTGAAACTACTGCGCAAATCTACACCTCAACCTAAAAGTTTATATATCCCGCCACACACAGCCTACATTGCATGTAATTACATTTTCTCAGGTCATAAGATTTGTGGATGTGGATTTTCAAACTAAAAAAGTAACTATCAAAAAATCATTTTTAGGTTATATCGAGATACATGAAAAAGATGCAGCAAGCCTAGAAAGAGTCATCGTCGAGATACTGAAATTTGACAACATACCTCTAGCCGACTATCGGGCACAATGTTATCACAATGCTGCTGTGATGACTGGGCATATATCCGGCCTTCAACAACGAATATGTGACAAAAATCACAGAGCATTGTTTGTCAACTGTGACAACCACAGCTTAAACTTAGCAGGAGTACACTCAGCTAAACAGGATCCACTTGTCGTCACGTTTTTTGGAACAGTTGAAAGTATATATTTTTCTCTCGTTCAACAATTCATTGGGAAGAGTTAAAAAAAGCTGTGCCCATCACAGTAAAGCGGGAGTCTGAAACACGCTGGAGTGCATGATCAGAAGCTGTTAAAGCTCTCTATGATGGAATGGATGAACTAGTAGGGCTGCTAGACAAATTGTCGGAGGACGTAACTATGACGCCTGAAACCAGAAGTGATGCAGAACAGTTACAGGCATGCGTATTAAATTTTTGCTTCATAGTTTTATTACATTTCTGGAATGTCATTCTTGGAAAAATGTAAGCGCTTACAGGGTCCTACTATGAATTTCAAGGAAGCAGCAACTGATCTTGAATCTTTGGAGCATGAATTTGTCCAGCTTCGTGATGATTTGAGCCAAGTTGCTGTAAAAAACGCCAAAACAAGATGCACAGCCTGGGGGATCGATGTGGACAGAAGAATTAGGTGACGTCGGAAGATGCCGGGAGAACTGGCACAGATGTCGATGCAATTCGTCGAAATTGCACAGATTTTGGAAATTTCTATGACACCGACAGATTGCAAAATGCTGCTCGGTAACCGGAATTAAGTTCTACCAGAAACTCCTTTGGATCTTCTTGGTTTTATTGTGTTTTATGGAGACGACATATTTGCGAATTTCACTACAAATTTTATTAACAGTAGCAGTTTCAATTGCAAGCTGTGAGCGGTCGTTCAGCAAATTGAAACTTATTTTGTCGTATTTGCGTGCTTCAATGGGACAAGATCGTCTCAGCGATCTTGCTCTTCTTAGCGTTGAAAGAAAAACATTGGAAAAAACATATTTTGATTACGTGATTGACCAGTTTGCGACAGTGAAATCAAGAAAAAATAATCTTTTGTAGACTATGTCAACCAGTCTACGACAGTGACTGAGTGAGCCATGTAATATAATTTCTATAAATTTGCTTCTTTATATACAATGTTTCATTAAAATTGTTATTCCTTATTCGATGTAATAGGAAAATGTGATTAAACGGGGGGGGGGGGGGGGCGCCAATTTTATAGTTCGTCCCTGGGCGCAAAATATCCTAGCTACGCCTCTGCGCTCACCGAGGTTAAGAACCAGGCTACAGTCTACATTAGTCGTTTTTTTTCTTCTATTCACTTTATTTGTATTATTATTTTCTATCTACTTGACTTTACCGAAATAACCAAAGAATATTAATTCCTGCAGTCACGAAAGTTTTAAGTCAAAATTTAACCACCTTTTTACCATGCAAGTGTATGAACATGTGAAGTTTGTATTTGCTGTCAAGTATATTGACTCGATTGAACATGGAGGTTAAATCATAAATATAGTTTATTTTAGTTTTGCTTTGGAAATTTTCATAAGAATGGAAACAGTCAGGAAATTAACACAGCACATATGCAGCTGAAGTTAAATCTGTTCATCCTCGCATTCAAGCTAATCTGAGCCTGGCTTCACACCTCTAAGTTGCAAATGAACATTAATTTATACATTTCTGCATAATACAAATAGTATTCTTTTCAAAAGCCTTTGCTAGGTTAATTTTTTCTTAAATATTCCTGTCGTAGCTAGACAACCGAAATTGTGTGCTTGGAGTTTTTGGTAAACATTAATTTTGAAGACACTAGGGTGTCCAGGCATATTTATGACCATTTGCCCTCGCATTGTGTGCCTTAACAGCCCGTGTGATGAATTGGGGAATCTCTTTCACTATATCATAAAAATATGAATATGTATAGATGTGTAAGTCATGTGTGACTGTGTATATATGCATTCCTCTGTGCCTCAATACTCACATAGATGGTGTGGACATGCTTTTCTGTTTGCAGCTGACGCTCTCTCTGCAGAATTGGCCTGATGGAGCAAAGGCACTCAGCGCAGTTCAGTACAAGAAGGAAACAATGCGACCAGCATGCAAACAGCACGGATTGTACTGGAAACTTGACACAGCACCAGAGAACACACACAGGAGAGAAACCTTTCAAGTGCACTGTGTGTGAGAAGGCGTTTGCAAAGTCATCAAATCTTAAGACCCACCAGAGAACACACACAGGAAAGAAACCTTTTAAGTGCAGTGTGTGTGGGAAGGCGTTTGCAAAGTCATCAATTCTTAAATCACACCAGAGAACACACACAGGAGAGAAACCTTTCAAGTGCACTGTGTGAGAAGGCGTTTGCACGGTCATCCATTCTTAAATCACACCAGAGAACACACAAAGGAGAGAAACATTTTAAGTGCACTGTGTGTGAGAAGGCGTTTGCACGGTCATACATTCTTAAATCACACCAGAGAAGACACACAGGAGAGAAACCTTTCAAGTGCGCTGTGTGTGAGAAGGCGTTTGCACTGTCATGCATTCTTAAATCACACCAGAGAACACACACAGGAGATAAACCTTTCAAGTGCACTGTGTGTGAGAAGGCGTTTGCACAGTCACCACATCTTCAAAGACACCAGAGAACACACACAGGAGAGAAACATTTCAAGTGCATTGTGTGTGGGAAGGCGTTTGCACAGTCATCACATCTTCAAAGACACCAGCGAACACACACAGGAGATAACCCCTTCAAGTGCAGTGTGTGTGGGAAGGCATTTTTTTATTCATCTACTCTTAAACAACACCAGAGAACACACACAGGAAAGAAACCTTTTAAGTGCACTCTGTGTGGGAAGGCGTTTGCAATGTCATCAAATCTTAAGACCCACCAGAAAACACACACAGGAGAGAAACCTTTTAAGTGCACTCTGTGTGGGAAAGCGTTTGCAAAGTCATCAACTCTTCAGACCCACCAGAGAATACACACAGGAGATAAACCCTTCAAGTGCAGTGTGTGTGAGAAGGCGTTTTCAGATTCATCTGCTCTTCGACGACACCAGAGAACACACACAGGAGAGAAACTCTTCAAGTGCAGTGTTTGTGGGAAAGCGTTTGCACATTCATCAAATCTTAAAAAACACCAGAGAACACGCACGCATCAGAAAATCCACAAGAAGTGTAATCTGAAATCAGCTTGTGAAAGCCAAAGTGCTGCAATGACCCCATTGTTCATGAAACAAGAACCAGAAGACAATCCCAGCCTGGACACTTTGAAAGGTATCAAGGTGAAATATGAAGAGGCGAAAGTGAAATGTGAAGAAGTAACAGTGAAGAGCGTAGAAGTGAAGGTTAAATTTGAAGATTATTCAACTCCAAAATCGGACCTTCACATAGATGGAGGCAGTGTGAAACAGGAACTAAATTCTGACTGTGAGGCAGAGCGAGGCAACTCCCAGGAGTTTGTGGAGGTGTGGGTGGACTTCTTACACAATACAAAGTCAAATGGAGACCAGGTAGATGTGCAAGCTTGAGACAATTAAGCTCCAATGGATGCACCTTTGTCACAGGCCTTTCTAATGAATATAATGTGAAGTTGAACACTCAATTTCTAGGTTCAAACTGCAGTGTAAGAGTGGCCAGTATTTGTGAACCTGTGGGTTGGGTCGATCTCTAACCAGGAGTCACTCAAGTGTTTTGTATCATATCACATCGTAGACGCTCGATGGGTGCCCATAATGGGCATCTGCCCCTGTGTGCCACAAGGTGACCGTTCACTGGCCTGTATGTGGATATGAGTTTGTAAGTCTGGGGCGATGATTGATATGCCAGTCGGATTTGAACCTTGAACCTCTGCAACAAATAGAGAATGTACTACTACTTGGCTTCCCTCTATAAGAATGCTGCACATATAGGCCTAATCTTGTCAGAGATCAACTTATAAATACGTTGTAATGTGATGCAGTACATTTCATTATAGTAATAAAAATGTTGCCAATGTGCCTTTTGATTATTTTGAATCATAATTGAAAGAATGCTTGTGTGTTTCTGTACGTACATGCAACATTTTGTGTATTAATGTCAAAATGGTCAGGACAAAGTGTCTGTTTTGGTGGTAACCTTTACAAAAGCTCACGTGAGAGCTGTTATTTTTGTGATGCGGGTCAAAGGGTATTTTTGTGAATCGGGAAGCATCTGACTCTGATGCAACTCATTGTCTTTGAAATCGGAAGCATAGTCGGATCATTCATCTAACCTATAAGACTAATTTTTTGTCTGTCTGTCTCTGTCCGTCCGTCCGCGTACGCTCGCGGGGGTTATGGCTCTCGGACAGTGGGGTTTGTCGAGACGTTTTTTTGCCGGGAGGCACGCCCCGAGCCCCGCGGTGGGAATAGGCATTTCCGTTTTTCGTCCCTAAACTTTAAAGCGATTTAATTATCGATTTAGTGCGATTTCTCTTAATTTTTTTATTTAGCACGCCGTTGCGCATGCGCGAGACGCTGACCGAGGGTTGCCCCTGGCAACGGGCAGCGCGCCGTCGCTGCAGGGTGGACGCCATTTCTCACTCGCGTTAAAAATAGGCGCACACATTTACACGCGACTCTGAGGTAAATACATCAAAGTTTCACGTCCTCTTCTCTCTCCCCCCACCCCAATGTGTGCAATTACTATTATAGGGTCGGTAGATGATAAAATTATAGAGATTAGACTTATTCTAGCGCGGGAGGGGGGGGGGGTAGTGGCCCAGCCCCCAGCCTCGCCCGACTGGGCAATCTAGGCGAGGCCGGAGGCTCTGTACGGGACTAGGCCTCGACACCCCACACTTGTTAGAGTCGATATACCCAGCGTTGCCCGGGGGGAAAATACATTAAAAAACTTCTGAAAACTTTAAAACGTAACAGAGCAATGAAAATAAAACTCAGTAAATTAAAATAAACCCGAGCGCGCCAAGAATTGATTCTTTAAATATAGACTGTACAAAGTTATTAAGCTGGGTGAGTGTACTGGCAGTCTATAATGCAGACTGTAGCCTAGTTATTAAGTAAAGTAGCAGGTACCACCACAGTCAGTATGCACTGCTGTAATCATAGCAGGTACCACCACAGCAGTATGCACTGCTGTAATAGCAGGTACCACCACCATAGTATGTACTGCTTTCATCATAGCAGGTGCCACCACACTCGGTATGTATTGCTGTCATTATAGCAGGTACCACCACCACAGTATGTACCGCTGCCATTATAGTAGGTACCACCACCACAGTATGTACTGCTGTCATCATAGCAGGTACCACCACCACAGTACTTCTGTGATCATAGCAGGTACCACCACAGTCGGTATGTACTGCTGTCATACCAGGTACCACCACAGTCGGTATGTACTGCTGTCATAGCAGGTATCACTACAGTATGTACTTCTGTCATAGCATGTACCACCACAGTATTTACTGCTGTCATAGCAGGTACCACCACCACAGTATGTACTCCTGTCATAGCAGGTGACCACCACAGTATGCACTGCTATAATCATGTCAGGTTCCACCACCACAGTATGCACTGCTGTGATCATAGCAGGTCGCCACCACAGCAGTATGCACTGCTGTATTCATAGCCTGTACCACCACAGTGGGTATGCACTGCTGTCGTGAAAGCAGGTACCACTGTCAGTATGCACTGCTGTAGTGATAGTAGATACTGCTATCGAGTTGGTAGATACTGCTATATAGAGTTAGTAGATACTAAAACTGTCAGTATATACCACTACAGTCAGTCAATACTGCTACAGTCAGTATATACTACTATACAGTCAGTACATACTAGTACGGTGAGGAGCTTTTAGAGTCCGTAGATACTACTGTAACGGGTTCCGGAGACACTTGTAGAGGTAACTTCTTTATTACAACACAACACTCCAACAGTACTCCAACAGTCCAACTCTCCAACACTCCTGATACTCTGTTACAGCCTAGGTACTCAGCCTAGATACTCTACTCTGGCTACGCTCTGGAACTCGCCCTCACAAGGTCGTAGAGTCGGGAGTTCCAGAGTCCCACCACTGGCTCTCACAGCATCCCAGGGTCCTCCGATGGCTGGTCTTGGGTCTTGGGTCTTGAGCTACGACTGGCCCCGATCGTCCAGGGAGCTCCGCTTATATGCCCAGTCCCCAACGAGGGGTGGGGCCATGTGCGCCCCCAGATATCCCACAGAGCACACACAGCCCCCCCCCCCTTTGGCGGCGCCAAGGGGATTAAGCGCCTGGGAACTCAACGCCTGACGCCAAGGGGCTTAAGCGTCTGACCCGCCTGAGAACCCACGCCTGGCGCCAAGGGGATTAAGCGCCTGGACTCGCCTGGGATCCCAGAGCCCCCAGCAGCCCCTCCCTTCTTATGTCACTACATTACCCCCCTCTACGTAGCCTCCAGCCGTCACGGCTGTCAATAATTAGAAAGTTTAAAATAACGAAAGGGAGAGAAAAAAAATACACGAGCCTCAACAGGAAAAGAAAATAGAACAAGAAAGCAACCATAAATACCATAACCAACCTGTACAACTTTACACTATATACAAGCATCAATCAACAAAAAGGTGAAGCAATGACACGTGAACAAACGACCCGCGGCACACCTAGCCCTCCTCGGGATCCGCATAGAAAACGGGGAATTAACAACAACAAATATACAGATTCCGACGCGTTGGATGCACAACCAACACCGGTAATCGAACCGAAATCACACAATCACCGCATGGATGGCAGGGATCCACACCACCCTGCCACCCTCCCATCCGTCAGGTGGTGAGAAGGCGAAGACCAACATGTCTATCACCCCTCTACACACACTTATCCGGACGTCTGTCTACGTCCCGGGTCGAGAAGTCGTACTTCAGGGCCGACCCATGTACTGGGCAAAGAAGTCGCACTTCAGGGCTGCTCCAGTATCTACATTTTAAAATATATATATAAAATTTACATGACACAAACAAAATAAATCTGCCTGCTCCTGTCCATAAATGGTGGCCGCACGCACGAACCGCATCTCCAAAAGGCATCCCGTGCTTGCGTCCCAGCAGCCCTCAATGAAGACCACCACCGACATTACATGTCAACCGTTAGCACCCCCCGCCTTTCCAACGTGGCGCCTCCATCCTAAAACTGCGCACGTCGGCCATATCGGGGGGGAATTTCCGTGTTACCACCCCACCGCCTTTCCGATTCAGCGTCACAACCAGTAGCACGCGTCGGCCATATCGGGGGGCTTCAACCCAGTCTCTCTCCAAGACTCGCATCGCAGCATATAGCTGTACCGACCGAGCTGAGACCCAATCTCTCTCCAAGACTCGCATCACAGCATATAGCTGTACCGACCGATCTGAGACGACCCATCGTCACTCCCTGCACAACATGCACCCTAACAACTGAGGGATACAGTCCCAACGTAACGGGACAACTACACCTGAACACCACGAATCTCCAGCCCACTGTTTCAACGCGCCTCGGAGTGTTTCAATCTCTGGGCCGTCAGGGCGAGCCTACTGCTCCAGACGTACCACAGAGGGTCTCAACCTCCGGGCCGTCAGGTCAAGCCGTCAGCTATTCCATGACGGGACCACACTCTCCGAGCCCTGTGAGCGCACAGCCCAATAGGCTAGACATGCCACGGAGTGTTTCAATCTCCGGGCTGTCAGGTCAAGCCGTCAGCCATAGCATGACGGGACCACACTCTCCGAGCCATGTGAGCACACAGCCCACTAGGCTAGACATGCCACGGAGTGTCTCTATCTCCGGGCTGTCAGGTCAAGCCGTCAGCCATAGCATGACGGGACCACAACTCTCGTGTTAGACACGCAACACCCGCTGGGCCATCCTGGTCAGGATCTGCATCCCAAGATATTTGAGAGCCAGCCTGACAATTCCAAATCCTTGGCAGCATGTCATCATCTCAAGATAAATGCCCCATACAGTCTATACATCGTTAACAATGACAGCACAAGCTATACATTAACAATCACGAACAAAGCTCAATACAAACTATACATTGTTAACAATCACAAGCAAAGTTTCGCACACACATTGACAACACTCACGAGCGAAGCTCCACACAGTTTACCCAACAACAGTCACGACTCCCCGACGACAACGAAGAAAATATCAACAAAAAAGTCGTTAATCCGGAGCGCGTAAAATGTACGAAGTGTCAGGGGCCTGGTCTCCCGACCTCCAACCTTTGGCCAGAGCAGCAGAGGCGGCGACCAGCGTGTCGGTCCATGTGCCGGCTCCGGCGCTGGTTACAGTAAGAATGGCGCCCTCACTGTCCGGTCGCAGCGCTGATGACGCGGTATGCTAGGTTGAAGGCAGTTGTCGTCCGGCAGTGAAGGTCGCAGCGCTGATGACGCGGCGTTGCTAGGTTGCAAACAGCTGTCACCCGGCGGTCAGGGACGCAGTGCTGATGACGCGGCGTCTCCGGGTTGGCCCACGCTGGGCCCGGAAGTGACGTCGCTCCCAGCGGTCACTGCTCCTCCGGTGGAAGTGATGTCATTCCCGGAAGTATCCCTCACATCCGTGGGGGGGACGCCGGTGGCGGGAATGGCGGCGGCGTCCACCATGTTTGTGGCGGCGGCGGCGGCGGGTTTGGGCGAGCGCCGCGCCTCCTCTCTCCCTCCCGCCATCGGCCGCGAGCACCGCATCTCGCCCAGGAGGCAGGCGGTGGCACAGAGCAGCTCTGCGAGGCGAAGCAGCGTCTCCTCCATACCTGCTCCCGACGCTGGAGAGGGGACGGTCGGTGGAGCAGACGGCTGCTCAGCCGGTGGTGCGGCGTTGTTGTCGGCCGGCGGTGCAGCGTCGCTGTCGGCCGGCGTTGGCCGCCCCATCGCTGCCTGCTCCTCTTCATCGCCATCAGGACTGAAGGTACGTGGCTTACTTCTTGTCTCCATAGCCACTTCTGACGCCAAATGTAACGGGTTCCGGAGACACTTGTAGAGGTAACTTCTTTATTACAACACAACACTCCAACAGTACTCCAACAGTCCAACACTCCAACTCTCCAACACTCCTGATACTCTGTTACAGCCTAGGTTCTCAGCCTAGATACTCTACTCTGGCTACGCTCTGGAACTCGCCCTCACAAGGTCGTAGAGTCGGGAGTTCCAGAGTCCCACCACTGGCTCTCACAGCGTCCCAGGGTCCTCCGATGGCTGGTCTTGGGTCTTGGGTCTTGAGCTACGACTGGCCCCGATCGTCCAGGGAGCTCCGCTTATATGCCCAGTCCCCAACGAGGGGTGGGGCCGTGTGCGCCCCCAGATATCCCACAGAGCACACACAGCCCCCCCCTTTGGCAGCGCCAAGGGGATTAAGCGCCTGGGAACTCAACGCCTGATGCCAAGGGGCTTAAGCGTCTGACCCGCCTGAGAACCCACGCCTGGCGCCAAGGGGATTAAGCGCCTGGACTCGCCTGGGATCCCAGAGCCCCCAGCAGCCCCTCCCTTCTTATGTCACTACACTACTATAGAGTGAGTAGATCTTGCTATAGAGTTAGTAGTTACTACTATAGTCAGTGGATACTACTATAGTCAGTGGATACTACTATACAGTTAGTTGTTACTACTATAGAGTAGGTAGATACTACTGTAAGCCCAGTAGATACTACTACGGTCAGTCGTTACTACAATCAGTAAATAATACTCCAGTCAGTAGCTACTACTGGCTCAGTAGATACTACTGTACAGTCAGTAGATACAACTACAGAGTCAATAGATACTTCCTCTGTTGTATGTAGGGTGGTGTAAATATAATTTTTGAGGGGGGGTGTCCACAATTTTCGGAAACCTTTTACATCAACTATTTACCCCACAATTTCTACAACATTTTGGACTTTTGCAAGCGTCTTATAATTTTGTTGGTGGAGAAATGTGCAAACGGCCCACCGGGCTTTCACAATACCTTAGTATCTGTGTGTATATGTAAGGTTTTTAAGAGACAAACTCCGTGATAAGAAGGCTCAGCTAATCGAGTCTCTCACCTTTCTGAAGAGATGCCGCGACTCTAAGGTAATACCAATCGCATTTACTCTAACCTCTGCTGCTGTAACTCATTCCACAAGTAGTGACTAATCCCATATCTGCATTTCCATAAATATGCTAAATTCCTCTTGATATGGAAATCCCTTTTGTCAAGGCGCTCTTCCTCCTCCAACCCAGATTAAATATACGTTGCCAAGCCTGGTGGTGTTCATTCAGACGCTGTCTTTCCGACAGACCTGTTCTTCACCTGAGGACGGCTGCTTGCGTTGTGGCCGAAACGTCGTGAGAATTCCCTTCTACGTGACTTTACCGAAAGAACCAAGAAGATGAATCCCTGCGGTCATGAAAGCTTTAAATCGAAGTTTTTAAAGATATTTTTCACCCGGGCAAAGCCGGGTACTTACCACTAGTACCTAATAAATGAAACTGAAAACATAGTCTGGAACAAGCGTCGTGGTGACGTCACCGCCACTTCGTGGCGAATGACAGTTGTCTTCTTTTGGCTTCCGAGGTGCTACGTTCCTTGGAACGAAAATACCTCAGGTCCCCAGCAGGGGCGCTGGGTCAGCGTGTGTGTTGAGGACACGGCGCTCTCGGCTGCTTCGTCAGTCTCTCTCCACCGCTGAGGTGCTTGCCGAGTCGGCACGCTGGTCACTGTCGGCAGTGCTGTACAGAGCGATCTCGCCACCGGGAATAGTAGTGCTAGGCACTCTTCCCCACGTCTGTATTGCAATACTGCGAGCACCAGCCATGGCTGGCAGCCTCAATGACGCAACAACAAAAAACTCTCCGTGATGCGTGGCTTCTGATGATGCACAGCTCCCTATCAATTTGCCAGTCACGAGGTCAATCCCCGGAG
The DNA here is from genome assembly GCF_015708825.2 of Lethenteron reissneri. Lineage (NCBI taxonomy): Eukaryota > Metazoa > Chordata > Hyperoartia > Petromyzontiformes > Petromyzontidae > Lethenteron > Lethenteron reissneri. Next base: position 204,213 of record NW_026890816.1, on the reverse strand, counting down.
CCGACCACTCGCAGTACTTCTTCTTTCATATGGCATTGTGAAAAGCAACAGTTGTTATTTTAAATGATCGTCATGAATGAATGCAAAGGTTTTTTATGCAGTCCAATGATGTGGTTGATGCAGTGTGAATTTTATTGATACCGCCAGGATGTGCATGGATGGAGCATTCATCGGTGATGTGCTTTATGGTTTGGACTTCTCCAGTCGCAGTTGGGTGTTTCGTTGAGCAGTGCTGATTTATATTCTTGCATTGTTGCTTATATATGATATTTTCCACCTGTTGTATATATTCGGTCTGAAAAATAATAAAAATGTAAAAAATGAAATGAAAAATTAAAAAAACTGTATTTTTTCCGATAGAATGCACATTTATTTAATTATTAAAATGTTGCGTGTATGATAATTATGTAGGTGTAATTGTATTCAGTTATGTAAGTGTATGTAATTATGCTAATGAATTCAATTATGATCATTAGGTTCTGCTTCGTTGTCTAGGGTTGTATTATCACTGGTCAACAAAAAAAAAACTTTTTTTCTGGCCTGGACTTTTGCAGCTGTTCTAGACTAATTTCAGGGTGCTGATTCCAAATCTGATCTCAGATTTGCTCTATCACATCTCATTTTATGCTATCGGTATACCCCATTTTCATTGATTTTACCCGAAATTAACTCTGTCACTTATGATTGCAAGTTGTTGCGAGTCAGTGACTGCTTTAGTGTTAAAATATGGTGCTGTATTTTTAGTATAGTGTGTTTATAATAAATGTATGTAGATATCCACATTTATTTAATATTTTTCTTCTGCAGTTTTTATTGAAAATCCAATATTTAATATCTCAAAAACCTGATGGGATAGACACAAACTGATGCCAGATTTGGAATCAGCACCCCAAAATTACCTTACGCCAGAAAAAGTGTTGACCAGTGAATTATCAATCAGGATAATACAATGATTCTCACTTTAACTTTTACTGATTATGTCTTAGTGTGTTATATCAGGTCTCAAAATTCAGATCTCTCCGCAAGATACAGTTCTTATAATTAATACTAGCTGTACTACCCGGCTTCGCCCGGGACTTGTATCTACCACGGCCGGCCGCCTTTGTCTCCCCAGTGGCGATGTTAATACGCTACAGTAGTTAAGTTACTCGTTTGAGGCAGAGTCGACCTAGGGGAGGTTCAAATAATCGTCACCGGTGGTGGCCGTGAGCGGGAATCGAACTGGGTTTGCCGGGTTGGTAGCGCAGCGTAGCGTTAAGCACTACACCCACCGCTCCTCACACACCACACACGCACAGACACACACACAGACACACACACAGACACACGCAGACACACACAGACAGAAACACACACACAGACAGCACGCTAACCACTACACTACCGCTCCACACACACCACACACGCACACACACAGACACACACACAGACACACACACAGACACACACACACAGACACACACACACAGACACAGGCAGCACGCTAAGCACTACACTACCGTTCCCCCTACACAACACACGCGCGCGCGTCCATAGGTACACATACACGCGCTTGCTGCAGACACACACGACTTTCAGGGTGCATACGGCAGTAAACGACTGAAATAATAAAGCGGCAATGCTGTGTAAGGAACGCCTTAGACCCGCATTATACATTTGTGTAATGCGAGCGTAAACACACAAACACACACAAACACATACACAATACACACACACATACATGCAGACACACAGACAGACACATAACACACATACATACACACACATACAAACACAGAAACACATACACACACATACATAGACACACACACATCCACAGACGTACATACACACATACATACAGGCACGCAGACATACACATAAACACATACAAAAAAACCCACATACATACACACACACATACATACACACAAACACATGCACACACATACATACACACATGCATACAGACACACAGACATACACATAAACACATACACACATACACATGACCCGGCTTCGCCCGGGACTTTGATCCACCACGGCGGCAAAACCGACATACATACACACACAGACATACACACAAACACATACACACACATACATACACACATGCATACAGACACACAGACATACACATAAACACATACACATGACCCGGCTTCGCCCGGGACTTGGATCCACCACGGCGGCAAAACCGACATACATACACACACAGACATACACACAAACACATACACACACATACATACACACATGCATACAGACACACAGACATACACATAAACACATACACATGACCCGGCTTCGCCCGGGACTTGGATCTACCACGCCCAGCCGCCTCTGTCTCCCAAGTGCCGATGTTAATACGCCACACCAGTTACTCGTTTGAGGCTGAGTGGACCTAGGGGAGGTTCAAATAATCGTCACCGGTGGTGGCCGTGAGCGGGAATGGAACTGGGTTCGCCGGGTTGGTAGCGCAGCGTAGCGTTAAGCACTACACCCACCGCTCCTCACACACCACACACGCACAGACACACACACAGACACACGCAGACACACACAGACAGACACAGACAGACACACACACACACAGACACACAGACAGCACGCTAAGCACTACACTACCGCTCCCCACACACCACACACGCACACACACACACACAGACACACGCAGACACACACAGACAGACACAGACAGACACACACACACACAGACACAGACAGCACGCTAAGCACTACACTACCGTTCCCCCTACACAACACACGCGCGCGCGTCCATAGGTACACATACACGCGCTTGCTGCAGACACACACGACTTTCAGGGTGCGTAAGGCAGTAAACGACTGAAACTATAAAGCGGCAATGCTGTGCGAGGAACGCCTTAGACCAGCAACACATTTGTGTAATGCGAGCGTAAACACACAAACACATACAAACACATACACACACATACATACACACACATACACACAAACACATACACACAGACATACACATACACACAAACACACACATACATGCACACAAACACATACACAATACACACACACATACATGCAGACACAGACAGACACATAACACACATACATACACACACATACATACACAGAAACACATACACACACATACATAGACACACACATACATACACACAAACACATGCACACACGTACATACACACATACATAGAGACACGCAGACATACACATAAAGACATAAAAAAACCCACATACATACACACACACATACACACAAACACATACATACACATACATACACACATACATAGAGACACACAGACATACACATAAACACAAACACACATACACATGACCCGGCTTCGCCGGGAACTTGGATCCACGATGCCCCGCCGCATTTGTCTCCCCAGTGACGATGTTCACACACGACAGCAGTTACGCTTTTGAGGCTGAGTGGACCTAGGGGAGGGCCAGGTCCGTTTCAAATAATCGTCAGCGGTGGTGGGCGTGAGTTGGAATCGAACTGGGGTCGCTCAAGCAGCTTAATGACTGTTTGTACAAAGAACATATAAAGAATCGATTATAATAACCAGGCAAGAGTCCACATTATAGACTGCCAGTACACGCACTCAGCTTCATAAGCAGGCTAGAGTGTACATGATAGACTGGCAGTACGCTCACCCAGCTTAATGAGTATTTGTACAGTGAACATTAAAGTAATCGATTGTTGGCGCGTTGGGTTTAAAAGTAATATTAATAGCACACATTGTGGTGGGGGTGTAGTGAAGAGTAGGAAAAACTTGGATGAATTTACCTCAGAGTGGCGTGGTGGGTGTCGAGGCCTAGTAGCGTGCAAAGCCTGCGGCCTCGCCTAAAATTGTCGGCTTGGAAGAGGCAGGGTACGGGTGGCGTTCCTTCCCCCCCCCCTAGCGCTCCAACAATACTGTGTAATGGCTATTATTTAATTAAATACGGAGCTTATGAAAGTGGCGAAGGCGTGGCTAGCCGTTGGCAGGGGCAACCGCCGTCCAATGAAACTGCAGCCCTTGGCGAAGGCGTGGCTAGCCGTTGCCAGGTCCAATGAAAGCGGCGAAGGCGTGGCTAGCCGTTGCCAGGGGCAACCGCCGTCCAATGAAAGTGCATATGTGCCAAAGGCCACACACACACACACACAGACAGACAGACATGAACGATTTTATATATATAGATTATTATGCATGGACTTAGGAAGGCACCACTCAGACTCTTCTGTTAATCAACTTTAATCTCTAAAAAACACGTAACATTCTAATATGCGAAATCTTATGCAAGGAATGCCAACAGTACTCCTGGAGATGTCCTCATTGAACCGTACATTTAACCCTCAATAATAATGTTTGTCAAACTGGGTAACAGAACAATTGGCTCATTCTTCAGAGTAAGGTGATCATACACAGCGACAGGAAATTTATGTGACAATATTCATACGAACAGTAATAAAGAAACATGTGCCTAAGCAAAGGTAGACCTCAATGAATACATTTTTTTGATTACGCAATTAATGTAATGCCTTGGAACAATGGTGTGCGGTAGTGTGCTTGCTTGTCTAACAAATGTGCATCAATTGGCTAAAGGCTTTAATAAATCCGCCGGCAAGATTATGTGATGAAAATAAAGCTTTTAACACAATTGTATCCCTGTTTGTGTGTATTCGTTTTGGGCAGCGTTCCCCACAATTCCATCACGGGTTGGAAGTGTTTAACATTTTTTGCATCAGACTTGCAGTCACTGTCAAAAAGGGGCGCTGTGGCCTTTGAAGTCGTGAAGTCGTGACCTATTGTGCAAGGGTGTGCTTGCTGTCACCATGTATTCCGTCCTCTCATCACGGGTTGGAAGTAAAAAAAAAATATTATTTACAGTGAGGGAAAAAAGTATTTGATCCCCTGCTGATTTTGTACGTTTGCCCACTGACAAAGAAATGATCAGTCTATAATTTTAATGGTAGGTTTATTTGAAGTGAGAGACAGAATAACAAAATCCAGAAAAACGCATGGCAAAAATGTTATAAATTTATATAGATACAGTAATCCCTCGCCACTTCGCGGTTCAAGTTTCGCGGCCTCAGTGCATCGCGGATTTTTCAAAAATATTCATTGAAAAATAAAAATTCAAAAATACCGCCATATCGGCAGCCGTATTGCGGAAAGCAGCGTTGTTTAATCGTGATGCGCGAGAAAAACGGTTTCCCAGGATGCCAGACAAAGAGAGAAACTCTCTCAGAAGCTTTGCACGTACCCATGGGCACTCAGACAAGGCACGTGATTGGTTCCCGGCGCGAGATCGACGAATGAGAGCATGAGTGGATGTATCCCGTGAGCTGATTGGCTGCGCATCATCGTTGTCATCGTCGTCATTACTGGAGTCAAGTCTCAAGATACTACTGTCATTGGTGAGTGTAGAACACCATAATACGTATTGTATGAGAGAGAGTGAATGTATAATATTAAGGTTTAATAATTAAATAGATTTAAGTAAAATATATATAAAGTATAAATATACATATTTTAAACATTCTGGTACCCACACACACATATACGGAAATTCCTAGTGGGCCAATCCTACTTCGCGGATTTTCACCTATCGCGAGGGGTTCCGGTCCCCATTAACCGCGATAAACGAGGGATCACTGTATACCCAACCCACAGGTCTGCAAATACTGCCCCCTCTTACTCTGCAGGTTGAACCTAAGAATTGAGTGTTCAACTTCACATTCTTTCATTAAAGGCCTGTGACAAAGGTGAATCTACTGGGGCATCATTGTCTCAAGCTTACACATCTACCGGGTCTCCATTTGACTTTGATTTGTCTAAGAAAAAATTTCTGGGAGGTTCCTCGCTCTGCCTCAGTCAGAATTCTCCTCCTGCTTCACGTTGCCTCCATCGATGTGAAGGTCCGATTTTGGAGTTGAATCTTCATCTTCACATTTTACCTTCACATCTTCGCTCTTCACCATCACATCTTCACATTTTACCTTCACTTCTTCGCTCTTCACTATCGCCTCTTCACATTTCACCTTGATACATTTCATAGTGTCCAAGCTGGAATGTACTTCTGGTTCTTTTTTCAGGAGGGATGGGCTCATTGCAGCACTTTGACTTTCACAAGTCGATGTCAGACTACACTCCTTGGGGATCTTCTGATGCCTGTGTGTTCTCTGGTGTCGATGAAGAACTGATGACTGTGCAAATGCCTTCTCACAGACAGTGCACTTGAAGGGTTTCTCTACTGTGTGTGTTCTCTGGTGGATCTGAAGACGTGATGACCATGCAAATGCCTTCTTACAGACAGTGCACTTGAAGGGTTTCTCTCCCGTGTGCGTTCTCTGGTGTTTTTTAAGATGTGATGAATCTGCAAAGGGCTTCCCGCACAGAGTGCACTTGAAGGGTTTCTCTCCTGTGTGTGTTCCCTGGTGTATTTTAAGATGTGATTCATCTAAATATGCCTTTCCGTACACAGAGCACTTGTAGGGTTTCTCTCCTGTGTGTGTTCTCTGGTGCCGTTTAAGATGAGATGAACCTGAAAATACCTTCCCACACAAACTGGACTTAAAACGTTTTTCTCCCGTGTGTGTTCTCTGGTGGATCTGAAAACCTGATGACCATGCAAATGCTTTTTCACAGACAGTGCACTTGAAGGGTTTCTCTCCTGTGTGCGTTCTCTGGTGTTTTTTTAAGATGTGATGAATCTGCAAAGAGCTTCCCGCACAGAGTGCACCTGAATGGTTTCTCTCCTGTGTGTGTTCTCTGGTGTTTTTTAAAACAAAATGAACTTGAAAATGTCTTCTCACACAAACTGCACTTGAAATGTTTCTCTCCCGTGTGTGTTCTCTGGTGGATCTTAATATCAGATGAACTTGAAAATTCCTTCCCACACACACTGCTCTTGAAAGGTGTCTCTCCTGTGCGTATTTTCTGATGTCTTTAAAGAGCAGATGAATCTGAAAATGCCTTCTCACACAAACTGCACTTGAAATGTTTCTCTCCTGTGTGTGTTCTATGGTGGATCTGAAGAACTGATGACTGCAAATGCCTTCTCACAGACAGTGCACTTGAAATGTTTCTCTCCCGTGTGTGTTATCTGGTGTGTTTTAAGGGCGAATGAATGTGAAAAGTCCTTCCCACACACATTACACCTGAAGGGTTTCTCTCCCGTGTGTGTTCTCTGGTGTTTTTTAAGAACAGATGAATCTGAAAATGCCTTCCCACACACACACTACAACTGAAGGGTTTCTCTCCAGTGTGTGTTCTCCGGTGTTTTTCAAGAACTGATGACCATGCAAATGCCTTCTCACACACAGTGCACTTGAAGAGTCCATTTCCTGTATGTTTTCTCTGGTGCTTGTGCAGAATTGATGACCGTGAAAACGCCTTCCCACACACAGTGCACCTGAAGGGTTTCTCTCCTGTGTGTGTTCTCTGGTGTATTATAAGATATGATGACTCTGTAAATGCTTTCTCACACAAAGTGCACTTGAAGAGTTTCTCTGCTGTATGCGTTCTCTGGTGTTTTTTAAGATATGATGACACTGTAAATGCCTTCTCGCACACAGTGCACTTGAAGGGTTTCTCTCCTGTTTGAGTTCTCTGGTGCCGTGTCACACTTCCAGTACAATCCATGCTGTTTGCATCCTGGTCCCATTGTCTTTTTGTACCAGGCTGCGTTGAGTGCCTTTGCTCCATCACACCAAATCTGATGAAGCGTCAGAAGCGTCAGCTGCAGAGAGAAAAAATAATCCACACAATCTACGTCAGTATCGAGGCACAGAGGAATAAATATATATACATAGTCACACATGACTTACACGTCTATATTTATTCATATATTCAAGATATTCCCCAATCCATCACACGGGCTGTTAAGGCACACAATGAGAGGGCAAATTGTTATAAATATGCCTGGAGGCCCTAGTATCTTCAAAATAAATATTAACCCAAAACATCAAACACACAATTTCGGCTGCCTGGCTACAAAAGCAAAATTTATTAAAGTAAAATTCAGCTAACATAGCAAAGGCTGTTGAAAATAAAACTATTTGTATTACGCAGGAATGCATAAATTAATGTTCAATCACAACTTGGGGTGTGAAGCCAGGCTCAGATTTGCTTGAATGCTTGGATGAACAGATCTAACTTCAGCAGCATATATGCTGTGTTGATATCCTGACTGTTTCCATTCTTACAAAAAGTTCCAGAGGAAAACTAAAATAAGCTATTGTTTTGATCTAACCTCCATGTTCAATAGTTAATATACTTTACTGCAAATACAAACTTGACACTGTCACACACTGGCATTGTAAAAAGGTGGTGGTGTCCAGAACCATGCCTGGCCACCTTGATCTGCTCAGTATTAATGCTTCCTCACTTCACCATGTAATTAATTTAAGATCAATCAACATAGCAGAGGACCACAATAAGTTCAGCTTTCACTTATCAATCGTGTTTGCTGTCGGGGATAGTCAAACTAATTGTTGAATTCATAATGCAGTGAAATAACTGCGCCACAGCTCCCCACAAAGATAAACTTTTAACTACACATACATTTCACATGGATCATTACATCTTACCTATACAAGTCAGTTTTTATTTGTTTTTCTGTCCGTCTGTCTGTATACGAAACTTGTGACGGATTTGACTCACGAACCGTGGAGTTTTGTTTAAAAAAAGTACCCGGGTACCATGCGATAAGCCCCATGGTGAGCGAGCGCTAATCGTATTTTGCGTCCGTCAACTTTAATGTAGTTAAATTAACAATTTAGTATAAGAATAGGTTTTCCCATTTTTTATGGCAACAAAACGGGTGTTAAGATGTTCAAATACCAAACTTAAACCTTTTTCAAGGAATCATTTCTGCATAAACACGATATATATTTGTGGTCAAAATGCAAAAAAAACATGCTCTGATAGTATATGCATTGTTACAATAATAGGGTTGTTCCCCTTTTTTCTGGCAACAAAACCGAAACCTTTTTACAAGGAGTCATGTCTGCATTAACCACAATACTTGAGTCAAAATGCAAACAAAAAAAACACTGATAATATATGCATTGTACTTGAAACTGATTGGTCCACACCAGAGACAGCTTTCTTTAGAGCCTCGTCTCAATTGGAAGACCAGATGACGCCAAAAGGCGTACAGCTCAAAGACAATGCACTATCAAAGTAATAAGGGCTCAGGGTAAGCATCTACATCATTAGACCTCCTTTGCCAGTACCAAAATATAATAATAGGGTTGTTCCCCTTTTATCTGGCAACAAAACTGAAACCATTTTACAAGGATTCATGTCTGCATTAACCACAATATTTGCAGTCAAAATGCAAAAACAAAAATCACGGATACTATATGCATTGTCCTTGAAACTGAATGGTCTACACCAGAGACAGCTTTCTTTCGAGCCTAGTCTCAAACAGTGTTAGACCAGAGGACGCCAAAAGGCGAAGGAGGTCCCATGGTATAACAATTTAGTACTATTAATGATTATATTACTACGCTGAGCGCGCGCCAAAGCACACATCTGCGCATGCGCGAGGCCGGGGCCCCTGCATGGGACTAGGCCTTACCACGGCACTGTTAAGTACTATATTCTTGGTTCTTTCGGTACAGTCATGTAGATAGAAAAATCTTTATTAAAAAAAAGTTAATTAAAATCGAAATAGTAAAAATAAAAAGAAACACTAATGTAGGCCTGGTTCTTAATCGGAGTTAAGTGTACTGGCAGTCTATAATGTAGACTATGTTTAGGGCCAGCCGAGCTCTAATCTCAGAGAGAATAAGATTGCTCCGATTTTAACTTGATAATTTAGACAAGACTCTCTTACAATCACACTTAGCATTAACAGATAAAATGTCCACATCTGATTGGGACCATGTAGATAACATGACAGTTTCTTCAGCTACTTCAATGCAAACTAAACGTAAAGTTAACTTGATTGCTAAATTCAATCTCCTGTCAAAATGAAGCCCAAGCCACACATTAAAAAGTCAGATGTTAACAAGATTTTTATCAGAGTAACAGCCCAATTTCCGATAGCCTAAAATCGGTACTAGCTAAAGGGTTGAATTTCACAGTCTCCCCTAAACACATCCCAGTGTGTGATATCATTGCCCAGGTCGACATAGCCCTCAAAGGTTTGGGACACATCCCGGCAGACGTTGCAAGATTTGAAATCGCTGCTATCCTCAAAAACGCTAAGAAACCCATTAGCAACATCAGCAAGGACGAGCGTTTTGAACTCGCTCAATTAAAAAAAGAGAGGTGACATTGTTATCCTCTCAGCCGACAAAGGTAATGCCACTGTCATCCTGGATAAAACCACTTACAACAACAAAATTCAGGACCTTCTTAATGATGGCAGCTATACCAAAATCAAGAGATCCCACCAACTGCCGAGCCACGAAAACCAACAATATCATCACTAATCCGACTTCTCTAATCAAACCGACCAAGCAGCTCTCTCTAAAACCTTCGGCTGCTAGACCACACAGATTTGATGGCCTTACAAAAATCCACAAAGTATCGTCTTCACCATTAACTCACCCACCCACAAACTGGCCCGATGTCTGTCTGAGACCCTGCTTCCTTTCACGGGCACGACCACCTCAGCTGTATGTAACTCAACTCACTTGGTTTCACTAATCAAGGACATCTCACTGTCTCCCGATGATTTGCTTGTCAGTTTCAAAGTAGACTCCCTGTTCACCAAGGTACCTGTACCTGACACCATTGCAATCATTGAAGACTTGGTCCAACAGTGACTAAATCCAGATGTACCAACTTTGGAAAGGAACTGCCTTACCAACACTTACTTCACCTGGAATGGTACATTCTAGAAACTAAATGAGGGTACCCCAATGGGTTCTCCCTTACTACTACAGCCAGGACACACTGCTTTAGAGTTAGTATAGCTACTACTACAGCCAGTACACACTGCTATAAAATTAGTATAGCTACTAATACAGTCAGTATACACTGCTAGAGTTAGTCTAGCTACTAGTACAGCCAGTACACGCTGCTAAAAAGTATAGTAGCTATACTAACTCTATAGCAGTGTGTACTTGCCGTAGTAGCCATATTAACGCTCAACCACATCAATTCCAAACACCCATCTATCAAATTCACCATGGAAGTGGAATATGATGGCAAGCTACCATTCCTGGATGTTGTGATCGAGAAGAGACCTGGTGGCTCGTTGGGACACTGTCTACAGGAAAGCCATCCACATGGATGCCTATCTAAAGCCTGACTCCCACCACCGTCCAGCCCAGAAGAATTCCCTCATCAAAACACTACACAATAGGGCCCGTTGCATCTCCGACCAGCGCCACCTAGCCAGTGAGCCGGAGCATGTACACCAAGCCCTCAGGATGAATGGATATTCTGACAGTACAATCCGCAAAGCTGTCTCCCCAGCCATGGGGAGACAACCATCTTAGGATCCAATCAAAACCATCACTTTGCCATACATAGCAGGGGTTACCAAAAATATTTCCAAAAATCTTAAACCAACACAAGATCGAGGTTTGTTTCAAAACAGTACACAAAATCCGTGATTTGATCCCATCTGTGAAGGATGTGATTCCTGACATGCAATACCCTTGTGTCTACAAACTAAGTTGTGGTTGCGGCAGCAGTTACATTGGGAAAACGAAACGTCTCGGACCGTGTTCGAGAACACAAGGCAGATCTGAAACACGGTAGGATCAATACCTCTGCCATTGCTGATCATTGTTTTAACGCTGTGGGCTCACACGAAATAGACTTTTCCAAGACGAAGGTACTCTGCAAACCCACCGGCCATCATCAAAGATTTGTTCATGAAGCCATCCAGATATATAAACACAGACACAACTTCAACTGAGAAGATGGGTACAACCTGAGCAATCATTGGAAGGACGTTATTAACCAAGTAAAGTCTTAACTGACTGTGATGTTTTCATCCTACCTGCCTATGTGAGCTGTTATTTCCGACTCTGTGTCTCTCTCTCTCTCTCTGTGTCTCTCTCTCACCATGTGTACCTCTTGCTCTTAAGGGTTTTTTGTTTCCTGTTGCTGGGCTCTCTGACAATGACATGCTAATCTTCTCATTGGCACACCCCCGGTGGCTGGGCCGTCTCACATTGACATGCTAATCTCTCACATTTACATTTATGTACAAATTCCTTCTCTAGCTCCGCCCACTTATCCTTGGGTTGGGCCCACCAAAATCCTATGTAAACTCTTGTTGCAGCAGCTCTTTCTCCTATGTCAGCAGTCGTCCTGCTGTTTGTTTCACACCTGATGACAGTTGCTTGAGTTGTGATCGAAACGTCGTGCTCTATTATATTTTCTACCTACGTGAATTTACCGAAAGAACCAAAGAGTATGGATTCCTGCAGTCTCGAAAGCTTAAAATCAAGATTAGACTATAGCAATGGTTATTAAGTTGGTTGAGTGTACTGGCAGTCTATAATGTAGCCTGGTCTGGTTCTTAACCTCGGTGAATGCACTGGCAGTCTATAATGTAGACTGTAGCAATGGTTATTAAGCTGGGTGAGTGTACTGGCAGTCTATAATGTGGACTAGCATCATTCTTAACCTTGGTGAGCGTACTGGCAGTCGATAATGTAGACTGCAGCCTGGTTCCTAACCTCGGTGAGTGTACTGGCACTCTATAATGTAGTCTGTAGCCTGCTCATTAAGTTTGGTGAGTGTACTGGCAGTCTATAATATGGATTGTAGCAATGGTTATTAAGCTGGGTGAGTGTACTGGCAGTCTATAATGTGGACTGTAGCCTGGTTCTTAACCTCGATTAGTGCACTGGCAGTCTATGTAGACTGTAGCAATGGTTATTAGGCTGGGTGAGTGTACTGGCAGTCTATAATGTAGACTAGCATAATTCTTAACCTCGGTGAGTGTACTGGCACTCTATAATGTAGGCTGTAGCCTGCTTATTAAGTTTGGTGAGTGTACTGGCAGTCTATAATGTAGACTGTAGCAATGGTTATTCAGCTGAGCGAGTGTACTGGCAGTCTATAGACTTATTCTTAGTTATTAATAACCATTTCTATAGTCTACATCATAGACTGCCAGTACACTCACAAAACTTAATAACCAGGCTACAGTTTACATTAATGGTTATTTGTATTATTTTTATTCACGTCATTATTCACTTTATTTGTATTATTATTTTTCTATCTACATGACTCAACGAAATAACCAAAGATTATGTGGTGCCACAGCGACGGGGCCGCTCTGCCGAGCCAGGGAGCCGCCCGGCTTCCCCCACCGCACTGCCCCCCATCACCCGCCCCACATAAGCACACACCCGCACGCATCCCCCCCCCCCCCATAGAGCTGGAAGGGAAGGTTACCTGATCGACCGGTTTTTATCCGAGAGACCCTTATCGGGATTAATTCTCACGGTTTCCGGCGATCAGGGAATTGGATGACCTCCCCCGTGCTACGTGGTACCGCGGCGCTGCTGCCGGCCTTAATATGGTGTGGTCGCGGCGTGGGGCATTCGGCCACCGCGGTTGAGGCGCATTTCCCCCCACACACACCCCCACGAGTCGACGGGGCAAGCAGGGGAGGCACGAGACAGCATGAATAGCGGGGTCACAGGGGCTGTTGCGCATAGTCATGGGGGGTTGGGATAATTGCGCTTGAGCGCGCAGGCCCCATTGTTAGGAAGGGTAAGGGAGTAATTAGGATGTACGCCGCCAACGTCGCTCACTGATTAGCATATCAACAGCGCCTGGGGACTGCCGTGCGCGGGCTTGGGGTGCACGAGCCCATTGTTCAGCGCAGCATCCCCTTTGGAGGTAGGGAGGATAAATAGAGGAGCGCAGAGGGGAAATCGCTCTCTTACTCCAGCGCCAGGCGACCAGACGCAGCTCCAGCCAGCGACCCGGACGTCCGTGCGACGCACCGAGGCACGCGGTGAGCACAAGGATCAGCGGACCGCCGTGGACACTTAACAGTGAGTAAGAAGGTGAATTAGAATCATAGCAGATAAATCGGGAATAGGTATAGAGGTATCAGCGTAGGCCAGCCTCGTCGACTCACTGATTTAACATCTAGTTCCAGGTAGCGGATAATAAATCATTAATAGTGAAGCGTGGTCTCGCGTGATCTTGTCGTGCAGCGTGAGCGTGTGGGAACGCGTGTGGTACTGTGTGTGCGTAAGCTCGCGGCGTGCGTAATAGGCGTACCCCAGGTGCGCGATCATAACGTAAGCGGCCAGCAGACGGCGAGCGCTGCGCAGAGCGGCGCAAGAGTGGGTGTCGCGTGTGTTCACTCCGTGTGTGATACAGGTGCGCGATCATAACTTGCGTAGTTGGTGTGCAGTTGGAGTGTACGGAGCGGCGTGTGTGTGTGTGTGCATACGTTCGTTACATGTCGGATACGGATGCGCATTGGTAACGTGCCGCACAGGGCTATATTGCGAGCACGGCGTTTGATTGACGATGATGTGCGCACGTATGCTCGCAGCGTGGGAGCGCGGCGCGAGGCTGTAACAGTAGGGGCGTCGCATTCGAATGCCGGCGAAACCGTAGCGGGTAATAGGGAGGTGGGGTAACGTGAAGGGAATAGGGGATGCAGGCGGGAGGAACCCCGGGGGCCAACGGCCCCCACAAATTGGTGTCGGAAGCGGTACGGACCCCCGCGTTACCTCACGCTAAAATAAGACTAATATTTACCGGCCGGGGGGCCCCTTCGTGGAAGGCATTCGCCCGCAATCTCTTAGGGGCCAAGGAAATTAATGGGTGGACGGACGCGCAGGCAGTACGTCAACTTAATATGAATCTTGATGGGCGGGCAGCCGATTTTGTAGAAGCGTTACCCGCGAGCGCACAGACACAGCTAGAGGAGCTGATGCGCCGACTCGATCAGCGTTTTGGCACGCGTGACGAGGAGGAAGCAAAATCGGCCTTAGAGGCGCGCCGTCGCCAACCTGGCGAAGATCTACGTGATTACGCCGAGGATGTGCGCGAGTTAACAAAGATCGCACGCCCGGGGTACGCAACTGATGTTATTGAGGAACTGGCCGCCGAGAAAATCCAGCGGTACCTGTCTCGCACGGCGTGGTGGCAGCCAGACATGAGCTGCCCACGTCTTCCCTTTAACACCCTTGTCGAGCGCGCACGTAAGTGTGAAAGGATTCACAGCGAACGCGCGCAGCTCCGGGGGCTGGGACGAGAGCGCGCCATTGCGAGCCTGCTCTCGGAAGACGAGGAGGAGGAACAGGAGCTCGCGAGGACGGTAAGGGGCCGGGAAAGAGAGCCTCCAGTGTCCCGCGAGACAACCCCGGGATGGGTTGCCGGTATACAAACGGGTATAAAGGATGTCTCCGGCCAGGTAACCCAGGTACGCGAGGACGCAAATAAAAATATGAAGACCCTCCAGTCTGAGATGGGTGAACTACGCTCGACAGTAGGGGGACTAGCCGGGAGGGTGTCCCAATTAGAGTCCGATTTGGGACAACTGCGTACTGGGGGAGGGAGAGGGAGCGGACAGGGGACCCGCTACGGAGCCGCCCCCCCTCCCCGGGCATGTTATATGTGCGATCGCCGAGGGCATCTAGTGAGGGATTGTCCGGAAATCACCCGAGCTAGACAGACGCGGGGGTTAAACTCCAAGGCCCCCCTAGAGAGGGGACCACCGGGGGGTGAAATCGACGTAGCCCCGACACAAACAAGCTGTGAGAATAATGGCGAGCGAGTGATCTCCACACAGGTTCCAGCAACAACGCCCACAGAAACGGTGACTCCTGGCGACTGGCTGCGGGAGCTGGTGGCGGGGATCACGGGGGCCACGTCGCTGGTGGAAGGGGAGGTAAACGGAGTGCGTACACGAATCCTGCTGGACACGGGGGCGGTGGCCTCGCTCGTGAGCGCAGCGCACTGCAGCGCGCTCGGGGTCGACGTGCGTCACCTGCAGGCACCGGACCGCGCGCTGCACACCGCGAGCGGAGCCGGAATGGGGCTGCTGGGGAGAGCCACCCTAGAGGTCCGCATAGGCAGCCAGGTGTGCACGCAGGAATTCTACGTGTCGAGTGCGTTGTGTCACGAGTGTATCGCAGGCACCGACCTCCTAGAACGGTTGGGACTCAACGTGCAACCCCGCCAGCGATGCGCCACCATGGAGAGCAACGGCGAGCGGATACCGTTCCTGGGACGAGAACCAACGCGCCGCCGCTTTGCACCTGTGGCCGCTATCCTGGCAACGGCAGTCACCATCGGCCCGCTCACCGAGATGCTGGTGCCGGTGGCAACATCCCCCACCGACCCCGCGCTCCGACCATCAGGGGAGGTAATGCTAACTCCTCACCCGGAGTTGGCAAAACGGTATGGGGTTGTGGGATCCGCCACGTTGGTAAACGCAGATGGGGACCGATTGTTTATGCGGATGTTTAACCCCCACAATACCCCAGCGATACTGCGACGGCGCACCCCGATAGCCACAGTACACCCCCTGCACGCACGCCACTCTAACGACTCGGTGTTCGCACTCTGGGCTGAGGACCCCGGGCGTCCTGAGGGTGACCAGGACCTGGCCTGGCGAGTCGGCCCGACTCCCCGAGCCGAGGTCGTTCCCCTGCTCGACACGTTACATGTACCATGGGCGGATTTACCTAAGGGAGAGGCCGATCGGCTGCGCGAGTTACTGCGGGAGTATGCCGACGTATTCAGTGAACACGACTCGGACGTGGGTCGGACCGATCTTGTTAAGCACCAAATTGACACCGGTGCAGCCCGACCCATCAAACTCCCTGCGTACCGAGTGGGCGCACCCGAACGCGCCCAAATCAAAGAGGCAGTTGGGGACATGCTTCGCGATAACATAATTCAGCCCTCGGCGAGCCCCTGGTCAGCCCCGGTGGTACTAGTAACGAAAAAGGATGGGTCAACCCGGTTCTGCGTCGATTACCGTAAACTAAACGCAGTCACGCTCGGCGATGCCTTCCCCATACCCCGCATCGATGACACCTTCGACAGTCTCGCAGGAGCGCGGTATTTTTCCACCCTCGATCTGGCGTCCGGTTACTGGCAGGTGGAGATGACGGAGGAGGATCGGCCAAAAACAGCATTCACCACCCCGATGGGCCTGTTTGAGTTTCGAGTGTTGCCGTTCGGACTCACTAACGCGCCCGCGACGTTCCAGCGGTTGATGGAGTTGGTGATGCGGGGTTTGCAATGGGAACAGTGCCTGATTTACTTGGACGATGTGATAGTGTTCAGTAGATCTTTGTCTGAGCATTGGTCCAGGCTTCGAGAGGTGTTCCAGCGACTGCGAGCGGCTCATCTCAAGCTCAAGCCACGTAAGTGTTACATCGCACAACGCGAGGTGGGGTACCTCGGGCATCGCGTCAGCGAGGCAGGCGTGCGCACCGATCCGGAGAAGGTACGCGCCGTAGTGGAGTGGCCACGGCCAAGGAATCTGACGGAGATCAGATCATTTTTGGGGCTCGCCACCTATTATCGTCGATTTGTAAAGGGATTCAGCGAGATTGCACGCCCCCTCACCCAACTCACCTCCCCTAAGCACCCCTATCAGTGGACGGGGGCCTGCCAGACGGCCTTCACCACTCTCAAAGACCACCTCACCCACGCCCCCACCCTCGCTTTCCCCGATTTTACCACCGATTTTATTTTGGACACCGACGCCTGCAGCAGCGGGCTGGGCGCGGTGTTGTCACAGGTACAGGATGGGACGGAACGAGTCATCGCGTACGCCAGCCGGACCTTGAGTGGGGCCGAGCTGAACTATTGCGTGACCCGCCAAGAGTTGTACGCCGTGATTTTCGCATGCAAACAGTTCCGGCCGTATTTGTACGGCAGGAGATGTCGCGTACGCACTGACCATTATGCTCTGCAGTTTCTTCTTACATTCAAGGAGCCGCGGGGGCAGATGGCCCGGTGGTTGGCGCAGTTGCAGGAGTACAACCTGCAAATCGAGTATCGGGCTGGCCGGACGCATGCAAACGCGGACGCCTTGTCGAGGCGACCCACGGTGTACGCCGAGACGAGGGCGGAGGAGGCCTGCCCGTGTTTCACGGGGGGACGCTGCCGGCAGGCAACGGACCCCCGAGAGGCCGCGGCCACTGACCCCCCCCCAGCGAGAGAGAGTGCAGTGTGCGCCACGGAAACCCTCACAGGTGGCACTGAGGATCCCGTCGACCGCCCGGCAAGCGCGGGACCCGCGGCTCGGGACCCGATTGGACGGATCCAGGAGGACGTCGGCTGCGCCTTCCCGGGCCTAAACGACGAGCAGCTGAGACAGACCCAGCAGCGAGATCCGGATCTGGCGGCAGTGGAGGCGGCACTGCGGGAGGAAAAGAGCGCCCTACCAGGACCCTGGAGCGGTTTGTATGCCCGGTTGTGTGTGCGGAACGGAGTGGTACGGGAGTTAACCGAGGCCGGCCAGCCGGGGTGCATCTGTGTTCCTGCCCAGGTGCGACCCCAGCTGCTACGGCTGGTGCATGACCACCCACTCGGGGGCCACGATGGGGAACGACGTACTCGAGAGACCCTGCGTCGCCAGTATCTCTGGCCCAAATTGGCACAAGACGTGGCGGCCTGGGTACAGTGCTGCCGCGCCTGTCAGCAGTGCGGGCCGAAACCGGCACGATACCAGGTACCCCTAAGGCCGTTCCGCGTCAGCCGCACGAATCAGCTGGTCGGGATCGACCTACAGGGGCCATTCCCGCGATCCCATCGAGGCAACCGATATATCCTAGTCGCAGTAGAGTATTTCACCCGCTACCCCGTGGCAGTGGCCATCCCTGATAAAACGGCCTTGGTGGTGGCCCGGGCATTTGTGGAACACTACGTACTTAAGCACGGGATCCCAGAACGAGTCCTCACCGACCAGGGTAGCGAGTTCGAGGCCGAGTTGTTCCAGGCACTGTGCCGAGAGTTCGGAATCCAGAAGGACCGAACCACAGCGTACCACCCCCAGGCGAACGGGATGGTGGAGCGCATGAATCAGACCTTATCGGGGAAACTCAAACGTATGGCGGCCGCAAATCAACGGGATTGGGATGAACACCTCCCCTACGCCCTTTTCGCCTACGCCACCACCGTACACACGTCGACGGAACCCCGTTTTTAATGATGTTCGGCCGTGAGTCTCGTTTACCCGCAGATCTGCTATTCGGCGTCCCTTCCCCCCAGCCGGAGGAGGGAAGCCGCCCCGTGGAACACCTGTTGGAGACCCTACGAGAAGCCCGAGGCCGAGCATACCCGCAAGGGGAAGCCGCGCATCGGCGGCAGGAACAGGGCACCCGACCCCGCATGGAACCCCCCTTATTCCTGACAGGTGCTAAGGTGTGGCTACACACCCCTCGCGTCGGGGCCGGGCAGGTGGGGAAACTGACGACCTACTGGCGGGGACCCTGGACCGTGGTGCGACAGATCTCCCCCTGGACGGTACTAATTGATGGCGGGGAGAGGGGTCGAGAGACGGTGGTCAATGTCCGCCGCTTAAAACCGTGGAAAGCGGCCCCGGCGAGAGAGAACCCCGTCACCCGAAGGCCCCAAAATCCCGGAGTACCCGCATCCCCCGTGCCCGGGGGCCTCGCGCAGTATATGGGCCCCACGGAGCCCAGGGCTCCGAGGGGCCCCGGGCGGGGCCGGGGGCGACGAGGACGGCGACCCTTAAACCCCACCGCTTCTGAGTTTGTTCCCCAGCCCGCAGGTGCCAGAGGCCGAGGGGAGCCGTTGGAATGGAGGAGGAGACCACCGCCGGAGCCCCAGGAGACGGAGCCGCCACCCCCGAGGCCAGCCACAAGGGCCGGGCGAATCCCGCGGACCCCGCGGCGATACCTCGTGGGGGCAACCCAGGCGAGGTGCTCAAGTCAACCCGGGACGGGGACTGGCACCCCGGGGGGCTATGTGGTGCCACAGCGACGGGGCCGCTCTGCCGAGCCAGGGAGCCGCCCGGCTTCCCCCACCGCACTGCCCCCCATCACCCGCCCCACATAAGCACACACCCGCACGCATCCCCCCCCCCCCCATAGAGCTGGAAGGGAAGGTTACCTGATCGACCGGTTTTTATCCGAGAGACCCTTATCGGGATTAATTCTCACGGTTTCCGGCGATCAGGGAATTGGATGACCTCCCCCGTGCTACGTGGTACCGCGGCGCTGCTGCCGGCCTTAATATGGTGTGGTCGCGGCGTGGGGCATTCGGCCACCGCGGTTGAGGCGCATTTCCCCCCACACACACCCCCACGAGTCGACGGGGCAAGCAGGGGAGGCACGAGACAGCATGAATAGCGGGGTCACAGGGGCTGTTGCGTATAGTCATGGGGGGTTGGGATAATTGCGCTTGAGCGCGCAGGCCCCATTGTTAGGAAGGGTAAGGGAGTAATTAGGATGTACGCCGCCAACGTCGCTCACTGATTAGCATATCAACAGCGCCTGGGGACTGCCGTGCGCGGGCTTGGGGTGCACGAGCCCATTGTTCAGCGCAGCATCCCCTTTGGAGGTAGGGAGGATAAATAGAGGAGCGCAGAGGGGAAATCGCTCTCTTACTCCAGCGCCAGGCGACCAGACGCAGCTCCAGCCAGCGACCCGGACGTCCGTGCGACGCACCGAGGCACGCGGTGAGCACAAGGATCAGCGGACCGCCGTGGACACTTAACAGTGAGTAAGAAGGTGAATTAGAATCATAGCAGATAAATCGGGAATAGGTATAGAGGTATCAGCGTAGGCCAGCCTCGTCGACTCACTGATTTAACATCTAGTTCCAGGTAGCGGATAATAAATCATTAATAGCGAAGCGTGGTCTCGCGTGATCTTGTCGTGCAGCGTGAGCGTGTGGGAACGCGTGTGGTACTGTGTGTGCGTAAGCTCGCGGCGTGCGTAATAGGCGTACCCCAGGTGCGCGATCATAACGTAAGCGGCCAGCAGACGGCGAGCGCTGCGCAGAGCGGCGCAAGAGTGGGTGTCGCGTGTGTTCACTCCGTGTGTGATACAGGTGCGCGATCATAACTTGCGTAGTTGGTGTGCAGTTGGAGTGTACGGAGCGGCGTGTGTGTGCATACGTTCGTTACATGTCGGATACGGATGCGCATTGGTAACGTGCCGCACAGGGCTATACTGCGAGCACGGCGTTTGATTGACGATGATGTGCGCACGTATGCTCGCAGCGTGGGAGCGCGGCGCGAGGCTGTAACAGTAGGGGCGTCGCATTCGAATGCCGGCGAAACCGTAGCGGGTAATAGGGAGGTGGGGTAACGTAAAGGGAATAGGGGATGCAGGCGGGAGGAACCCCGGGGGCCAACGGCCCCCACAATTACTATTATACAGTTAGTATAGCTACTACTACAGCCAGTACACACTGATATGGAGTTTGCATAGCTTCTACTACAGCTAGTACACACTGCTATATAGTATAGCTACGACTACAGCCAGTACACACTGCTATAGAATTAGTATAGCTACTACAGCCAGTACACACTGCTATAGTGTTAGTATAGCTACACAAAGTGTAGTATAGCTCCACTTTGTTGTGGGCAGGTCGCTTCTGAAAACAAGTGCGGTATAGCAGCTGAAGTGGGCTTGACCTGGTAAGATAAAAAAACTGTCGAAATATTTAAAGAAACAAAGTTTCAAAGTAGTGAGCCAGATGAAGACAAATTAAACTTAAGCAGAGAATTAAAGCAAATGCAATTAGGCGAGGGCAGGAGGCAAGGCCCCGCATGGGTAGGCCCCGCGTTGTAATGTTCCAACCTGGACATCGATTCCATCCTCGCTGCTACTCAATTGATATAACTACGAGAGGAGCGAGGCTCTACCTGGGTAAACAACATCAACAACCACCACAACAACAACAACCACAACAACCACCACGATGTGAACTTTTCACCTCGGATCTCAGTGAGCGCGCGCGCGGATCGGCAGCTTCCTGGTATCTCGTGACGTCACGCGGCAGCACGAGATGACATGCCGTCACTAGCGGAGGTACACCCCCTCACGCCGTTGAGGTAATGCAGTGGTGACGTCAGACAGCGGGGTTAGAATTTAAGTTCAATTAGATTCCTATGCCATTGATCCCTCTATTGAACATTGACCCTTTAGGTGCGTGAGCTCAACAACGTGAACATTGTGTGTACAAACTGTGTATACAGTGTGTGTGTGTACAAACTGTGTAAACAGTGTGTGTGTGTACAAACTGTGTATACAGTGTGTGGGGCCGTCCATAAATGACGTCACGCAACTGGGGAGGGGACGGTCAGACATTTGTGACGATTTGTGACGATCGGGGGGAGGGTGTGATAAATGTGACGTCACATCAAAATGCGCAACTTAAATAAATATAGACAACACGTTCGACTTAATTAAATAGACTTTTTAATGTTTTCTATTACAACATCAGAGTGTAGCGCCACATTAAATACGCACTACAATGATAATAGTTTAAAGCGATTTGAAGCATGTTTTTTGGGGGGGAGGGCGGGCAGAGCTTTGTGACGTCATATTTGAGGGGGGGGGGGTCTGACTTTTTGTGACGTCGTGTGACGAAGGGGGGGGGGGTCAAAATCGTCCAAAATCGCGTGACGTCATTTATGGACGGCCTCTGTATACAAACTGTGTACACACACACGGTGCGCGCGCACACACTGTGTGTGTACACTGTTGGCACAGTAGGGGGCACAGGTGGTGCATCGGCCAGCCATCTCAGTTGAACCATGGCACATGAGTCTGCCCTGTGACTTCCTGCCGGCGGGAGTTCGACACTTGACCTGGCCTTAACGTGCACATAGCCTGGTACAAGCGCCATGGTGACATCACCACCACGTATTGGCGAATGACAGTAATTGTTTTTGTTAGTGTGTTTGTGTATACAGTGTATGCGCAGACTGTGTGTACGCTGTATATACATTGTGTACACAATACGTCTACCCTGCGTATGTGGACGGTGTGTGGGTGGTCCGAATCAGTCGGGCGGCATTATCTTTTCATCAGCTCTGCAATGCTGTGTGGAAGCTACCTGGCCTGTCGCTCCGCATGAAGCTCCGGGTCTTCTCGGCAACAGTCATGCCCTCCATTCTCTAGGCATGTGAAACGTGGACCCCTCTAAATGGAACATCTGCGCTGGTTAGAAACACTGGCTGGCATTTCGATTTAAAGCTTTCGTGACTGCAGGGAATGATCTCCTTGGTTCTTTTGGTAAAGTCACGTAGAAGGAAAATAATAACATAAAAATAAAACAATAAAATAATTCTCACGACGTTTCGGCCACAAACGGCTGCTTGCGTTGTGGCCGAAACGTCGTGAGAATTATTTTATTATCTTTTCTTTTTATTATTTTCCTTCTACGTGACTTTACCGAAAGAACCAAGAAGACTGGCTGGCATGCCTACACTCAGATTGAGGGAAGCCAAGTGGTAGCGCATTCTCTATTTATTGCAGAGGTTCAAGGTTTAAATCCGACAGGCACCCCTGGCTACTCCAGTAACCTCAACAAAAATACGCACCGTCTGCTTAAAGAGTGGATGTAAAACATACGATTGTGTCATTCAAAACACATAGGTCTTTGCATGTTGGTGTCATTGAGATTACACATCAATTATCGCCCCTGACTGCCAGACTCATGCCCACATGCAGGCTGGTGCTGGGCCACCTTATGCCACACTGCCACGTAGCTGCCACTTAGGGGTGCTCTTCGAGTGTTTGTGATGAGATATGATACAAAACTCCGAATTCCTGAGGCAATTAAGCAAGTTTAACACGTAGGCTGTCGCGACCAATATCATCCATAAGATTTTTTTTGGGTCACGTAAATAGAAATTCGCTCTTTCTAGTCGTCTAGCCTAGCCTAAATCCCAACCCTGACCGTGTAACACCGATGGCGCTGACCGAGACAGTCAACAACTATCCGGCCGCACAATATCTAGCGAAGATGACAGCGACGACGACACGAGCACACTCACAGCACAGGCAGCGCTGAGCTCCCGCTATCAGCTGCTTTTATTGTACCCAGCGTGGCCTGGCTCCGCATTGGTCGCGCCTTTCTTCTCGAACCCTCTAGCAGGTTCCAGGGGCTTCCAGATAGGGTCTTCCATGACCCTTGCCCCAGTTCCTCCGCCCTGCCGACACACTCGTGTATGTGCTCACCGTCGTGTGCACTGTTTGTCCACCGCAGTTGCCGTTGCAACTGCAACCGGTGGACAGGCAGAGCAACCCCAACCCCGAGGAACACCACCAACACGAAAAAACAATTTACCCCAAAAAAGAAAACCTTGGTTGCAACACTTCCTGCGACCATACAGCACAACCGCAGCGTCTCCTGCGAACCATAACCACGTAGTGCCACTCCGGCGCCCCCGTTGACCGGCAACAAAAAGCACAACCCGTGGCAACCTCCCCACAAACCGCCAACACGAAGCGCAACTGCGGCATGGGCAAGAACCCCATCAGGGACCGCATAACCGTGACGCCCCCCCCCCCCCCCCACGAGAACCGATAACACAAGCCAAACAATATACACAACCCCCCCGAATCTCACCTTACAAGGGAGAGTCGGCCTTTACCAGAACATAGCTCACGTGAGCCGGTCCTCGACACTGGTCACCCCCGCCTTGGCAGGGTTTTGCATTCCTTGGGATTCCGAGGAATGGGAACAAAAAAACAATGGCCTAAGGGCACGGCCCGTCCCTGAAATCCGCAGTAGCATCAAATCAGATCCAGCCCCTGACACTTTGCACACGGCAGTCACGGAAAGCAACATGGAGCTTGGGAAGATGTTGCCGGCAGGTTGGAGTGCTACGGTGGCGCGGGAGACAAGGTTTCTAAGGGGGCACCTTTATTAATACCTTCACAGGTTTGCCATCGCGCTCCCTTGTCGTCAAACCTAGCATAAACATATCCCTGACCATGTAACACCAATGGCGCTGACCGAGACAGCCAACAACTATCTGGCCGTGCAATATCTAGCGAAGACGGCATTGACGAAGGCGGCGAAGATGACAGCCACGAGGAGATGAACCCTGAGCTCCCACTCTCAGCTGCTTTTATGCTACCCAGTGTGGCCTGGCTCCGCCCTGGCCGTGCCTCCCTTCTCGAACCCACTAGCAGGTTCCAGGAGCTTCCAGATGGAGTCTTCCGTGACCCTTGCCCCAGTTCTTCTTCCCTGCCGACACACCGGTGTATATGCTCACTGGCGTGTGTACTATTTGTCGACCGCAGTTGCCGTTGCTGGACAACAGTCGGCGTTATTACACTACACTAGTACAGCACACCGGTGTGTTGGAGAACAAATCGCGTAGTGGCGGGTTTCACTAAACATTTAAATTAATGTGATCTAATTATGGGCAATTAAGCTCCACATTAATGCAAATATTATCATAATATAGTGAATGCTTGGGAGCTTATTGGCTCTTACTCCTGTTTAGAGATCTACCCAACCCAGAGGTCAGCAAATACTGGCTGCTCTTACTTTGCAGGTTGAACCTAGGAATTGAGTGCAACTTGTCATCCTTTCATAAAAGACCTGTGACAAATCTATTGGAGCTTCATTGTCTCAAGACTACACATCTACCGGGTCTCCATTTGACTTTGTATTTTCTAAGAAGTCGAGCCACACTTCCACAAACTGCTGGGAGTTGCCTCACATTTTACCATCACTTCTTCGCTCTTCACTGCCGCATCTTCACATTTCACCTACGCCTCTTCAAATTTCACCTTGATACATTTTAAAGTGTCCAAGCTGGGATTTTCTTGTAGTTCTTATCATTAAGGATGAACGCCTTGCAAGACTTTTGACTTTCACAAGCCGATTTGAGACTCTGATCCTTGGGGATCTTCTGATGCCTGTGTTCTCTGGTGATTTTTAAGAGCAGGTGAACTTGAAAATGCATTCCCCAACCACACACTGCACATGAAGGGTTTCTCCCGTGTGTTCTCTGGTGGATCAGAAGAACTGATGACCGTGCAAATGCCTTTTCACAGACAGTACTTTCTTTGGTGTTCTTTTAGTCTTATTAAATAATCTCAAACACAACTGTCGGCAGTGGCAGAGCATACTTGTCAAAGACACTCAATTGATTTTGATAACGTTGAAGTGTTGTGTAAAACTAATTATTACTGGCCAAGACTAATTAGATAATCCATTGAAATTGAGCGAAATACAAGTAACTTTAATCGCTCTAACAGCTACAGGCTTAGTGCGGCCTGGAAGCATATTATTTTAAAAAGTATATATTACAATTCCCATTCCTTATAGGGGAAACAAATAGCAATTAACAACAATTGAATGATTACCAATCTCCTTATACGTATGTAGTGCCGTAAATGGGCCAAACTTACCGGCAGTGGTAGACGAGGTCCATCTGCAAGGGTGCCCCGTACCGCCAAAAGGGGGGGGGGGGCTGCGGGGGATCTACGATCCCACGTAACGCCACCCCTTGATGGGCAAAGGGACATTAAAGGGGACCTCCTCAGTCGATCGGGACCAGTCACAGCTCAAGACCCAAGACCAGCCAGTATAGGACCCTGGACCCCCTCGCCCCGCTTGTCCTTGTAAGGGCCGGCACGCTGTGCGGGCAGTGGTGGGACTCTGGGACTTCCGGCTCTACGTCCTTGTAAGGGCGAGTTCCAAGGAAGCCAGAGTCGAGACCCGCACCTTGGCTGGGTCGGGTCAGGTAGCCTCCCCTAGGGTAATTGTAGCCGGAGGACCCGAGAGCGTAGCCAGAGTAGGCTGTGTCCCTAGGCTGTGTCCCTAGGTTGTAACAGAGGACTGTTGGAGTGTGGTATCGTAATAAAGAAGTTACGTCTACAAGTGTCTCCGGAACCCATTACACATAAAAGCCAAAGTTGTGATTATGTGTGTCTGTTCAAAATGTTTAGCGTACTTCCCGATATGCAACAAACTTGCCATGTGGGTACTTTCCAGACTGTACACACTTTTTTTTGGGGGGAGCATATATTTTTTGCACGGTGAGCTGTGACATCAAATCTGTCATGTGACCCGCGCATGTGGAAGCGTAACGCATTGTAGTGTAGTGGTTAGCGGGCTGCGCTACGAACCTGGCGATCAGAGTTTGATTCCCGCTCACGGCCACTACCGGTGACGATAATTTGAACCGGTCCGGGCCTCCCCTAGGTCGACTCAGCCTCAAACGAGTAACTGGTATGGTGTGTGAACATCGCCACTGGGGAGACAAAGGCGGCCAGGCGTAGTGAATCCAAGTCCCGGGCGAAGCCAGGTAGTAAAGCTAGTCAATTATATAATTACAATACCCTCCCTGTCTCGAATCACTGCACCAGATTGAGCTAAAAGATGACATCACCCTGTTGCTCCATTTAAGACCGGGAGCGAGTGGAGGGCCTCACCATTCTGGCAAATTGCCCGATGATGCTGGATGTAATTACCAGCGAAATGTTGTACTAAAAATTTTAAATGATGTTGAATCACTCAACACACCGGTGGTGGGCTAAAGTAGTGAACTATTTGTCTTGGTAAAAAACGCGACATATTTTTTTTACTGTTTGTCAGTGTCGGATGGTGGAGGGTTACGACACATTTGACTAATATTGGTCGCGAAAGCCTACGTGTTAAACTGACCATGTACTCTGTTAGCTACTGGAAGACAAAGGCGGTTGGGCGAGGCTCTGATCCCGTGGAATACATATTATCTTAGTCGTTTGATTGACATATTTCGCATTATCTCTTCCGAATGACCCTAGGTCTAATACTTTCATAATTACTTGGTTTATGCTTAACCAAGATTTGTGGTATACCATAGTTGTTACCAAGGATATTACGAGGGTTTAATTAACATTTGTTCCCAGTCTGTATTGCCAGGGATCCGTGCTTCTTATTCTCAAGTTATATTTTGATATCCTGAGGTTGAAGATATAGCTAAGCTTAAAACCTTACTGTTGTATTTTTAAAAACCCCAGTTAACTCGTAATGATTAACTGCCCTTGGGTGAATTTCGCTGTCCAAGGGAGGTTCATGACCACTGCTGTTTTCGTCTTTTGTTTTATTGTGGGGTTTTTCCTTTATGGCGGCCTTCTCTTGAAGTCAACTAGGGACTTCCCGCAGAATCTCATTATCCCCCCCCCCCCCCTTGGGTTTGCCATTTTTATTACATTTTATGACTTCCCAAACAGGCTTATGAGTAATTATCCTCCAGCTGTCTTTTGCGTGGCAAGGCAGGAGGCAGGGGGAGAGACTCACCCTTTCCATGCCACAGCGCTACATCCCGATCAAAATTATTACAAAAAAATCACTCATATTAATTTTATGGAAAAGACATATATACAACATGCTCTTCGAGTGTTTGTGATGAGATGATACAAAACAACTGAGTTGCTGAGGCAATTAAGCAAGCACCATATAAATGCTAAAATTATTATAACATAGTATAACAGAGAATGCTTCGGAGATTATTGGCTCCTGGTTAGAGATCTACCCAACCCACAGGTTCGCAAATACTGGCTGCTCTTACTCTGCAGGTTGAACCTAGGAATTTAGTGTGCAACTTCACGTTATTTTAATTAAAGGCCTGTGACAAAGGTGCATCTATTGGAGCTTCATTGTCTCAAGCTTACACATCTACCGGGTCTCCATTTGACTTTATATTGTCTAAGAAGTCCACCCACACCTCCACTTCCACAAACTCCTGGGAGTTGCCTCGCTCTGCCTCACAGTCAGAATTCTCCTCCTGCTTCACGTTGCCTCCATCGATGTAAAGGTCCGATTTTGGAGTTGAATCTTCATCTTCACATTTTACCATCGCTTCTTCGCTCTTCACCATCACTTCTTCACATTTCACCACTTCAAAATCCACCTTGACACATTTTATTGCGTCCAAGCTCGAATTAAATTCTGGTTCTTTTTTCAGCAGGGATGGGCTCATTGCAGCACTTGGACTGACACAAGCCGATTTCAGACTTCGCTTCTTGGGGATCTTCTGATGCCTGTGTGTTCTCTGGTGTCTTTGAAGATGTGATGACAGTGCAAACGCCTTCCTGCACAGAGTGCAATTGAAGGGTTTCTCTGTGTGTGTTCTCTGGTGGCTCTGAAGATGTGATGACTGTACAAATGCCTTCCCACACACAGTGCACTTGAAGGGTTTCTCTCCTGTGTGTGTTCTCTGGTGGCTCTGAAGATGTGATGACTGTGCAAATGCCTTCTCACACATAGTGCACCTGAAGGGTTTCTGTCCTGTGTGTGTTCTTTCGTGGTCGTGAAGATGTGATGACCGTGCAAATGTCTTCTCACACAGAGTGCACTTGAAGGGTTTAGCTCCCGTGTGCGTTCTCTGGTGGCTCTGAAGATTTGATAACGTTGCAAATGCCTTCTCACACACAGTGCACTTGAAGGGTTTATCTCCTGTGTGTGTTCTCTGGTGGCGCTTAACATTTGATAACGTTGCAAATGCCTTCTCACACACACTGCACTTGAAGGGGTTCTCTCCTGTGTGAGTTCTCTGGTGTTGTGTCAAACTTCCAGTACGATCCGTGCTGTCTGCATACTGGTCGCATTGTTTCCTTCTTGTACCGAGCTGCGCCGAGTCCCTTTGCTCCATCAGACCAATTCTGCAGAGGAAGAGTCAGAGAAAGCGTCAGCTGCAGACAGAAAAACATATCCAAACCATCTACGTCAGTATCAAGGCACAGAGGAATGCATATATACACAGTCACACATGACTTACACATCTATACTTATTCATATATTAATGATATAGTGAAAATAATTCCCCAATTCATCACGCGGGTTGTTAAGACACACAATGAGAGGGCAAATGGTCATAAATATGCCTGGATGCTCTAGTATCTTCAAAATGAATCTTTACCCAAAACTTCAAGCACACAATTTCGGCTGTCTAGCTATGAAATGAATATTTAAGAAAAATTCAGCTATAATAACAAAGTGTCTTGAAAATAATACTATTTGTATTATGCAGAAATACATAAATTAATGTTCAATCGAAACTTCGAGGTGGAAGCCAGGCTCAGATTTGCTTGAATGCTCGGATGAATAGATCTAACTTCAGCTGCATACAGTGAGGGAAAAAGTATTTGGTCCCCTGCTGATTTTGTACGTTTGCCCACTGACGAAGAAATGATCAGTCTATAATTTTAATGGTAGGTTTATTTAAACAGTAATAGACAGAATAACAACAAAATCCAGAAAAACGCATGTCAAAAATGTTATAAATTGATTTGCATTTTAATGAGGGAAATAAGTATTTGACCCCTCTCAAAACATGACTTAGTACTTGGTGGCAAAACCCTTGTTGGCAATCACAGAGGTCAGACGTTTCTTGTAGTTGGCCACCAGGTTTGCACACATTTCAGGAGGGATTTTGTCCCACTCCTCTTTGCAGATCTTCTCCAAGTCATTAAGGTTTCGAGGCTGACGTTTGGCAACTCGAACCTTCAGCTCCCTCCACAGATTTTCTATGGGATTAAGGTCTGGAGACTGGCTAGGCCACTCCAGGACCTTAATATGCTTCTTCTTGAGCCACTCCTTTGTTGCCTTGGTTGTGTGTTTTGGGTCATTGTCATGCTGGAATACCCATCCACGACCCATTTTCAATGCCCTGGCTGAGGGAAGGAGGTTCTCACCCAAGATTTGACGGTACATGGCCCCGTCCATCGTCCCTTTGATGCGGTGAAGTTGTCCTGTCCCCTTAGCAGAAAAACACCCCCAAAGCATAATGTTTCCACCTCCATATTTGACCGTGGGGATGGTGTTCTTGGGGTCATAGGCAGCATTCCTCCTCCTCCAAACACGGCGAGTTGATGCCAAAGAGCTCCATTTTGGTCTCATCTGACCACAACACTTTCACGCAGTTGTCCTCTGAATCATTCAGATGTTCATTGGCAAACTTCAGACGGGCATGTATATGTGCTTTCTTGAGCAGGGGGACCTTGCGGGTGCTGCAGGATTTAAGTCCTTCACGGCATAGTGTGTTACCAACTGTTTTATTGGTGATTGTGGTCCCAGCTGCCTTGAGATCATTGACAAGATCTTCCCGTGTAGTTCTGGGCTGATTCCTCACCGTTCTCATGATCATTGCAACTCCACGAGGTGAGATCTTGCATGGAGCCCCAGGCCGAGGGAGATTGACAGTTATTTTGTGTTTCTTCCATTTGCAAATAATCGCACCAACTGTTGTCACCTTCTCACCAAGCTGCTTGGCGATGGTCTTGTAGCCCATTCCAGCCTTGTGTAGGTCTACAATCTTGTCCCTGACATCCTTGGAGAGCTCTTTGGTCTTGGCCATGGTGGAGAGTTTGGAATCTGATTGATTGCTTCTGTGAACAGGTGTCTTTTATACAGGTAACAAGCTGAGATTAGGAGCACTCCCTTTCAGAGTGTGCTCCTTATCTCAGCTTGTTACCTGTATAAAAAACACCTGGGAGCCAGAAATCTTTCTGATTGAGAGGGGGTCATGCGTTTTCTGGATTTTGTTGTTGTTATTCTGTCTCTCATTGTTCAAATAAACCTACCATTAAAACTATAGACTGATCATTTCTTTGTCAGTGGGCAAACGTACAAAATCAACAGGGGATCAAATACTTTTTTCCCTCACTGTACATGACATCATAACAACAGTCTGGACCACTGAATGGGTTCCGCAGGACTGGAAGGATACCCTAGTGGTCCCCCTCTTTAAGAAGGGGGACCGCACAGACTGTAACAACTACAGGGGCATCTCACTCCTCAGTGTGCCAGGGAAGGTCCTGGCAAGGATTATTCAACATCGCCTTGCTAGGCACGCCGAGGAGAGGCTTGCAGAGCCCCAATGCGGTTTCAGGAAAGGGCGGTCCTGCACAGATGCCATATTTTCTGTCAGTCTGCTACAGCAGAGGTGTAGGGAATTCCAACTAGACCTACATCTCTGCTTTATTGACCTGGTCAAGGCCTATGATACCATTAGTAGGCCTGGGCTCTGGGTTGTTCTTCGTGATTTCGGAGTCCCTGACCCTCTGCTCACGATCATTAAGGACCTTCATGATGATGAGCGGGCCCGTGTAAAACTAGAAGAATCACAGCTGTGTTCGTTAGTTTCTGAAAACGCTTGTCCTGGTGAGGGTCGTGGTGGCAGCATGCTGAGTAGGGTGGTCCAGGTCTCTCTTTCCCTGGCGACAGACTCTAGCTCAGACATGGGCAAAGTACGGCCCCTGGGCCGTATACGGCCCATTGGGCTTTTAAATCCGGCCCGCCGAACTTGTCCAAATATTATTATTAAATTAAATTTTACCTTCCTCCTGTAATGCCCCCATTTCCCCATTAGATAGAGCACTTTGACCGGGAGTGTGGTGTAAAGTAGAACCTCTGGTTACGACCATAATTAGTTCCATAACTTTGGTCGCAACCCGATTTGGTCGTGACTCGAACCTAGTTTCCCCATTGGATTGTATGTAAATACGATTAATCCGTTCCAGACTCCTACGAACTGTATTTAAATATAGTTTTTTTAAGATTATTAAGCACAACAATAGTTAATTACGCCATAGAATTCAGTGTAATAGTAAACTAAATGTAAAAACATTTAATAACACTGAGAAAACCTTGAACAGAGAAAACTAACATTGACGCATCAAGGTTTAGAATCGTTCAACAAGATGATTGTTTCGTCTGCTACATCAGTCGGTCGATTCTGAGAGAGAGAATATTCGTATGAGCAATTCATGTTTCTATTGAAAGTAAGTTAACAGTAATATTTGGGTACAGTATTGTTTTTGGAAGCATTCACCGTAATATCATATGAACGTTTACTTCACCGCATCATCGTATGAATGATGCGAGAAGAGATTAACGGGTTCTTATGTTAGCGATTTACGTACTCGGCGCTTTCGCTATCTAAATTACGGCTTGAATGAGGGGGGAGGGGTATGACTACACTCACAAAATTAATATCTTACTAGAAATTTTATATAACAAAAGTTATATACATAACTGTTACGCTTTGCGTAATTCAACAAAACAAACACAACTTAACTCCGAGTTCTCTCCGAATTTCACGAGTCCGTTCTAGACCCCAGTTTTTTGTTAAAGAGTTTTAAGCACAGAAAACATAATTAAAGTTTGAAAAATCATTAATTATACAAACTTTTCAATAATTTACTTCTTCACTTCGATTTAAATTTTCGTTAAAACCTTCTTCTCACCAACATTACCACTCATTAAAACTTTCTCCGAAGGCAAGTTTGTAAAAGAATGCATGGTACAGACAGCAGACATATTGTGTCCGGAGATCAAAAGAAAATTTGAAAAAGTCAGTTTATCACGCAGGACTGTGATTCGCCGTGTGGAACTGATTGATGAAAATATAGCCAGTCAATTAAACAAAAAGTCTGATTCCTTTGAATTATATTCACTAGCACTGGATGAAAGTACGGACATAAAAGACACTGCTCAGCTCATCATTTTTATCCGAGGGATTGACGACAGTTTTGCGATAACAGAAGAGTTTTTGACCATGGAGTCCCTGAAAGCAACAACGCGGGGAGAGGACTTGTATAACCAGATATCTGCTGTCATCGAAAGAATGAAGCTACCTTGGAGTAAACTTGTCATTGTCACAACGGATGGATCGCCAAATTTAACTGGAAAAAATGTTGGGCTGCTGAAAAGAATCCAGGATAAAGTGAAAGAGGAAAACTCCGTCCAGGATCTTATTTTCCTTCACTGCATCATCCATCAGGAATCCCTGTGTAAGTCTGTATTGCAGCTTAATCATGTCGTGAATCCAGTCGTAAAACTTGTGAACTGTATACGAGCAAGGGGACTTCAGCACCGTCAGTTTATTACCTTCCTGGAGGAAACTGATGCGGATCATCAGGACTTGCTGTACCACTCTCGTGTCCACTGGTTAAGTTTAGGGAAAGTGTTACAACGAGTGTGGGAGCTGAAAGAGGACATCATCGCATTTTTGGAGTTGATGGGGAAATCTGACGAATTCCCTGAGCTAAGCGACAAGAACTGGCTTAGTGACTTTGTGTTTGCTGTGGACATATTTTCACACATGAATGAGCTGAATGTGAAACTGCAGGGGAAAGATCAGTTTGTTCACGACATGTACAAACATGTGAAAGCCTTCAAATTCAAGCTCACTTTGTTCTCCGGACAAATTGCGAACAAAAAATCTTTTGCTCATTTCCCCACACTTGCCATGCAGGAGGAGGCACCGCGAAACGCAAAAAAATACAGCAAATCACTTGAGGACCTGCACGGAGAATTCTGCCGTAGGTTCTCTGATTTCTAAAACATTGAACAGCCACTTCAGCTGGTGTCCTGTCCCCTGTCACAAGACCCTGAAACAGCACCACATGAGCTGCAGTTGGAACTGATAGATCTTCAGTCTGACTCCGTCCTAAAGGAGAAGTTCAACTCTGTTAAACTGAATGACTTGTATGCTTCACTTAACAGAGCCACGTTTCCAAACCTCCGGAGGACTGCACAGAAGATACTGACTTTGTTTGGCTCGACTTATGTGTGTGAGCAGACATTCAGCGTCATGAACGCCAACAAAGCCCGTCACAGATCATAGTTAACGGATCAACACCTCAGATCTATCCTGAGAATTGCCACAACCAAAATAACTCCAGACTAGGATGCACTGCCAAAAATGGGAGATCAACAAAAGTTCCCACTGAAACTGAAAGTGATGATGTGTTGCTGCAGCGAGGTTGGAGCCAAATCTCCGAGACACAGCCTGCGTGGCTGCTCTAACCTGTTAATGTAGATAATAAAGAAGTTCAAGTGAGGTAATTGGTTTGGCGCAGGCCTCAGATGTTTTCATGATGTTTGATCAGTCACGTTACGACATGTTTTTGTATTGTTCATGTTTGTGCAATTTGTTAAATTGCCTTGCAAATAAATGCTTTGCTACCTGTTAAAGGCCAAATCCTTTCATGTAATGATTTTTACATGTCATTTATATTAGTTCACACAAACACTCCATCCACCTGTTCCTGGCCCGGCCCCTCTGTCAAATTTTAGAACTCATTGTGGCCCGCGAGTCAAAAAGTTTGCCCACCCCTGCTCTAGCTCATCCTGGAGAATTCCAAAGTGTTCCCAGGCCAGCCGAGCGACATAGTCTTGGGCCAGCTCCGGAGTCTTCGCCCAGTGGGACGTGTCTGGTAGAGTTCCAGGGGGAGTCTATTGGGGAGCATTCTTACTTATAATCTATATTGATATCACCCATAGAGCCAGGCCCAGGGGTTGTGTTCACAAAACAAGCACCTCGTGGCTGTGTGACCCACGTAACTCACTAAGGCCAACTCGAATTGGCTAAGTGGTGCCATCCCGTGCGTCGAACATCCACAGGATGAAGGGTGAGAGGCGGGTGCGATGCCAGTATGGCAGGGAGAGGGATGGTCTCAGATGGACTAGACATTGGCGATGGACACTCAAAGCTTTGTATGGAGCAAAAGTCCAGGCACCTTCCACACAGTGTTACAAAGTCTAATGAAAGAATGCTGCTCGACTAATTTTAAATGAGACTTTGGCTGCCAAACCAGAGCTGGTCGTGAACACATCAACCCGGTATGGAAGCTCCTCCAACACTTGTAGAACTGCCTGATTATTCACGTAGAGTTGAGCAGGTGCAGTGTTGTATGTCATTTATTTTTGTGAAACATTTGCAAGGCCCCATTTCATGATGAAATTATCAAGGCACAGAACAAGATTCCCTAATTCCATCTCACTGAGTAGCCATTACCAAATAATCAGCAGATGAAACATGGTTGACCAGGCAGGGAACGATATTTTAACTATAACCAGGCATTGATTAGCGTATCATTGTAACCGCAACAAATGCAATGGTTTGTATATGACTATTGGGAGCTTCTCAAACTACATAGTAATTGAATATGCTATGTAATGTAATGCATGGGGCCAGAGTGAATTTCTGTCACAAGCCATGTTGAACAGGTTATGGCTCGGAATCCTGGTCACGCAGCGTTAGACCATCTTGCCCAAAATCAAACAAATCCTCAAATGTGAGCAGAGGCATAGATATGAATACAAATAACAACCCAAATCCCCAAGCCTCTTAATAGTACTATAGGCCTTAATTTAATTAAGAATGCAGAGATTTAGTTTATGTTGAAAATCCATAAGCCTCTGCTGTAGTCAATAGACAGAAAATACAGCAGCCCCTAGGTTACCATGGATGTTACATTCTTGGAAATTGCCGCTCGAAAGCTAAAAGCGCGACATTCAATACTTAAGCCTTACCTAAGTAATGACGTTAAGTAAACGTCAACTAAATTTTACAATTGAATGAAGTACTGTACTGTATTCCAAATAAACTATACAATTGAAATAAAGAAGACACCGTATACAAAAAGTATTCCAAGACGAAACATTGTATAGTATAAATCTATGAAGATAAAGCAGACTTTGCACTTGTGTAGATTTTTAGTGAACCAAATTGCGCCAACACACCCCAAACTTTCCACGCACACTCACGGGTGAGTTAGTGTGTTTTTGGCACAATTGTTTGCTTACCTTCTCACCTTCAACACCTATACCCCCCCCCCGCTCCTCACCTCCCGCCCTCGCCTTCTCTTGCCATGTGTTAAAGTCCGGGGCATTCTCAATACTTTCGGTCTGCCACACATGCAAACTCATTTTGACATTTCATCTACTACAATTCCACACACTCACCATAACATAAGTGTCTCCACTGCACTGCTATATTTGTTCTCACAGATCTCCTTGCATGTCTGACAACACATTGCAACAATGTCATCAACACCAAGATGCAAACCCTGCAAGGTGATGATGGCTACCATTTCCTACTCCGCCAAACTGACCCAGCAACAGGCTTGCCAAAAAAACATACGATTTCCGCCATGGAGGTCTTTGCCTTCAGGATCATGGTATGAAACGGCGGCTTCAATATCTTCTTGAGATGAAAAGAGCGCTTTCACCAATTTGCTGTCGACATGTATGCCAAAATTTAAGCTTCATTCAATTAAACCCATCAGATGGGAATACATCCAACAATGTCTATCCTGAAACTCTCCAAGGGCAACGATTTAAAAGCTGCTCTAATTATTAAACAAACAAGGCCCTGCGATTTTATAACACAACCGAAGAACCGTTACAAAAAACACATTTACCGACTTCATTGTCAGAAATCAATTATTCTAACAAAGCCAGCATGGCAAGACATTACTCATGTTTGATCAATATACTTTCAATGATGTTTGTGCGGTAGTGCAACGCTTAGCATGCTGAGCTATAATCCCAGTGAGCCGATTTATATTTCCACACAGCCAAGCCACAGCATTTGGTTGTCGCCTGCTGAAGCTGGTTGTAATTACTGGCGAAACGTCGTACTCAGATTGTAAATGTTGTGGCTTGGCTCTCCAACACACAACCGGTGTAGTGCTGCAATAGTGACGAATTGGCCACGTGCTGTTTATGTGACAACCCCTTTCTAATTGGCTGTCGGGTTTACCGACACATTTTTATTTTTACGCGACCTAACCCAAACAAACCTGTATTAAGGATATTTGGAATTTGCGTGTCTCTCTCCCCGTGGTCGCGTGGATTTTCCTCCGGATCCTCAGGGTTTTCCCCTCCACATTTAGAGTCAACATCACCACGCGTTTAGAGTATTTGACCGACAGACATTTCCACACGTTGATAAGCCACTTTGTTGTGGGCAGGTCGCTTCTGAAAACAAGAGCGGTATAGCAGCTGAAGTGGGCTTGGCCTGGTAAGAGAAAAAAAACTGTAAAAATAATTTTTAAAAAATGTAAAAGTAGTGAGCCAGATGAAGACAAATTAAACTTAAGCAGACCCCGCATTGTAATGTTCCAACCTGGACATCGATTCCATACTCGCTGCTACTCAATTGATATCCCTACGAGAGAGAGACGGAGCAAGGCTCTGCCTGAGTAAACAACAACAACCACCACGATGTGAACTTCTCACCTCGGATCTCAGTGAGCGCGCGCGCGGTGCAACAGCTTCCGGATATATCGTGACGTCACGCGGCAGCAGGAGGTGACATGACGTCACTAGCGGGGTTCATCACACAATCACCTCCCCAACAA
Source organism: Lethenteron reissneri (assembly GCF_015708825.2). Classification (NCBI taxonomy): domain Eukaryota; kingdom Metazoa; phylum Chordata; class Hyperoartia; order Petromyzontiformes; family Petromyzontidae; genus Lethenteron; species Lethenteron reissneri. Next base: position 166,190 of record NW_026890816.1, on the reverse strand, counting down.
GCAGCGGTGTAATTGAATACATTATGTTAATGAGCCGGGCCCATGTGGAGTGATTGGGCTTGGCTGCTGAACCCGTCGCAATGAAATAGCGACGGTTTTCATGAATAAATTATGTTAATGAACCGCCAGTCAAAAGCGCGGTGGAGGGGGTGGGATTGAATATCTTGGTGACATGACGTCACTAGCGGGGAACAGCTTTCCCTGGCGTCTCACGCCGACGAGTTAATGAGCGGTGACGTCACTGTGCGCGTGTACGCTGTGCGCGTGTACCCTGTGCGCGTGTACCCTGTGTGTACACTGTGTGTGTGTACACTGTGTGTGTGTACACTGTGTGTGTACACTGTGTGTGTACACTGTGTGTACAAACTGTGTGTGTGTACCCTGTGCGTGTACACTGTGTGTGTGTACACTGTGTGTGTGTACTCTGTGCGTGTACACTGTGTGTGTACACTGTGTGTGTACAAACTGTGTGTGTGTGTGTACACTGTGTGTTGGCACAGTCGGGGGTACAGATGGTGCATCGGCCAGTCAACTGAGTCAGTCGACCCATGGCACCTGGGTCTACCCCGTGCACATAGCCTGACACCTCAGCCAGCCATCTCATTGAGTAGCCATTACCAGATCATCAGCAGATGCAACAGGGCTGACCAGCAGGGAAACAGGTCCCTGCGGGGTGGGCTGGTAGGAACGAACAAATGAATGGCTATAATAAAATAAAATGGCGGGGGTACGATACGAAGGGAGAGTTTGAGGCCTAGTTCTAGGCTTTAGGCCTAGCTGTAGGCTTTAGGCCGCTGTGAGTTAATTTTAAACTATCTCAGGTAATTATAAGGGAATGTTACACTTGTTTAGCCAGGAAAGCCTCACTGAGTCTAAAGGTTTTTGTAGGGTCCTGCCAAGTGTTTGCAGTAGGGGGCGATGTTGCTACACGTAATCGGACATCGGACGGACGGACGATATAATCTATTGTAGGCTGGTTCACTTCGTTCCTACCAGTATAATCCCTTAACTATAACCAGTCATCGATAAGCATATTATTTTTAACCGCGACGAATGCAATTTATTTATACGGCCATTGTGAGCTCCTCAAACTACGTAATTCATGAACATGCTATGTAATGTGTAATAAACCCCGTTGAGACGTCAATTGAGAATTCTTTATTCAGTTTCGTTCACAGCTTCCACCACATTCGTTCCTCCAGTTCCCTTGCTCCTTCACGCTGTTGGCTGACAGCGTGAGAGAGAGACTGCGGCGGCCCGCCACGTGGCAGGCTCCGGACCACGGCACCAGCCACGTGGCTTCTCCGCTCCTTTAAATCCCTGGCCCACGTGATGCCCCGCAGCCAATCCTCAGCCACACCCCTGGAACTTTCCCGAAGCTAATGTACGGCTCCAGGGCCACGCCCCTAACTCGACTCCCCATTAGTTGCGGGCTGAGGCCGGCAGAGCCCATCATTATTATCCAGGTGTAACCTCACATTACAAATGTAATGCATTGGGCCAGAGTGAATTTCTGTCACAAGCCGAGTTGAACAGGAAATGGTTCCAACTCCTGGTCACGCAGCTTTAGATGGGCCTGCCCAAAATCATAAAAATCCTCAACGAATGTGAGCAGAGGCAGAGACATCGAAATCAAGGAACCCAAAGCACCAAGCCTATTTAGGGTACCATAGGCCTGCTGTACTCGATCGACAGAAAATACAGCCGCCCCTTGAATATCGTAGGTTACGTTCTTGGAAAATGCCACGCGACAGCTAAAAACGCGATATTCAATACTTAACCCTTACCCAAGTAATGGCGTTAGGTAAACGTCAACTAAAATTTACATCACAATTGAAATACGTACTGTATTCCAAATCAACTAAAAATTAAACTATTGAAATAAACATTGGGAAACCGTGTCTCATGCTTTTGGTTACAGGCCTACCCAACACTTATGGTCACACATGCTGTCTGCTTCTACTCGACCTTGTCCGAAAAGTCCTCCCAAAACTCCACATCCACAAATGGATGTGATTTGTCTCGGGCTCCATTAGTGACCTGGAAGTCAAACCCTAGAGCCTTCACAGGTCACCTTCACGAATGGTGACGTTTCCCAGCTGCCCTCTTTATTGGGTCCTTGCATCACAAACGATCGGCTTATGGAACTTCAAATTTCACACGTCAATCTCAGACTCTGCTCCTTGAAGACCTCCTTACACGTGTTTCAGTTTCAAGACAATTCAAAAGGCCTTCCAATTGTACATTAAGTGGTTTTTAATGTGTGTTCCCTGGCAGTTGTGAAGATTTGATTACTGTGTAAATGCATTCCAAGACAGTGCAGTCGTTAGATTCCGTGGAGACGAGTTCTGCTCTTGGTGACATCACAAGCCAGAGAGAGGGGGAGGCCCTGACGTAACCCACTCGTTAATTTGAGGTGACGTCTTCAGAGGGAGCGTCTACATATTTAGGTAAACATGTGGTAAACAAGGTGGGATATCAATGCAGACAGATATATCTAAAGTTTTATTTGAATAGAATTTAAAATTCAATAAAACCTAGGCTAGAATACAAATCTGTAACAAAAATCCACGATGCCTTCAAATGTGCTCTTTAAAGTACCTCCTTGAGAAAAAACAGATCGGCAGACATCTTTCATTCAACGTTCTCTACACGAAACAAAGGAATGTTTTACACAAACTATAAATACCACGGCCTTTTAGGAATGCATGTGTAATGGGTTCCGGAGACACTTGTAGAGGTATCTTCTTTATTACAATACAACACTCCAACAGTCCTGATACTCTGTTACAGCCTAGATACACTACTCTGGCTACGCTCTGGGGTCCTCCGGCTGCAATTACCCTAGGGGAGGCTAATTGACCCGACCCAGCCAAGGTGCGGGTCTGGACTCTGGCTTCCTCGGAACTCGCCCTTACAAGGACGTAGAGCCGGGAGTCCCAGAGTCCCACCACTGGCCCTCACAACGTCCCGGCCCATACAAGGACAAGCGGGACGAGGGGGTCCAGGGTACTAAGCTGGCTGATCTTGGGTCTTGAGCTGCAACTGGCCCCGATCGGCCAGGGAGCTGCCCTTTTATGCCTCGTCCCCAACGAACGAGGGGTGGGGTTGTGTGCGCCCCCAGATATCCCACAGAGCACGCACAGCCCCCCCGTTGGTGGCGCCAAAGGGCTCAACTGTTTGGGGTGCCTGGGATCCTAGCGCCTCGCGCCGAGGGCTTATCTGCCTAGGATCCTAGAGCCCCCAGCAGCCCCCCCTTTCTTATGGCACTACATATGTGTTCAGTACAAGCCACCTGTGGACTGGTTTTGGTGTACAATGTCTCAACAGTCCGGCTTGCTTCAACTGATGTTCATCGGCAAGGTCCATTTCAAGTCTCAGTTCGACAAAATGTATACGTAACACAAAATGATAATTAGTGTTCTTGTGGAGAATGTATCTCCTATACGTAACTTATAAGTGGCATACCTTAACTGATGAATGATCCGACTATGCTCCCGATTTCAAAGACAATGAGTTGCCCCAGTCAGATGCGTCCTGATTCACAAAAATACCCTTTGACTCGTATCACAAAAATAACAGCTCTCACGTGAGTTTTTGTACAGGTTACCACCAAAACAGATACTTTGTCCTGACAGCACATATTCCATGTTTGACATTAATAAACAAAATGTTGTATGTACGTACAAAATCAGACAGGTATTCTTTCAATTATGATTCAAAATAATCAAAGGGCACATTGGCAACATTTTATTACTATACTGAAATGTACTGCGTCACGTTGCAACGTATTTACAAGTTGATCTCTGCCGAGATGAGGCCTATATGTGCAGCACTCTCAGAGGGAAGCCAAGTAGTAGTACATTCTCTATTTATTGCAGAGGTTCAAGGTTCAAATCCGACTGGCATATCAATCATCTCCCCCGACTTACAAACTCATATCCACGTGGCACACAGGGGCAGATGCCCATAATGGGCACCCATCGAGTGTCTAAGATGAGATATGATACAAAACACTTGAGTCACTCCTGGTTAGAGATCGCCCCAACCCACAGGTTCACAAATACTGGCCACGCTTACACTGCAGTTTGAACCTAGAAATTGAGTGTTCAACTTCACATTATATTCATTAGAAAGGCCTGTGACAAAGGTGCATCCATTGGAGCTTAATTGTCTGAAGCTTGCACATCTACCTGGTCTCCATTTGACTTTGTATTGTCTAAGAAGTCCACCCACACCTCCACATCCACAAACTCATGGGAGTTGCCTCGCTCTGCCTCACAGTCAGAATTTAGTTCCTGTTTCACACTGCCTCCATCTATGTGAAGGTCCGATTTTGGAGTTGAATAATCTTCAAATTTAACCTTCACTTCTACGCTCTTCACTGTTACTTCTTCACATTTCACATTCGCCTCTCCATATTTCACCTTGATACCTTTCAAAGTGTCCAGGCTGGGATTGTCTTCTGGTTCTTGTTTCATGAACAATGGGGTCATTGCAGCACTTTGACTTTCACAAGCTGATTTCAGATTACACTTCTTGTGGATTTTCTGATGCTTGTGTGTTCTCTGGTGTTTTTTAAGATTTGATGACTGTGCAAACGCTTTCCCACAAACACTGGACTTGAAGAGTTTCTCTTCTGTGTGTGTTCTCTGGTGTTGTTTAAGAGTAGATGAATCTAAAAATGTCTTCCCACACACACTGCACTTGAAGGGTTTATCTCCTGTGTGTGTTCTCTGGTGTCGTCGAAGAGCAGATGAATCTGAAAACGCCTTCTCACACACTGCACTTGAAGGGTTTATCTCCTGTGTGTGTTCTCTGGTGTCGTCGAAGAGCAGATGAATCTGAAAACGCCTTCTCACACACACTGCACTTGAAGGGTTTATCTCCTGTGTGTATTCTCTGGTGGGTCTGAAGAGTTGATGACTGTGCAAACGCCTTCCCACACAGAGTGCACTTAAAAGGTTTCTCTCCTGTGTGTGTTTTCTGGTGGGTCTTAAGATTTGATGACATTGCAAACACCTTCCCACACAAAGTGCACTTAAAAGGTTTCTCTCCTGTGTGTGTTCTCTGGTGTTGTTTAAGAGTAGATGAATAAAAAAATGCCTTCCCACACACACTGCACTTGAAGGGGTTATCTCCTGTGTGTGTTCTCTGGTGGGTCTGAAGATATGACGACCTTGAAAATGCCTTCTCACACACAGTGCACTTGAAGGGTTTCTCTCCTGTGTGTGTTCTCTGGTGTCTTTGAAGATTTGATGACTCTGCAAACACCTTCCCACACACAATGCACTTGAAGGGTTTCTCTCCTGTGTGTGTTCTCTGGTGTCTTTGAAGATGTGGTGACTGTGCAAACGCCTTCTCACACACAGTGCACTTGAAAGGTTTCTTTCCTGTGTGTGATCTCTGGTGTTGTTTAAGAGTAGATGAATAAAAAAATGCCTTCCCACACACACTGCACTTGAAGGGCTTATCTCCTGTGTGTGTTCTCTGGTGGGTCTTAAGATTTGATGACATTGCAAACGCCTTCCCACACAGAGTGCACTTAAAAGGTTTCTCTCCTGTGTGTGTTCTCTGGTGGATCTTAAGATTTGATGACAATGCAAATGCCTTCTCACACAGAGTGCACTTAAAAGGTTTCTCTCCTGTGTGTGTTCTCTGGTGTGATTTGAGAATGGATGACCGTTCAAACACCTTTTTACACACACTGCACTTAAAAGGTTTCTCTCCTGTGTGTGTTCTCTGGTGGGTCTGAAGAGTTGATGACTGTGCAAACGCCTTCCCACACACAGTGCACTTGAAGGGTTTCTCTCCTGTGTGTGTTCTCTGGTGCTGTGTCAAGTTTCCAGTACGATCCATGCTGTTTGCATTCTGGTCGCATTGTTTCCTTCTTGTACCGAGCTGCGCTGAGTGCCTTTGCTCCATCAGACCAACTCTGCAGAGCGAGCATCAGCTGCAGACAGAAAAACATATCCACACCATCTCCGTGAGTATTGAGGCACAGAGGAATGCATATATACAGTCACACATGACTTACACATCTATACATATTCATATTTTCATGAAATAGTGAAAGAGATTCCCTAATTCATCACACGGGCTGCTAAGGCACACAATGAGAGGGCAAATGGTCATAAATATGACTCGACACCCAAGTGTCTTCAAAATGAATATTTACCAAAAACTCCAAGCACACAATTTCGGTTGTCTAGCTATGACAGGAATATTTATTTAAGAAAAATTAGCTAACATAGCAAAGGCTGTTGATACTATTTGTATTATGCAGAAATGTATAAATTAATGTTCATTTGCAACTTAAAGGTCTGAAGCCAGGCTCAGATGAGCTTGAATGCGAGGATGAACAGATCTAACTTAAGCTGCATATGTGCATTGTTAATTTCCTGACTGTTTCCATTCTTATAAAATCTTGTTCTGTACCTGTTGAATTCCATGACGAAATGGGGCCTTGCATATGTTCTACAAAAAGATCACCTCCCTGGGAAAATCTTGACTTAAAACTTTTGTGATAGCGGGAATTCATATTCTTTGGTTATTTCGGTAAAGTCACGTAGATATAAAATAATAATACAAATAAAGTGAATAGAAGAAAAAAAACGACTAATGTAGACTGTAGCCTGGTTCTTAACCTCGGTGAGCATACTGGCAGTCTATAATGTAGAAAATGTAGCCTGGTTCTTAACCTCAGTGAGTGTATTGGCAGTCTGTAATGTAGACTATTGCCTGTTTTATTGACAAGACCTTTGCAATGGACTAGACCTTGGCGATGGACACTCACAGCTTTGTATGTAAAAAAGTCCAGGCAGCTTCCACATAGTGTTACAGAGCCTAATGAAAAAATGCTGCTAGACTAATTTGAAGTGACACTTTGGATGCCAAATAAGGTCATGAACACATTAACCAGGTATAGGAGCTCCTCCACCACGTGTAGAACGACCTGATTATTCATGGAGAGCTGAGCAGGTGCAGTGTTGTATGACATTAAATTCCCAGGGAGGTATTCTTTGGGTCTTTCGGTAAAGTCACGTCACTTAACCGAAAGACCCAAAGAATATGAATTCCTGCAGTTACGAAAGCTTTAAGTCAAGATTTTCCCAGGGAGGTGATCTTTTTGTAGAACATATGCAGGGCCCCATTTCGTCATGGAATTCTCCAGGTATAGAACAAGATTCTCCAACTCAATATCATTGAGTAGCCATGACCAGATCATCAACATGCGTAACATGGTTGACCAGCAGGGGACGATCCCTTGACTATAACCAGGCATCGATTAGCGTATCATTGTTACTGTATGAAATGCAATTTTGTATAGGGCCATTGTGAGCTTCTCAAAATACATAATTATACTTAAGCATTACCTAAATAATGGGGTTAGGTAAACGGCAACTAAAATAAACATCACAATTGAAATAAGTACTGTACTGTATTCCAAATAAGGAATCATGTGTGCATTACCCACAATACTTGTGGTCAGAAAGCAAACAAAAACACTCTGCTAGAAAATGCATGGTCTGCTGCTGAGGCAGACCGTTGTAAAAGGTTTGAAATGGGTGTAGCCCAAGGATCATAAGGAAGTGGCCGGGGCTAGTGATGTTAATGTAATAAATTAGCATGTTAATGTGAAATCGAAGAGTAGTGCAATCCAAAGCGGCCTCCCTACAAGACAGAGAAGGAGCGAGGCTCTACCTGGGTAAACAACAACTACCACCACGACAACAATAACCACGATGTGAACTTCTCACTTCAGATCTCAGTGAGCGGACACTAAAATAAATCACGCTAGCTAACACAGAGCGTACGCCTGGGATACACTGCCGAGATCATCGATGACCTCGCCGCCGAGAAAGTTCAGCAGTATCTGACAAGCACAACCTGGTGGCAGCCAGATGCGAACTGCCCATATCCCCCATGTAACACCCTTGCCGAGCACGCGCACGTGTGTGAGAGATTTGCTCGCGAGCGTGCGCAATTCTGACGGCTGGAACAGGAGCACACCATTGCAAGTCTTCTTCCAGAGGAGAAGCTCGCGAGAACGGTGAGGGGGGGGGGGACGAGGGAGCCTCCAGGACCCCGTGAGACAATCCCAGGATGGGTGGCAGGGATACAGACCGGCATAGGAGATCACAGGCCATGTAACCCAAGTACGTGAGGAGGTAACCCAAGTATGTGGGGAGGTGACCCAAGTACACCTGAATGTTACCAAGCTGCAGTCTACAGCGGAGATAGTCCAGTCCGAGGTGGGAGGGCTACGCTCCATGGTCGGGGGGCTAACCAGGCGAGTATCTGAATAAGAGGCAGAACTCGAACAAATGCGCACTGGGAGGGTAAGGGGGAGTGGGCAAGGGGCCTCTTATGGAGCCACCGCCCTTCCCCGTACGTGCTATCTATGCGACCAATGGGGGCATCTCGTGAGAGACAGTCCCAAGATCGCCCGCGCGAGAGAAGCACCAGGGTTAAACACCAAGGCCTCCCTAAAGAGGGGACCACAGAGGGGTGCAATCCACGTGGTCCCAACACAAATAAACTGTCATGATAATGGTAACGAATGACCCCCACGCAGATATTGACAACAACACCCCAGAATGCGGCGACTGCGGGTGACTGGCTGCGGGAGCTGGTGGCAGGAATAATGGGGGCCACGTGGCTCGTGGAAGGGCAGGTGAACAGGCGGCAAACCCGGATTCTGCTGGACGCGTGGGGCGGTAATGTCACTCATGAGTGCAACACATTGCAGCGTGGTCGGGGTTGAAGTGGGCCGCCGACAGGCCCCGGATCGTGCGCTGCACACTGCAAGTGGAAGTGGGATGGGACTGCTGGGGAGGGTCACCCTTAAGGGTCGCCTCGGACACCAGGTGAGTAACCAGGAGTTATACGTGTCGAGCGTGTTATGTCACGAGTGTATTGCTGGTACCGACCGCCTGGAAAAGTTGGGGCTCAACGTGCAGCCCCGCCGGCGATGCGCCACCATGGAGGGCAGCGGGGAGCGGATTCCTTTCTTGGGACAAGAGCCGGGTTGCCCTAGCTTCGAGCCCGTGGCCGCTATCCTGGCGTCAGCCGTCACCGTCGGCATTGGTGTTCCACTGGGTTTTCCGTTTTTCTCCCAAACCTAAACTCAAAATATAGTTGGTGGTGGTCAAACAGTCCAATGCAGGAACCTCCTGAAACATAATCTTTAACTGCTAAGTAAGAAATTAAATTGGAAAACCCTCAAACACAGTACACTATTTTTATTTTACCAGGTGAGGCCATCTGAGCTGCATAGCTCTTTTTCAGAATCGACCTGGACACAAATGATAGCTCAACTTAGTGGGTTAAAATATGGAAATGTATTGCAGCAAAATTCTCAAAATGAATGTTTCTAAAATGTGGAGAAAAATCAATGCCACAACAGGGAGAGAGAGAAAAAATAAAACATGTAAACTGCAATTATAAATGCGTCAGGGTTGGAATCGAACCCACGACATTCTGAATACCATGTGAGGTAGTTGACATCTTGCCACCCTAGTACAATATATCACACACAAACACATTACAGAGAATTCTAGATTTGAAGCTTTCGTGACTGCAAGGATTCATATTCTTAGGTTTTTTCGGTAAAGTCACGTAGGTAAAACATCAAAATTAATGAAAATAAAACAAAAATCACGACGTTTCGGAGGCAACACAAGTCTCCGTCATCAGGTGGGACCGTCACAGCCGAATTAGCTGCATCAAGTGAGGCAATGATTCAAGATGTAATCCCTTATAAGCAAATTGAAGGGGTGGGGGAGAGGGGGGGAGCTCATCAGAATGTGGTAGCCAATGAATGGAAACGTATCGAGAGGGAGGGGGGCGGGGCTCAAAGACAGCACGGAGTGCTCAACACATTGGGCAGAGAGGGGGAGGGGAGGCCTGATACACATGATAGACAAAAGAACGAAAATGCCCATGTTTATACCAATGCTGGCTGAACAATGAAGAGAGTACTGTTAAAAAATAACTGGGAATGTTAACACTCGGTAAAGTAAAGTAAAATAGTGCCTGTCAGATAAGATGGTCCAAAAAGGTGTAATTAAGTCTTTTTTGCGTGGTTGATAACATCTTTCCAATGATTACTAAGTTTGTACCCATCATCACGGTTGAAATTATGTCTGTTTGTATATTTGTATGGCTTTGTGTACAAACCTTTGATGGTAGCCGGGAGGTTTGCAGAGAACCTTGGTCTCGGAAAAGACAATTTCATGAGAGCCCACCGAGTTGTAGCAATGATCGGCAACGGCAGAAGAATCAGTTCTGCCGTGTTTCAGATCTGACTTGTGCTTGCGGACACAATCAGAAACATGACGTTTCGTTTCTCCAATGTAGCAATCACCACAAATGCAACTCAATTTGTAGACTCCAGAATACTGTAAGTCAGGAACAACATCCTTCACAGATGGAATCAGATCACGGATTTTATGCACTGTACTGAATCGGACTTGGATCTTATGTTTGTTTAGAATTTTGGAGATCTTTTTGGTCACGCCTGCTATGTATGGTAACGTGATGGTTTTGGTCGGAGTTTCATGTGGCTGTTTCTGTGTGGTGGGAGAGACAGCTTGGCGGATAGTACGGTCAGAGTATCCGTTCATCCTGAGGGCCCGATGTACATGTCTTAATTCACCGGTCAGGTGGTGTTTGTCAGAAATGCCATGGGCTCTGTGGTATAGCGTTTTGATGAGAGAATTCTTTTGAGATGGGTGGTGGTGGGAATCCGGTTTCAAGTAGGAATCTGTGTGGGTGGCTTTCCTGTAGACAGAATGTCCCAAGGATCCGTCAGGCCTCCTCTCAAACAGAATATCCAAGAATGGTAGTTTACCGTCTTTCTCCACTTCCATGGTGAATCTGATGGATGGGTGTCTAGAATTGATGTGGTCCAAGAAGTGGTTCAATGCTGGGAGGCCATGTGGCCAGATGACAAAAGTGTAATCCACATACCTCTTCCACAGGGAAGGATGCAGGGTGGATGTCTGGATGGCGTCTGATTCAAACTTTTCCATGAACATGTTGGCTATAACTGGTGACAAAGGGGAGCCCATAGGGGTACCCTCATTCTGTTTGTAGAAGGTGCCATTCCAGGTAAAATAGGTGTTGGTGAGGCAATGTCTAACCAGCGCAGGTGCATCAGAATTCAATCCATGTTGGACCAAGTCCTCAATTATTGTTAGGGTGTCCGGTACTGGGACTTTGGTAAACAAAGATACTACATCAACGCTGACGAGGATGTCATCAGGTGATAGTACCATGTCCTTAACCATAGAGACTAATTGGGTTGAGTTGAGTACTGCCGAAGAGGTCTTGCCTGTGAAGGGGAGCAGAGTATCTGATAGAAAACGGGCTAGTTTGTACGTAGGAGAGTTATCGTCGACACAATGGGTCGTAGCGGGGTGCCTTCCTTATGGATTTTGGGAAGACCATAGAGTCTGGGAGGTCTTGCCGCCGATGGTTTTAGAGAGGGACGTTTGCTTGGTTCGATTAGGGAAGTCGAACTCGTGATGATACTGTTGGTTTTCGTCGTTAGGCTTTTAGTGGGATCGTTTTTAATTTTGGAGTAACTCCCATCATTAAGAAGGTCCAGGATTTTGTTGTTGTATGAATCTTTATCCATGATGACCGTGGCATTGCCCTTGTCTGCCGAGAGGATGACTATATCATCTCTCTTTTTTAGGTCCGCGAGTTCAGAGCGTTCATTTTTGCTGATGTTACTAGTGGGTTTCTTAGCATTCTTAAGAATAGTAGCTATTTCAGCTCTTGCTACATCCACATGGATGTGTCCTATGCCTCTGAGGGCTACATCAATCTGAGAAATCATATCCTCTACTGGTATATATATAGGGGTGACGGCGAAATTTAGTCCTTTGGCCAATACCGTTTTTAGAGTGTCAGAAATTGGGATGTTACTCTGATTAATCACGGTCTTGTTAACATCCAGCTTTGCGATGTGTGGCTCTAATTTCTTCTTAGATAGGTTGAATTTAGAAATCAGCTAACCTGATTTGGGAGTTACTCCAAAATAAAAAACGATCCCACTAAAAGCCTAACGACAAAAACCAACAGTATCATCACGAGTTCGACTTCCCTAATCGAACCAAGCAAACGTCCCTCTCTAAAACCATCGGCGGCAAAACCTCCCAGACTCTATGGTCTTCCCAAAATCCATAAGGAAGGCACCCCGCTACGACCCATTGTGTCGACGATAAACTCTCCTACGTACAAACTAGCCCGTTTTCTATCAGATACTCTGCTCCCCTTCACAGGCAAGACCTCTTCGGCAGTACTCAACTCAACCCAATTAGTCTCTATGGTTAAGGACATGGTACTATCTCCTGATGACATCCTCGTCAGCTTTGATGTAGTATCTTTGTTTACCAAAGTCCCAGTACCGGACACCCTAACAATAATTGAGGACTTAGTCCAACATGGATTGAATTCTGATGCACCTGCGCTGGTTAGGCATTGCCTCACCAACACCTATTTTACCTGGAATGGCACCTTCTACAAACAGAATGAAGGTACCCCTATGGGCTCCCCTTTGTCACCAGTTATAGCCAACATGTTCATGGAAAAGTTTGAATCAGACGCCATCCAGACATCCACCCTGCGTCCTTCCATGTGGAAGAGGTATGTGGATGACACTTTTGTCATCTGGCCACATGGCCTCCCAGCATTGAACCACTTCTTGGACCACATCAATTCTAGACACCCATCCATCAGATTCACCATGGAAGTGGAGAAAGACGGTAAACTACCATTCTTGGATATTCTGTTTGAGAGGAGGCCTGACGGATCCTTGGGACATTCTGTCTACAGGAAAGCCACCCACACAGATTCCTACTTGAAACCGGATTCCCATCACCACCCATCTCAAAAGAATTCTCTCATCAAAACGCTATACCACAGAGCCCATGGCATTTCTGACAAACACCACCTGACCGGTGAATTAAGACATGTACATCGGGCCCTCAGGATGAACGGATACTCTGACCGTACTATCCGCCAAGCTGTCTCTCCCACCACACAGAAACAGCCACATGAAACTCCGACCAAAACCATCACGTTACCATACATAGCAGGCGTGACCAAAAAGATCTCCAAAATTCTAAACAAACATAAGATCCAAGTCCGATTCAGTACAGTGCATAAAATCCGTGATCTGATTCCATCTGTGAAGGATGTCGTTCCTGACTTACAGTATTCTGGAGTCTACAAATTGAGTTGCATTTGTGGTGATTGCTACATTGGAGAAACGAAACGTCATGTTTCTGATCGTGTCCGCAAGCACAAGTCAGATCTGAAACACGGCAGAACTGATTCTTCTGCCGTTGCCGATCATTGCTACAACTCGGTGGGCTCTCATGAAATTGTCTTTTCCGAGACCAAGGTTCTCTGCAAACCTCCCGGCTACCATCAAAGGTTTGTACACGAAGCCATACAAATATACAAACAGACAATTTCAACCGTGATGATGGGTACAAACTTAGTAATCATTGGAAAGATGTTATCAACCACGCAAAAAAGACTTAATTACACCTTTTTGGACCATCTTATCTGACAGGCACTATTTAACTTTACTTTACCGAGTGTTAACATTCCCAGTTATTTTTTAACAGTACTCTCTTCATTGTTCAGCCAGCATTGGTATAAACATGGGCATTTTCGTTCTTTTGTCTATCATGTGTAACAGGCCTCCCCTCCCCCTCTCTGCCCAATGTGTTGAGCACTCCGTGCTGTCTTTGAGCCCCGCCCCCCTCCCTCCCGATACGTTTCCATTCATTGGCTACCACATTCTGATGAGCTCCCCCCCTCTTCAACTTGCTTATAAGGGATTACATCTTGAATCATTGCCTCACTTGATGTAGCTAATTCGGCTGTGACGGTCCCACCTGATGACGGAGACTTGTGTTGCCTCCGAAACGTCGTGATTTTTGTTTTATTTTCATTAATTTTGATGTTTTACCTACGTGACTTTACCGAAAAAACCTAAGAATATAAATTACAGTGAAACCTTGGATAAGCCACTTTTTGTGAGCTGGTCGCTTCTGAAAACAAGTGCGGTATAGCAGCTGAAGTGGGCTTGACCTGGTAGGATAAAAAAATAAACTGTAGAAATAATTAAAAGAAACAAAGTTTCAAAGTAGTGAGCCAGATGAAGACAAATTAAACTTAAGCAGAGAATTAAAGCAAATGCAATCAGGCGAGGGCAGGAGGCAAGGCCCCGCATGGCTAGGCCCCGCGTTGTAATGTTCCAACCTGGACATGGATTCCATACTCGCTGCTACTCAATTGATATCCCTACGAGAGACGGAGCGAGGCTCTACCTGGGTAAACAACAACAACCACCACAACAACAACAACCACAACAACAACAACCACCACGATGTGAACTTCTCACCTCGGATCTCAGTGAGCGCGCGCGCGGTGCAGCAGCTTCCGGATATATCGTGACGTCACGCGGCAGCAGGAGTGACATGACGTCACTAGCGGGGTTCATCACACAATCCCTCCCCCAACAAGCAGCGGTGTAATTGAATAAATTATGTTAATGAGCCGGGCCCACGTGGGGTGATTGGGCTTGGCTGCTGAAACCGTCGCAATGAAATACCGACGGTTTTTATGAATAAATTATGTTAATGAACCGCCAGTCAACATCGCGGTGGAGGGGGTGGGATTGAATATCTTGGTGACATGACGTCACTAGCGGGGAACAGCTTTCCCTGGCGTCTAACGCCGACGAGTTAATGAGTGGTGACGTCACTGTGTGTGTGTAAACTGTGTGTGTGTACCCTGTGCGTGTACGCTCTGTGTGTTTGTACACTGTGCGTACAAACTGTGTGTGTGTACACTGTGTGTGTACCCTGTGCGTGTACAAACTGTTTGTGTGTACACTGTGTGTGTACACTGTGTGTGTGTACACTGTGTGTACACTGTGTGTGTGTACACTGTGTGTACAAACTGTGTGTGTGTACTCTGTGCGTGTACACTCTGTGTGTGTGTACACTGTGTGTACAAACTGTGTGTGTGTACACTGTGTGTGTGTACACTGTGTGTACAAACTGTGTGTGTGTACCCTGTGCGTGTACACTCTGTGTGTGTACAAACTGTGTGTGTGTACACTGTGTGTACAAACTGTGTGTGTGTACCCTGTGCGTGTACAAACTGTGTGTGTGTACCCTGTGCGTGTACACTGTGAGTGTGTACACTGTGTGTGTGTACACTGTGAGTGTGTACACTGTGTGTGTACACTGTGTGTGTACCCTGTGCGTGTACACTGTGAGTGTGTACACTGTGTGTGTACACTGTGTGCGTGTACACTGTGTGTGTGTACACTGTGTGTACAAACTGTGTGTGTACACTGTGTGTGTGTACACTGTGTGTACAAACTGTGTGTGTGTACCCTGTGCGTGTACACTCTGTGTGTGTACACTGTGTGTACAAACTGTGTGTGTGTACACTGTGTGTGTGTACACTGTGTGTACAAACTGTGTGTGTACACTGTGTGTACAAACTGTGTGTGTGTACCCTGTGCGTGTACACTCTGTGTGTGTACACTGTGTGTACAAACTGTGTGTGTGTACACTCTGTGTGTGTACACTGTGTGTACAAACTGTGTGTGTACACTGTGTGTACAAACTGTGTTTGTGTACCCTGTGCGTGTACACTGTGTGTGTGTACACTGTGTGTGTGTACCCTGTGCGTGTACACTGTGCGTGTACATTGTGTGTGTACAAACTGTGTGTGTGTGTGTACACTGTGTGTGTGTGTACACTGTGTGTTGGCACAGTCGGGGGTACAGATGGTGCATCGGCCAGTCAACTGAGTCAGTCGACCCATGGCACCTGGGTCTACCCCGTGCACATAGCTTGGCACAAGCGCCATGGTGACGTGACCGCCACTTTGTGGCGAATGGCAGTTGTTGTTCTTGTTACTGTGTGTGTCCGGCAAAACAAGAGATGGCACCTCAGCCAGCCATCTCATTGAGTAGCCATTACCAGATCATCAGCAGATGCAACAGGGCTGACCAGCAGGGAAACAGGTCCCTGCGGGGTGGGCTGGTAGGAACGCACAAATGAATGGCTATAATAAAATGAAATGGCGGGGGTACAATACGAAGGGAGAGTTTGAGGCCTAGTTCTAGGCTTTAGGCCTAGCTGTAGGCTTTAGGCCGCTGTGGGTTAATTTTTAATTTAAATGTTTTAATTAAAAACTATCTCAGGGAATTATAAGGGAATGTTACACTTGTTTAGCCAGGAAAGCCTCACTGAGTCTAAAGGTTTTTGTAGGGTCCTGCCAAGTGTTTGCAGTAGGGGGCGATGTTGCTACACGTAATCGGACATCGGACGGACGATATAATCTATTGTAGGCTGGTTCACTTCGTTCCTACCAGTATAATCCCTTAACTATAACCAGTCATCGATAAGCATATTATTTTTAACTGCGACGAATCCAATTTATTTATACGGCCATTGTGAGCTTCTCAAACTACATAATTGTTGAAGATGCTATGTGATGTGTAATAAACCCCGTTGAGACGACATCGTGAATTGAGAATTCTTTATTCAGATTCGTTCACAGCTTCCACCACATTCGTTCCTCCAGTTCCCTTGCTCCTTCATGCTGTTGGCTGACAGCGTGAGAGAGACTGCGGGGCCCGCTACGTGGCAGGCTCCGGACCACGGCACCAGCGTGGCTTCTCCGCGCCTTTTAATCCCTGGCCCACGTGATGCCCCGCAACCAATCCTCAGCCACACCCCTGGAACTTTCTCGAAGCTACTGTACGGCTCCAGGGCCACGCCCCTAACTCGACTCCCCATTGGTTGCGGGCTGAAGCCAGCAGAGCCAATCATCATCATCCAGGTGTAACCTCACATTACAAATGTAATGCATTGGGCCGAAGTGAATTTCTGTCACAAGCCGAGTTGAACAGGAAATGGTTCCAACTCCTGGTCACGCACCTTTAGATGGGCCTGCCCAAAATCATAAAAATCCTCAATGAATGTGAGCAGAGGCAGAGACATCGAAATTAAGGAACCCAAAGCACCAAGCCTATTTAGGGTACCATAGGCCTTAATTACATCAAGAAAGTAGGGATCTTGTTTCTGGTGAAAATCCGTACTCCTCTGCTGTACTCGATCGACAGAAAATACAGCCGCCCCTTGAATATCGGAGGTTACGTTCTTGGAAAGTTCTGCGAGACTGCTAAAAACGCGATATTCAATACTTAAGCCTTACCCAAGTAATGGCGTTAGGTAAACGTCAACTAAAATTTACATCACAATTGAAATACGTACTGCATTCCAAATCAACTAAAAACTAAACAATTGAAATAAACATTGGGAAACCGTGTCTCGTGCATTTGGTTACAGGTCTACCCAACACTTATGGTCACACATGCTGTCTGCTTCTACTCGACATTGTCCGAAAAGTCCTACAATACTTTCACATCCACAAATGGCTGTGATTCGTCTCGGGCTCTATTAGCGGCCTGGAAGTCAAACCCTGGAGCCTTCACAGGCCACCTTCACGAATGGTGACGTTTCCCAGCTGCCATTTTTATTGGGTCCTTGAATCACAAACGATGGGCTTATGGAACTTCAAATTTCACACGTCAATCTCAGACCCTGCTCCTTGTAGACCTCCTTACACGTGTTTCAGTTTCAAGACAATTCAAAATGCCTTCCAAGTGTACATTAAGTGGTTTTTAATATGTGTTCCCTGGCAGTTGTGAAGATTTGATTACTGTGTAAATGCAGTCATTAGATTCCGTGGAGGCGAGTTCTGCTCTTGGTGACATCACAAGGAGGCCCTGACGTAACCCACTCGTTAATTTGAGGTGACGTCTTCAGAGGGAGAATCTACATATTTAAGTAAACATGTGGTAAACAAGGTGGGATATCAATGCAGACATATATCTAAAGTTTAATTTAAATAGAAGTTAAAATTCAATAAAACCTAGGCTAGAATACAAATCTGTAACAAAAATCCACGATGCCTTCAAATGTGCTCTTTAAAGTACCTCCTTGCGAAAAAACAGATCGGCAGACATCTTTCATTGAACATTCTCTACACGAAACAAAGGAATGTTTTACACAAACTATAAATACCACGGCCTTTTAGGAATGCATGTGTAATGGGTTCCAGAGACACTTGTAGAGGTATCTTCTTTATTACAATAAAACACTCCAACAGTCCTGATACTCTGTTACAGCCTAGGTACATAGCCTAGGTACACAGCCTAGATACACTACTCTCGCTATGCTCTGGGGTCCTCCGGCTGCAATTACTCTAGGGGAGGCTAATTGACCCGATCCAGCCAAGGTGCGGGTCTGGACTCTGGCTTCCTCGGAACGCGCCCTTACAAGGACGTAGAGCCGGGAGTCCCAGAGTCCCACCACTGGCCCTCACAGCGTCCCGGCCCATACAAGAAAAAGCAGGACGAGGGGGTCCAGGGTCCTAAGCTGGCTGGTCTTGGGTCTTGAGCTGCAACTGGCCCCGATCGGCCAGGGAGCTGCCCTTTTATGCCTCGTCCCCAACGAGGGGTGGGGTTGTGTGCGCCCCCAGATATCCCACAGAGCACGCACAGCCCCCCCGTTGGTGGCGCCAAGGGGCTTAACTGTTTGGGGTGCCTGGGATCCTAGCACCTGGCGCCGAGGGCTTATCTGCCTAGGATCCTAGAGCCCCCAGCAGACCCTCCTCTCTTATGGCACTACACGTGTTCAGTACAAGCCACCTGTGGACTGGTTTTGGTGTACAATGTCTCAACAGTCCGGCTTGCTTCAACTGATGTTCATCGGCAAGGTCCATTTCAAGTCTCAGTTCGACAAAATGTATACGTAATACAAAATGATAATTAGTGTTCTTGTGGAGAATGTATCTCCTATACGTAACTTATAAGTGGCATACCTTAACTGATGAATGATCCGACTATGCTCCCGATTTCAAAGACAATGAGTTGCCCCAGTCAGATGCGTCCTGATTCACAAAAATACCCTTTGACTCGTATCACAAAAATAACAGCTCTCACGTGAGTTTTTGTACAGGTTACCACCAAAACAAATACTTTGTCCTGACAGCACATATTCCATGTTTGACATTAATACACAAAATGTTGTATGTACGTACAAAATCAGACGGGTATTCTTTCAATTATGATTCAAAATAATCAAAGGGCACATTGGCAACATTTTATTCCTATACTGAAATGTACTGCGTCACGTTGCAACGTATTTACAAGTTGATCTCTGCCGAGATGAGGCCTATATGTGAAGCACTCTCATAGAGGGAAGCCAAGTAGTAGTACATTCTCTATTTGTTGCAGAGGTTCAAGGTTCAAATCCGACTGGCATATCAATCATCTCCCCCGACTTACAAACTCATATCCACATGCAGGCCAGTGAACGGTCACCTTGTGGCACACAGGGGCAGATGCCCATTATGGGCACCCATCGAGTGTCTAAGATGAGATATGATACAAAACACTTGAGTCACTCCTGGTTAGAGATCGCCCCAACCCACAGGTTCACAAATAATGGCCACGCTTACACTGCAGTTTGAACCTAGAAATTGAGTGTTCAACTTCACATTATATTCATTAGAAAGGCCTGTGACAAAAGTGCATCCATTGGAGCTTGTCTGAAGCTTGCACATCTACCTGGTCTCCATTTGACTTTGTATTGTCTAAGAAGTCCACCCACACCTCCACATCCACAAACTCCTGGGAGTTGCCTCGCTCTGCCTCACAATCAGAATTTAGTTCCTGTTTCACACTGCCTCCATCTATGTGAAGGTCCGATTTTGGAGTTGAATAATCTTCAAATTTAACCTTCACTTCTACGCTCTTCACTGTTACTTCTTCACATTTCACTTTCGCCTCTTTATATTTCACCTTGATACCTTTCAAAGTGTCCAGGCTGGGATTGTCTTCTGGTTCTTGTTTCATGAACAATGGGGTCATTGCAGCACTTTGACTTTCACAAGCTGATTTCAGATTACACTTCTTGTGGATTTTCTGATGCGTGTGTGTTCTCTGGTGTTTTCTAAGATTTGATGAATGTGCAAACGCTTTCCCACAAACACTGCACTTGAAGAGTTTCTCTCCTGTGTGTGTTCTCTGGTGTTGTTTAAGATTAGATGAATCTAAAAATGTCTTCCCACACACACTGCACTTGAAGGGTTTATCTCCTGTGTGTGTTCTCTGGTGTCGTCGAAGAGCAGATGAATCTGAAAACGCCTTCTCACACACACTGCACTTGAAGGGTTTATCTCCTGTGTGTATTCTCTGGTCGGTCTGAAAAGTTGTTGACTTTGCAAACGCCTTCCCACACAGAGTGCACTTAAAAGGTTTCTCTCCTGTGTGTGTTTTCTGGTGGGTCTTAAGATTTGATGACATTGCAAACACCTTCCCACACAGAGTGCACTTAAAAGGTTTCTCTCCTGTGTGTGTTCTCTGGTGTTGTTTAAGAGTAGATGAATAAAAAAAATGCCTTCCCACACACACTGCACTTGAAGGGGTTATCTCCTGTGTTTGTTCTCTGGTGGGTCTGAAGATATGACGACCATGAAAATGCCTTCTCACACACAGTGCACTTGAAGGGTTTCTCTCCTGTGTGTGTTCTCTGGTGTTGTTTAAGAGTAGATGAATAAAAAAATGCCTTCCCACACACACTGCACTTGAAGGGCTTATCTCCTGTGTGTGTTCTCTGGTGTCTTTGAAGATGTGATGACTGTGCAAATGCCTTCCCACACACAATGCACTTGAAATGTTTCTCTCCTGTGTGTGTTCTCTGGTGTCTTTGAAGATGTGGTGACTGTGCAAACGCCTTCTCACACACAGTGCACTTGAAAGGTTTCTTTCCTGTGTGTGTTCTCTGGTGTTGTTTAAGAGTAGATGAATAAAAAAAATGCCTTCCCACACACACTGCACTTGAAGGGCTTATCTCCTGTGTGTGTTCTCTGGTGGGTCTTAAGATTTGATGACATTGCAAACGCCTTCCCACACAGAGTGCACTTAAAAGGTTTCTCTCCTGTGTGTGTTCTCTGGTGGATCTTAAGATTTGATGACAATGCAAACGCCTCCCCACACAGAGTGCACTTAAAAGGTTTCTCTTCTGTGTGTGTTCTCTGGTGTGATTTAAGAATGGATGACCGTGCAAACACCTTTTTACACACACTGCACTTAAAAGGTTTCTCTCCTGTGTGTGTTCTCTGGTGGGTCTGAAGAGTTGATGACTGTGCAAACGCCTTCCCACACACAGTGCACTTGAAGGGTTTCTCTCCTGTGTGTGTTCTCTGGTGCTGTGTCAAGTTTCCAGTACGATCCATGCTGTTTGCATTCTGGTCGCATTGTTTCCTTCTTGTACCGAGCTGCGCTGAGTGCCTTTGCTCCATCAGACCAACTCTGCAGAGCGAGCATCAGCTGCAGACAGAAAAACATATCCACACCATCTCCGTGAGTATTGAGGCACAGAGGAATGCATATATACAGTCACACATGACTTACACATCTATACATATTCATATTTTCATGAAATAGTGAAAGAGATTCCCTAATTCATCACACGGGCTGCTAAGGCACACAATGAGAGGGCAAATGGTCATAAATATGACTCGACACCCAAGTGTCTTCAAAATGAATATTTACCAAAAACTCCAAGCACACAATTTCGGTTGTCTAGCTATGACAGGAATATTTATTTAAGAAAAATTAGCTAACATAGCAAAGGCTGTTGATACTATTTGTATTATGCAGAAATGTATAAATTAATGTTCATTTGCAACTTAAAGGTCTGAAGCCAGGCTCAGATGAGCTTGAATGCGAGGATGAACAGATCTAACTTAAGCTGCATATGTGCATTGTTAATTTCCTGACTGTTTGCATTCTTATAAAATCTTGTTCTGTACCTGTTGAATTCCATGACGAAATGGGGCCTTGCATATGTTCTACAAAAAGATCACCTCCCTGGGAAAATCTTGACTTAAAACTTTTGTGATAGCGGGAATTCATATTCTTTGGTTATTTCGGTAAAGTCACGTAGATATAAAATAATAATACAAATAAAGTGAATAGAAGAAAAAAAACGACTAATGTACACTGTAGCCTGGTTCTTAACCTCGGTGAGCATACTGGCAGTCTATAATGTAGACTGTAGCCTGGTTCTTAACCTCAGTGAGTGTATTGGCAGTCTATAATGTAGACTATTGCCTGTTTTATTGACAAGACCTTTGCAATGGACTAGACCTTGGCGATGGACACTCACAGCTTTGTATGTAAAAAAGTCCAGGCAGCTTCCACATAGTGTTACAGAGCCTAATGAAAGAATGCTGCTAGACTAATTTGAAGTGACACTTTGGATGCCAAATAAGGTCATGAACACATTAACCTGGTATAGGCGCTCCTCCACCACGTGTAGAACGACCTGATTATTCATGGAGAGCTGAGCAGGTGCAGTGTTGTATGACATTAAATTCCCAGGGAGGTATTCTTTGGGTCTTTCGGTAAAGTCACGTCACTTAACCGAAAGACCCAAAGAATATGAATTCCTGCAGTTACGAAAGCTTTAGGTCAAGATTTTCCCAGGGAGGTGATCTTTTTGTAGAACATATGCAAGGCCCCATTTCGTCATGGAATTCTCCAGGTATAGAACACGATTCTCCAACTCAATATCATTGAGTAGCCATGACCAGATCATCAAAATGCGTAACATGGTTGACCAGCAGGGGACGATCCCTTGACTATAACCAGGCATCGATTAGCGTATCATTATTACTGTATGAAATGCAATTTTGTATAGGGCCATTGTGAGCTTCTCAAAATACATCATTATACTTAAGCATTACCTAAATAATGGGGTTAGGTTAACGGCAACTAAAATAAACATCACAATTGAAATAAGTACTGTACTGTATTCCAAATAAGGAATCATGTGTGCATTAACCACAATACTTGTGGTCAGAAAGCAAACAAAAACACTCTGCTAGAAAATGCATGGTCTGCTGCTGAGGCAGACTGTTGTAAAAGGTTTGAAATGGGTGTAGCCCAAGGGTCATAAGGAAGTGGCCGGGGCTAGTGATGTTAATGTAATAAATTAGCATGTTAACGTGAAATCGAAGAGTGGTGCAATCCAAAGCGGCCTCCCTACAAGACAGAGAAGGAGCGAGGCTCTACCTGGGTAAACAACAACTACCACCACGACAACAATAACCACGATGTGAACTTCACACTTCAGATCTCAGTGAGCGGACACTAAAATAAATCACGCTTGCTAACACAGAGCGTACGCCTGGGATACACTGCCGAGATCATCGATGACCTCGCCGCCGAGAAAGTTCAGCAGTATCTGACAAGCACAACGTGGTGGCAGCCAGATGCGAACTGCCCATATCCCCCATCTAACACCCTTGCCGAGCACGCGCACGTGTGTGAGAGATTTGCTCGCGAGCGTGCGCAATTCTGACGGCTGGAACAGGAGCACACCATTGCAAGTCTTTTTCCAGAGGAGAAGCTCGCGAGAACGGTGAGGGGGGGGGGGGGACGAGGGAGCCTCCAGGACCCCGTGAGACAACCCCAGGATGGGTGGCAGGGATACAGACCGGCATAGGAGATCACAGGCCATGAGACCCATGTACGTGAGGAGGTAATTGTTGGATCTATGCCCTGTTTTCCGTTATTAATATTAAGAATAATTAAGAAAAAAAACTATTTCTCTTTTTATTATATCTATATATACCTTTTAATTAAATAATGAAAACAACCCACTACAAACACACCAGGAATCTGTGAAACGGCCATTAAACTGGTAAGAAGTCGGTGACAGAGAGGTCATAGACATCCAGATGGACAAAAGATGTATGGACTAACCTCCCAAAGACATCTGGAGATGTACAGATAAGGTGCAGAGCAAACAACGGTTGAAACTCGCGTTTTCTTAACGTTTTCCTTACCGAAAAGTAGAAACTTAACATAGATAATTAACCAACAAACAATAATATTATTATTAGTAATTCCCTTATATTCACCGCATACATATTATTTAGAAGTATATGTTTCCTATCTACACGACCTTCCGAAAAACTAAAGAGTACGAATTCCAGAAAGCTTAAGTGCGTGCACTTAACCTCAGGACATAAAAAATTAACTCAGAATAAAACACCAATCTCTGGAGAACTAAACTTGGCGAAGCCCAAAATAATAATGTGACGAGGAGCATTACGAATATTCATTAAACATAGACGAATGATAACCACGATACTAAGACCGAAGGAACTCATAAAATATAATTCAAGAATAAATTTAACACACAGGACCACATAAATGTATTGCAAACATCTCCTCAGCCACCTTTGTCTTCCAGCGGGGTCTGACAAGCAAGGAGGGAGCAAAAAGGTCACAAAGGGGGGGGTTTGTGCTGACATTGGTTGTTTTCTCTCGCAAGAGACGCGGAGAGAGGAGTGGGTGCTTGCGTGTTTGAGTTAAGCACGGCCGCCTTTGTCTTCCCGCAGCACAAACAGATGGCTCATGAATACTTGGAGGGTTAGGAAGGTCGCGAGGAGGGGACGCGGTGATGTCTGCTTATTCTCGCTCTGTTTTAGTTTGTTTTTCTCTCGCAAAAGAGAGAGGAGGGTGATCACGTTTTGAGCACAAACGGCAAGATTTGCACACGCAAGCAAATAATATTCCACACCCCTCCTCCCAGAAGGGTTACACAGCTGTGTCTTCACTAATAAACACACGAAACACACGGACGCAGATGTGTTCAACCCACAGAAAGATATATGACAGCCTTCAAACAACTCGGGAAGATTGAGTGGATTTTCTGAATATAAGCCGGGGAAAAATCCATTCAACTCAGATCGTCAGGGGCTCTGAGCCCCACATCGTCCGGGCCACGGGCCCCACCAGAAATCGTCAAGAAGTTTTCGTCATCCAGAATGACGAGGTTTGCAGAGGAAGCTGGCCGCTACAAGCCGAGGTCTGCACCACCTGAGAAGAATCGCTACCCTGAGTCGCCGAGTTGCGAGTGAAGCCAACAAAGACGCCAACGTCCACCCTGCCACGAACGAAGCATCGCTACTCGTCAGAGTGACGACCAGCGAACAACCCGCAGGAAAGGTGGAGATCGCCAAGCGTGCGCCACCGTGCGCCACCGGGCGCCACCGTGCGCCACCGTGCGCCACCGAGCGACACCGTGCGCCACCGGGCGCCACCGTGCGCCACCGGGCGCCACCGTGCGCCACCGAGCGACACCGAGCGACACTGAGCGACACGAGCGACGGAGCATCTTCAAGGACAGCATCGTGCCAACTCGTCATCGAGCAGTGGAGAGAGAGAGAGAGAGCAAAAGCCGAGCGACACGCCGAGCGAGGGAGCAGCAGGAGCAGAGCGGCGGCCACGCCCAACCCAGAGAAAACTTCTGGCCGCTGTTCGTATCCTCCCACACCACACAAGCTAACGACACAACTCCCGACTCTAAGAATTAATTAATATTACAAGGGGACAACGCACACACAGCACGCACACGAATAAGACTTTAAAAGAAAAACTGTCTTTGCGTTTCAATTTCGTTAATT
Source organism: Lethenteron reissneri (assembly GCF_015708825.2). Classification (NCBI taxonomy): domain Eukaryota; kingdom Metazoa; phylum Chordata; class Hyperoartia; order Petromyzontiformes; family Petromyzontidae; genus Lethenteron; species Lethenteron reissneri. Next base: position 140,591 of record NW_026890816.1, on the reverse strand, counting down.
GCATAAGATTGCCCAGGAATTTATTGACGTATACTCGCTTTCACATACTAGAGTGTCATGTGCTTGTTTAGAATTAAAATTGCTTAACACCAACTGTTCGAGTGCTTCTTTCCAAGTCCATGCAAAACTATCTTATTCTTGATAACTGTATCCTGTGATGAGATCTGAACCTGGAGACATAAAATAATATAAACACACTAAGATAATCAGTAAATGTTTAATCGACGATAATCATGTTATCCTGATTGATATAACTCTGGATAAACGAAGCTAAGCCTAATTATCACAACTGCACACATTAACATAACCGCAAGCATCCACATAAATTACTACGATTATCTCCGTGATTATCATAATTTATGCATATTAATACACACACTATCATAATTAATGCGATTTGCGCATTTTTCGGAAAATTCTTAATTTTTATTAATTTTATCAAAATTTCATAACCCAACACATACAACATAATGGGGGCTCGTCCGGGATCTCTCACAGACAGTGTTTTGCATGGATGATGGAATGAGTCACTACGTGTTAAACAGAATATCGTGATCAAACATTGCATGGTGATTGTAAACGAGCGTAAAACAAAAAAAAAACGCCCTCTAAGGTTAAAATCCAGAATAGCAAGTTGAAACAAAGACAGTGGAATTTAGATAAATCATATCGAACCGATTGTATCCTGTGATAAATGGTGTTAGAGGTACGCACTCTGAATCGGAAAATAACAGAATAGATCGAGCAAAAACTGACCACACTCTGTGAGATAACTGTTTTATATGCACTCTGAAAGGAAATGTCAAAGTAACTCTTGCCATACTTAAGATGCTAGGATTAAGAATAATATTTGAATGGGTTACGGGATACTGGGAACTCGTATTGAAACATACCGACCGATCTGTTACAAAGCAGTACAGTCAGAGAGACATATGGGAAGGGAGCTGTATCGATAACACGAACACACCTCGGGGGAAACTAATTGACTGGATAAAATGTAACGAAGGCGAACACGATGCAAAAACTGCAGAGAAGGCAGGACAGGACTCATACCTTCTCACACAGGCATACAGACAGGGATTGTGGAATGAGGAAAAATTCGGAAAGGAAACAGGAGAGAAATCGTCTCTAATAAACGAGGAGAAATGTCCCCACACCCTCGAGAGGGATGAGAAATCAGTGCTCGCGACACCAGCGAAACTCACAGACGTTGATCCACAGAATAAATATGGAAGTAACATTAAATCACACTCTTGGGTACGTGGACAGAGTCCAGGGACTAATCGCACAAAAATTATGGATATCGAACAAAAAATCCTTGACAAAGGGAAACCCTCACAATTCGAGAGAAGGGATGGAGAGATACATATGCAAACAAAAACATGTGAGACTGACAACTTCACAGATAGAGGGAGGAAAAATGTTAAAGTAAAGTCGACAGGACATGCTCCACTAAGGGCAGAGGCAAAAACTGAAGGGAAATGGCAACACGAGCGACACGGCACTGGGCGCGCACACAGAAAATGCACACCGCTTAATCACGCCCGACACAGTACAGATCAAAGTGACAGATTGCCTGATGATAACTTGTTTGATGATGACGCTGTCGGCAATCAACTTTCGGAATACCTATTCACCAGTAAAACCCTTAAATTGATGGACAAGGCTCTAGTTAGAATTCCCGATTTTGATCCACACAATAAGTCTATGGATATCCACACACATATCGCAACAGTAGAAGAGGCAATGATTAGAGGGCTGAGGAGACGGGATGAAAAAGCGAGTTTGTTGAAATGGAGCTTACATAAAGAATCTATCCCATGGGTAAATTCACTACCACACAAGGTTAGAAATGATTTTAAACAACTGAGCCTGGCAGTGATTCGGAAGTTTGGAGAATATTCGACACTCACTGAGGGGTTTTATGCTGTAAAATCGATGACTCAGGGCATGGACCAAGACCCACGTGACTACCTTTTACAATTTAAAAGAGCGTATTACGCAGGCGATGTGAAACAATACCACGAAGGAGATAAAATGTTCAAAATTATGTTTTTTGAATCCTTGAGCCCAGAGATTACAGAAAGGGTGAGAATGGTTTTGAATCCAGAAACCGCATCCTTACACCGCATAGAGAGCAAGGCGTACATGGCATGGTTATACAGAGCTAAGAGTCATAATTCGGATCCAGAACACAGAGAGAGGGATAAGGAACCCAGCCTCTCAGAGAGAAATAAAAATCACCGAGCAGTCCCACGATGCAGGGAGGAGCAAAAACGCACGCACACATGGCAAAATAAACCAGAGAGAGGTTGGCACGAGAATGAGAGCGGCACAAAGCCGAACATTCAGGAGAATCACAGAATGTGGAGGCCAAGGGCAGAATCATATCAACACCCCATGCCCCGACACACGCAAGGTCAAAATTACCCACAGGGATGGCGAAGTAACGATCCAAAAAAAATTTGGCACCCAAATGGGAGAAACACTGGGCCAAAAATGTACGAGAATCGCAGGAGGGAGAGGTTCAGAGCAGAACCATATCAACACCCCATGCCCCGACATGCGCAAGGTCAAGATTACCCACAGGGATGGCGAAGTAACAATCCAGGAAAGATTTGGCACCCAAATGGGAAAAACACTGGGCCAAGGGTGTACGAGAATCGTAGGAGGGAGAGGTTCAGAACAGAACCATATCAACACCCCATGCCACGACACACGCAAGGTCAAAATTACCCACAAAAATGGCGAAGTAACAATCCAGGAAAAATTTGGCACCCAAATGGGAGTAACACTGGGCCAAAAATGTACGAGAATCGCAGGATGGGAGGTCAAAAACAATCAGTCCAATTACGACCAATTCCTCCACCGGCTATACCAGGAGGGAATAGAGGAATAACACAGAATGCGGTCCAAATACATGATAAACAACCCACAGTGAGCGCGAGCGAGCGGCCAACACGCGCCCCACCCGCCGAGGTTTTGTTAAACCCGGAGCTCAATGGGAAATACAGGCAGGCTGCAAGTGACAGGGCGGGCAAAAACGTGGACAGTGCTCCCGTAAATGACGTGCGGATCGAATACAAGGACAGGGTTGCATTGAAGCGTGATCGGACAGTACAAAAACAGACAGCAGGGACACGCCCTGAGGAGCGCAGGCATGAGCCTTTGAATGGAAAATATCCAAGGGAAACCAAAAATTATGTGGATCGGAGTGCTAAAATGGAGACGAATGTCCATGACGTATCGGGAATGGTGTTGAAATCCAACACACTCGTAAAAACAAAGAGGGCAACATTACGAGGGACAGAATTAAATCGACACACTGACTCGGCAAATGTGCATGTAATCGCAGAGAGAGCGAATGCCTCGAACCAAGTGTCAAAATGGGTCGTGTGTGCGAATTCTGGTTATGTGCAGCACAATTTTTCACCACACACTCCCACGACGCGAGAGAGTGAGAGAGGAAACTACAAAAACGAACCCGAAAACCGTGATCGAATTATCAAAGTGATAAGTGGTAAACGAGGCAACATGAGGAAGGTAACGCATAAATGCGTTCGAAACCGCTACCTAGCGTTTCCCAGGATTTAACAAAAACAAAAATGAATATTCGTCGGAGTTATGATGTATGAGAACCGATGTAACGCAATATCGATGTTTAACGTTTGTTTAATTTTCTTTGCTCAATTCAAATGTAACCATGTTAAGCAAAAACAAAAATGAATATTCGTCGGAGTTATGATGTATGAGAACCGATGTAACGCAATATCGATGTTTAACGTTTGTTTAATTTTCTTTGCTCAATTCAAATGTAACCATGTTAAGCAAAAACAAAAATGAATATTCGTCGGAGTTATGATGTATGAGAACCGATGTAACGCAATATCGATGTTTAACGTTTGTTTAATTTTCTTTACTCAATTCAAATGTAACCATATCAAGACTGTAATACGTGCACGCGCGTCGTAAGAAATAACCGCCGAGAGTGAGGGCGGCTGATGGATTTATAACGAAAAAAAACAGGGCATTTACTTTGTTTAAAAATTCGCCAGTGGCCGAATCGACCACTGAAAATTTTTAAAAGGGCGGATTGTTGGATCTATGCCCTGTTTTCCGTTATTAATATTAAGAATAATAAAGAAAAAAAAACTATTTCTCTTTTTATTATATCTATATATACCTTTTAATTAAATAATGAAAACAACCCACTACAAACACACCAGGAATCTGTGAAACGGCCATTAAACTCTATGGGGACCTCATTTGCCAGTAAAAATATGATAATTGGTTCTTTACCCTTCTATCTGGCAACAAAACTGACACCTTTTGCAAGGAGTCATGTTTGCATAGACCGCAATACCTGCAGTCATAAATACAAACAAAAGACATAACTCTGATAATGTGCACTGTCCTTGAAGTTGATTGGTCCACACCCGAGACAGCTTTCCTTCGAGCCTAGTCTCATATGGGTTGGACCAGATGACGCCAAAAGGCGCACAACTCAAGGACAATGCACCATCAGAGTATGAGAGCTCGGGGCAAGCATCTACACTATGGGGACCTCATTTGCCAGTAAAAATATGATAATTGGTTCTTTACCCTTCTATCTGGCAACAAAACTGACACCTTTTTGCAAGGAGTCATGTTTGCATAGACCGCAATACCTGCAGTCATAAATACAAACAAAAGACATAACTCTGATAATGTGCACTGTCCTTGAAGTTGATTGGTCCACACCCGAGACAGCTTTCCTTCGAGCCTAGTCTCATATGGGTTGGACCAGATGACGCCAAAAGGCGCACAACTCAAGGACAATGCACCATCAGAGTATGAGAGCTCGGGGCAAGCATCTACACTATGGGGACCTCATTTGCCAGTAAAAATATGATAATTGGTTCTTTACCCTTCTATCTGGCAACAAAACTGACACCTTTTTGCAAGGAGTCATGTTTGCATAGACCGCAATACCTGCAGTCATAAATACAAACAAAAGACATAACTCTGATAATGTGCACTGTCCTTGAAGTTGATTGGTCCACACCCGAGACAGCTTTCCTTCGAGCCTAGTCTCATATGGGTTGGACCAGATGACGCCAAAAGGCGCACAACTCAAGGACAATGCACCATCAGAGTATGAGAGCTCGGGGCAAGCATCTACACTATGGGGACCTCATTTGCCAGTAAAAATATGATAATTGGTTCTTTACCCTTCTATCTGGCAACAAAACTGACACCTTTTTGCAAGGAGTCATGTTTGCATAGACCGCAATACCTGCAGTCATAAATACAAACAAAAGACATAACTCTGATAATGTGCACTGTCCTTGAAGTTGATTGGTCCACACCCGAGACAGCTTTCCTTCGAGCCTAGTCTCATATGGGTTGGACCAGATGACGCCAAAAGGCGCACAACTCAAGGACAATGCACCATCAGAGTATGAGAGCTCGGGGCAAGCATCTACACTATGGGGACCTCATTTGCCAGTAAAAATATGATAATTGGTTCTTTACCCTTCTATCTGGCAACAAAACTGACACCTTTTTGCAAGGAGTCATGTTTGCATAGACCGCAATACCTGCAGTCATAAATACAAACAAAAGACATAACTCTGATAATGTGCACTGTCCTTGAAGTTGATTGGTCCACACCCGAGACAGCTTTCCTTCGAGCCTAGTCTCATATGGGTTGGACCAGATGACGCCAAAAGGCGCACAACTCAAGGACAATGCACCATCAGAGTATGAGAGCTCGGGGCAAGCATCTACACTATGACTGCAGGTATTGCGGTCTATGCAAACATGACTCCTTGCAAAAAGGTGTCAGTTTTGTTGCCAGATAGAAGGGTAAAGAACCAATTATCATATTTTTACTGGCAAATGAGGTCCCCATAGTGTAGATGCTTGCCCCGAGCTCTCATACTCTGATGGTGCATTGTCCTTGAGTTGTGCGCCTTTTGGCGTCATCTGGTCCAACCCATATGAGACTAGGCTCGAAGGAAAGCTGTCTCGGGTGTGGACCAATCAACTTCAAGGACAGTGCACATTATCAGAGTTATGTCTTTTGTTTGTATTTATGACTGCAGGTATTGCGGTCTATGCAAACATGACTCCTTGCAAAAAGGTGTCAGTTTTGTTGCCAGATAGAAGGGTAAAGAACCAATTATCATATTTTTACTGGCAAATGAGGTCCCCATAGTGTAGATGCTTGCCCCGAGCTCTCATACTCTGATGGTGCATTGTCCTTGAGTTGTGCGCCTTTTGGCGTCATCTGGTCCAACCCATATGAGACTAGGCTCGAAGGAAAGCTGTCTCGGGTGTGGACCAATCAACTTCAAGGACAGTGCACATTATCAGAGTTATGTCTTTTGTTTGTATTTATGACTGCAGGTATTGCGGTCTATGCAAACATGACTCCTTGCAAAAAGGTGTCAGTTTTGTTGCCAGATAGAAGGGTAAAGAACCAATTATCATATTTTTACTGGCAAATGAGGTCCCCATAGTGTAGATGCTTGCCCCGAGCTCTCATACTCTGATGGTGCATTGTCCTTGAGTTGTGCGCCTTTTGGCGTCATCTGGTCCAACCCATATGAGACTAGGCTCGAAGGAAAGCTGTCTCGGGTGTGGACCAATCAACTTCAAGGACAGTGCACATTATCAGAGTTATGTCTTTTGTTTGTATTTATGACTGCAGGTATTGCGGTCTATGCAAACATGACTCCTTGCAAAAAGGTGTCAGTTTTGTTGCCAGATAGAAGGGTAAAGAACCAATTATCATATTTTTACTGGCAAATGAGGTCCCCATAGTGTAGATGCTTGCCCCGAGCTCTCATACTCTGATGGTGCATTGTCCTTGAGTTGTGCGCCTTTTGGCGTCATCTGGTCCAACCCATATGAGACTAGGCTCGAAGGAAAGCTGTCTCGGGTGTGGACCAATCAACTTCAAGGACAGTGCACATTATCAGAGTTATGTCTTTTGTTTGTATTTATGACTGCAGGTATTGCGGTCTATGCAAACATGACTCCTTGCAAAAAGGTGTCAGTTTTGTTGCCAGATAGAAGGGTAAAGAACCAATTATCAACGGCCATTAAACTGGTAAGAAGTCGGTGACAGAGAGGTCATAGACATCCAGATGGACAAAAGAAGTATGGACTAACCTCCCAAAGACATCTGGAGATGTACAGATAAGGTGCAAAGCAAACAACGGTTGAAACTCGCGTTTTCTTAACGTTTTCCTTACCGAAAAGTAGAAACTTAACATAGATAATTAACCAACAAACAATAATATTATTATTAGTAATTCCCTTATATTCACCGCATACATATTATTTAGAAGTATATGTTTCCTATCTACACGACCTTCCGAAAAACTAAAGAGTACGAATTCCAGAAAGCTTAAGTGCGTGCACTTAACCTCAGGACATAAAAAATTAACTCAGAATAAAACACCAATCTCTGGAGAACTAAACTTGGCGAAGCCCAAAATAATAATGTGACGAGGAGCATTACGAATATTCATTAAACATAGACGAATGATAACCACGATACTAAGACCGAAGGAACTCATAAAATATAATTCAAGAATAAATGTAACACACAGGACCACATAAATGTATTGCAAACATCTCCTCAGCCACCTTTGTCTTCCAGCGGGGTCTGACAAGCAAGGAAGGAGCAAAAAGGTCACAAAGGGGGGGGTTTGTGCTGACATTGGTTGTTTTCTCTCGCAAGAGACGCGGAGAGAGGAGTGGGTGCTCGCGTGTTTGAGTTAAGCACGGCCGCCTTTGTCTTCCCGCAGCACAAACAGATGGCTCATGAATACTTGGAGGGTTAGGAAGGTCGCGAGGAGGGGACGCGGTGATGTCTGCTTATTCTCGCTCTGTTTTAGTTTGTTTTTCTCTCGCAAAAGAGAGAGGAGGGTGATCACGTTTTGAGCACAAACAGCAAGATTTGCACACGCAAGCAAATAATATTCCACACCCCTCCTCCCAGAAGGGTTACACAGCTGTGTCTTCACTAATAAACACACGAAACACACGGACGCAGATGTGTTCAACCCACAGAAAGATATATGACAGCCTACAAACAACTCGGGAAGATTGAGTGGATTTTCTGAATATAAGCCGGGGAAAAATCCATTCAACTCAGATCGTCAGGGGCTCTGAGCCCCACATCGTCCGGGCCACGGGCCCCACCAGAAATCGTCAAGAAGTTTTCGTCATCCAGAATAACGAGGTTTGCAGAGGAAGCTGGCCGCTACAAGCCGAGGTCTGCACCACCTGAGAAGAATCGCTACCCTGAGTCGCCGAGTTGCGAGTGAAGCCAACAAAGACGCCAACGTCCACCCTGCCACGAACGAAGCATCGCTACTCGTCAGAGTGACGACCAGCGAACAACCCGCAGGAAAGGTGGAGATCGCCAAGCGTGCGCCACCGTGCGCCACCGGGCGCCACCGTGCGCCACCGTGCGCCACCGAGCGACACCGTGCGCCACCGGGCGCCACCGTGCGCCACCGTGCGCCACCGAGCGACACCGTGCGCCACCGGGCGCCACCGTGCGCCACCGGGCGCCACCGTGCGCCACCGAGCGACACCGAGCGACACCGAGCGACACGAGCGACGGAGCATCTTCAAGGACAGCATCGTGCCAACTCGTCATCGAGCAGTGGAGAGAGAGAGAGAGAGCAAAAGCCGAGCGACATGCCGAGCGAGGGAGCAGCAGGAGCAGAGCGGCGGCCACGCCCAACCCAGAGAAAACTTCTGGCCGCTGTTCGTATCCTCCCACACCACACAAGCTAACGACACAACTCCCGACTCTAAGAATTAATTAATATTACAAGGGGACAACGCACACACAGCACGCACACGAATAAGACTTTAAAAGAAAAACTGTCTTTGCGTTTCAAAAAGGGTTGCCATTTCGAGGTGGTGCGTTCAATATCAACTGATCGTGCAAAGCAGTTGCTGCCGTCGAGTTACATGAATAAGATATGTTTTAGTCATTCATTTTCGTTAACTGCATAATTTCGCCAATGAAGAAGTATTTTTAGTCATTCAATTTCGTTAATTGCATAAGATTGCCCAGGAATTTATTGACGTATACTTGCTTTCACATACTAGAGTGTCATGTGCTTGTTTAGAATTAAAATTGCTTAACACCAACTGTTCGAGTGCTTCTTTCCAAGTCCATGCAAAACTATCTTATTCTTGATAACTGTATCCTGTGATGAGATCTGAACCTGGAGACCTAAAATAATATAAACACACTAAGATAATCAGTAAATGTTTAATCGACGATAATCGTGTTATCCTGATTGATATAACTCTGGATAAACGAAGCTAAGCCTAATTATCACAACTGCACACATTAACATAACCGCAAGCATCCGCATAAATTACTACGATTATCTCCGTGATTATCATAATTTATGCATATTAATACACACACTATCATAATTAATGCGATTTGCGCATTTCTCGGAAAATTATTAATTTTTATTATTTTTATCAAAATTTCATAACCCAACACATACAGCATAACCCAAGTATGTGGGGAGGTGACCCAAGTACACCTGAATGTGACCAAGCTGCAGTCCACAGCGGAGATAGTCCAGTCCGAGGTGGGAGGGCTACGCTCCATGGTCGGGGGGCTAACCAGGCGAGTATCTCAATAGGAGGCAGAACTCGAACAAATGCGCACTGGGAGGGTAAGGGGGAGTGGACAAGGGGCCTCCTATGGAGCCACCGACCTTCCCCGTGCGTGCTATCTATGCGACCAATGGGGGCATCTCGTGAGAGACAGTCCCCAGATCGCCCGCGCGAGAGAAGCACCAGGGTTAAACACCAAGGCCTCCCTAAAGAGGGGACCACAGAGGGGTGCAATCGACGTGGTCCCAACACAAATAAACTGTCGTGATAATGGTGAGCGAGTGACCCCCAGGCAGATGCCGACAACAACACCCCAGAATGCGGCGACTGCGGGTGACTGGCTGCGGGAGCTTGTGGCAGGAATAATGGGGGCCACGTCGCTCGTCGAAGGGCAGGTGAACAGGCGGCGTACCCAGATTCTGCTGGACACGGGGAGCGGTAACGTCACTCTTGAGTGCAACACACGGCAGCGTGGTCGGGGTTGAAGTGAGCCGCCTACAGGCCCCGGATCGTGCGCTGCACACTGCAAGTGAAACTGGGATGGGACTGCTGGGGAGGGTCACCCTTAAGGGTCGCCTCGGACACCAGGTGTGTAACCAGGAGTTATACGTGTCGAGCGTGTTATGCCACGAGTGTATTGCAGGTACCGACCTCCTGGAAAAGTTGGGGATCAGCGTGCAGCCACCGTGGAGGGCAGCGGGGAGCGGATTCCTTTCTTGGGACAAGAGCCGGGTTGCCCTAGCTTCGAGCCCGTGGTCGCTATCCTGGCGTCGGCCGTCACCGTCAGCATTGGTGTTCCACTGGGTTTTCCGTTTTTCTTCCAAACCTAAACTCAAAATATATTTGGTGGTGGTCAAACAGTCCAATGCAGGACCCTCCTGAAAAATAATCTTTAACTGCTAAATAAGAAATTAAATTGGAAAACCCTCAAACACAGTACACTATTTTTATTTTACCAGGTGAGGCCATCTGAGCTGCATAGCTCTTTTTCAGAATCGACCTGGACACAAATGATAGCTCAACTTAGTGGGTTAAAATATGGAAATGTATTGCAGCAAAATTCTCAAAATGCATGTTTCTAAATGTGGAGAAAAATCAATGCCACTACAGGGAGAGAGAGAAAAAAAAATGTAAACTGCAATTATAAATGCGTCAGGGTTGGAATCGAACTCACGCACGCAGAGTACGCTCACGGAGTACACTCACACAAATGAGTACACTCGCTCACTCGGATTATTTTTTCTCCGGGTCCTTCGATTTTCCCCTCCACATTTAGTAACATGCATTTAGATTATTTGGCTGCTACAATCTTCCACGTGAAAAGCCATTTCGTTGAGCTATCATCTATGGCCAGGTGGCTTCTGACAAAAGATCTAACAGCTCTGTGAGCCTTGGTTGGTAATATAAAAATAGTTTACACCATTGGAATCTCATTTGCCATTAAAAAATATAATTTTTTTTTTTACCCTTTTATCTTGCAACAAAACTGACACCTTTTTTTACGAGGAGTCACGTTTGCATAGACCACAATACCTGCAGTCATAATGGAAAAAAAAACATAACTCTGATAATATATGCACTATCCTTGATGTTGATTGGTCCACACACCCGAGACAGCTTACCTTAGAGCCTAGTCTCACATGGTGTTGGACCAGATGACGCCAAAAGGCGCACAACTCAAAGACAATGCACCATCAGAGAGAGAGACGAGGCTCTACAGAAAGCTGTCTCGGGTGTGGACCAATCAATTTCAAGGACAGTGCATACATTATCAGAGTTATGTTTTTTTTCATTATGACTGCAGGTATTGTGGTCTATGCAAACATGACTCCTCGTAAAGAAGGTGTCAGTTTTGTTGCCAGATAGAAGTGTAAAAAACAATTATCATTAAAATAGTTGTTCATCGGTCTAAAGGGTGCATCAGCAAAACCAACTCGGCAGAACGCTCCTGAATTAGAGTGCTGAGACTCATTGTGGTCATGTACTCGAGTGTGCACCATGGTGGCTGGGAGATGTTAACTGCCTCTCCTGGAATACAGGAGGTGGTGGGTTCGATCGCGACCCCTCCTGTATAATTGGAGTTTGCGTGTCTCTCTCTCTCTCCCCGTGGTCGCGTGGATTTTCCTCCGGATCCTCAGGGTTTTCCCCTCCACGTTTAGAGTCAACATCACCACGTGTTTAGAGTATTTGACCGACAGACATTTCCACACGTTGATAAGCCACTTTGTTGTGGGCTGGTCGCTTCTGAAAACAAGAGCGGTATAGCAGCTGAAGTGGGCTTGGCCTGGTAAGAGCAAAAAAACTGTAGAAATATTTAAAAGAAAAAAAAATTCAAAGTAGTGAGCCAGATGAAGACAAATTAAACTTCAGCAGAGAATTAAAGCAAATGCAATCAGGCGAGGGCAGGAGACAAGGCACCCTCATGGCTAGGCCCCGCGTTGTAATGTTCCAACCTGGACATCGATTCCATACTCGCTGCTACTCAATTGATATCCCTACAAGAGAGAGAGGAGCGAGGCTCTACCTGGGTAAACAACAACCACGATGTGAACTTCTCACCTCGGATCTCAATGAGCGCGCGCGCGGATCGGTAGCTTCCTGGTTTCTCGTGACGTCACATGACAGCAGGTAACATGACGTGACTGGCGGGGTACACCTCCCCCTCACGCCGATGAGGTAATGCAGTGGTGACGTCAGAGAGCGGGGTTAGAGTTTAAATTTATTAAGATTCCATTGATCTTTTTTTTATGATTGCTTAGATTGCTTAAATATAAATGAGCTCTCTCTAGTCGTCTAGCCGAGCCTAAACACAAACCTGACAGTGGAACACCAATGGCGCTGACCGAGACAGCCAACAACTATCCGGCCGCACAATATCTAGCGAAGATGACAGCGACGACGATACGAGCCCACTCCCAGAACCGGCAGTGCTCAGCTTCCGCTCTCAGCTGCTTTTATTGTACCCAGCGCGGCCTGGCTCCGCCCTGGTCGCGCCTTTCTTCTCGAACCCTCTAGCAGGTTCCAGGGGCTTCCACATAGGGTCTTCCATGACTCTTGCCCCAGTTCCTCCGCCCTGCCAACACACTCGTGTATATGCTCACCGGCATGTGTACTGTTTGTCCACCGCAGTTGCCGTTGCAACTGCAACCGGTGGACAGGCAAAGCAACCCCGAGGAACACCACCAACACGAAAAAACAATTTACCCCAAAAAAGAAAACCTTGGTTGCAACACTTCCCGCGACCATACAGCACAACCGCAGTGTCTCCTGCGAACCATAACCACGTAGTGCCACTCCGGCGCCCCCGCGGTGTTGTATGTGTTGTGTTATGAAATTTTGATAAAAATAATAAAAATTAATAATTTTCCAAAAAATGCGCAAATCACATCAATTATGTCAATGTGTGTATTAACATGCATAAATTATGATAATGTATGTAATTATATGCATAAATTATGATAATCTCGGAGATAATCGTAGTAATTTATGCAGATGCTTGCGATTATATTACTGTGTGCAGTTATGATAATTACGCTTAGTTTCGTTTATCCAGTTATATCAATCAGGATAACACGATTATCATCGATTAAACATTTACTGATTATCTTAGTGTGTTTGTTATTTTAGGTCTCCAGTTTCAGATCTCATCACAGGATACAGTTATCAAGAATAAGACAGTTTTGCATGGACTTGGATAGAAGCACTCGGACAGTTGGTGTTAAGCAATTTTAATTATAAACAAGCACATGACACTCTCTTATGCGAAAGCAGGTATACGTCAATAAATTCATGTAACTCGATTATGCAATTAACGAAAATGAATGACTAAAAATACTTCTTCATTGGCGAAATTATGCAGTTAACGAAAATGAATGACTAAAAATACTTCTTCATTGGCGAAATTATGCAGTTAACGAAAATGAATGACTAAAACATTTATTATTCATGTAACTCGACGGCAGCAACTGCTTTGCACGATCAGTTGATATTGAACGCACCACCTCGAAATGGCAACCCTTTTTGGAACGCAAAGATAATTTTTTTTTTAAAGTCTTATTCGTGTGCGTGCTGTGTGTGCGTTGTCCCCTCGTAATATTAATTGTGTCGTTAGCTTGTGTGGTGTAGGAGGATACAAACAGCGGCCAGAAGTTTTCTCTGGGTTGGGCATGGCCGCCGCGAGCCTCTCTTACGTGTCTCTGCTTGTGACGTCCGAGTCGTGCTGCTCTTGCGCTCTCTCTCTCTACTGGTAGATGACGAGTTGGCACGACGCTCGGTGACGCCCGGTGACGTCCGAGTCGTGTTGCTCTTGCGCTCTCTCTCTCTCTCCACTGCTGGATGACGAGTTGGCACGACGCTCGGTGACGCCCGGTGACGTCCGAGTCGTGTTGCTCTTGCGCTCTCTCTCTCTCCACTGCTGGATGACGAGTTGGCACGACGCTCGGTGACGCCCGGTGACGTCCGAGTTGTGCTGCTCTTGCGCTCTTTCTCTCTCCACTGCTGGATGACGAGTTGGCACGACGCTCGGTGACGCCCGGTGACGTCTTGTCTGTTTACACTGGTCTTTGGTAGGTGTGCCCTCAAACACACGGCGCATTCGATGGTGCTGTCCTCTTCCTCACAGCCGTTTGACCAGGCTTTCTCCACTGCTTCGCGCTCTCTGCTTTGCACACTTGGTCGACGCTTGGCGATCTCCGCCCTTTTACAGGTTGACTAGCTGTACTACCCGGCTTCGCCGGGGACTTGTATCCACCACGACCGGCCGCCTTTGTCTCCCCAGTGGCGATGTTAATACGCCACACCAGTTACTCGTTTTGAGGCAGAGTCCCTCCCTCACCATTCTCCCTCCCTCACCACTCACGCCCGGCCGCCTTTGTCTCCCCAGTGGCAATGTTAATACGCCACACCAGTTAATCGTTTGAGGCTGAGTCGACCTAGGGGAGGTTCAAATAATCGTCACCGGTGGTGGCCGTGAGCGGGAATCGAACTCGGTTCGCCGGGTTTGTAGCGCAGCGTAGCGTTAACCACTACACCCACCGCTCCTCACACACCACACACGCACAGACACACACACAGACACACACACAGACACACGCAGACACACACAGACAGACACACACACACACAGACAGCACGCTAACCACTACACTACCGCTCCCCACACACCACACACGCACACACACACAGACACACACACAGACACACACACAGACACACACACACAGACAGCACGCTAACCACTACACTACCGTTCCACCTACACAACACACGCGCGTGCGTCCATAGGTACACATACACGCGCTTGCTGCAGACACACACGACTGTGAGGGTGCGTACGACAGTAAACGACTGAAATATTAAAGCGGAAATGCTGCGCGAGGAACGCCTTAGAGCTGCAACACATTTGTGTAATGCGAGCGTAATCACACAAACACATACAAAGACATACACACACATACATGCACACACATACACACAAACACATACACACACACACAGAAAAACATACACACACATAGATACAAACACACATACATACACACAAACACATACACACACGTACATACACACATACATACAGACACGCAGACATACACATAAACACATAAAAAAACGGACATACATACACACACACATAAACACACACACATACATACACACATACATAGAGACACACAGACATACACATAAACACATACACACATAGACATGACCCGGCTTCGGCCGGGACTTGGATCCACCACGCCCGGCCGCCTTTGTCTCCCCAGTGGCGATGTGAAAACGCCACACCTGTTACTCGTTTTGAGGCTGAGTCCCTCCCTCGCCACTCTCCCTCCCTCGCCACTCTCCCTCCCTCACGACTCTGTAGAGGACGTGAAACTTTTATGAATTTACCTTAGATTCGCGTGGTGGGTGTCGAGGCCTAGCACCGTGCAGAGCCTCCCGCCTCGCCTGATTTTCCCACCCGGCTGACGCTGGGTACGGGTGCCGGTCCCCCCCCCCCCCCCACCCCTAGCGCTCGAACAATACTGAGTAATGGCTGTTATTTAATTAATTACGGAGCCTATGAAAGTGGCGAAGGCGTGGCTAGCCGTTGGCAGGGGCAACCGCCGTCCAATGAAACTGCAGACCTTGGCGAAGGCGTCGCTAGCCGTTGCCAGGTCCAATGAAAGCGGCGAAGGCGTCGCTAGCCGTTGGCAGGGGCAACCGGCTTCCAATGAAAGTGCGTATGGTCCGGAGACACAGACACACAGACAGACAGATTCACGATTTTATATATATAGATTGCTTGTCGTCACTCGTCACTCTCTCTGCTCCGTGCTTCCCTTGTTCGTGCAGCTGCCAGCTTCACTCGCACTTAACTTCGTTCTGCGAGAAGCGACACCGGATATCGGCATCGGTGTTTCGTGTCCTCACGACGCTCCGCCAGCCGGAGCACGGCTGAAACCCAGCCCCGACCCAGGTTGAACTCAGACTTCTGCGACTCGAACGACTCCTCCTCGTTCCATCACTTCTCGAGGCACAACCGCCCCAGCTCTCTTGCGAGCCCCCGTCGCAACGCTGCGTCGCAAGCCGAGTTGCGAGACTGAGCGTGACTTGGACAGATTGCTCTCAGGCGGTCACTCTCTGACCCCTCGTCGTCCCATCTCTCCTCGAGGCACGATCTGCCCCAACTCTCTTGCGAGCCCCGTCGCAACGCCGCGTCGCACGCCGAGTTGCGAGACTGAGCACGACTCAACCCAGACTGCTTGTTCGCTGTGTCTGTGCCTAACTCAAAACGTGACTCCCTTCTCTCTGCATTCCTTGCGAGCGGGCAACAAAAAAAAAACACAAACAAAGCGAGAAGAAGCAGACACCCCCGCGATCCCTCCTCGCGACCTTTCCTAACCCTCCAAGCATTCATGGACCATCTGTTTGTGCTGCGGGGAGACAAAGGTGGCCGTGCTTAACTCAAACACGCGAGCACCCTCTCCTCTCTCCGCGTCTCTTGCGAGAGAAAACAAACAATGTCAGCACAAACCCCCCCCCCCCCCCCGTGACCTTTTTGCTCCCTCCTTGCTTGTCAGACCCCGCTGGAAGACAAAGGTGGCTGAGGAGATGTTTGCAATACATTTATGTGGTCCTGTGTGTTACATTTATTCTTGAATTATATTTTATGAGTTCCTTCGGTCTCAGTATCGGGGTTATCATTCGTCTATGTTTAATGAATATTCTTAATGATCCTCGTCACATTATTATTTTGGGGCTTCGCCAAGTTTAGTTCTCCAGAGATTGGTGTTTTATTCTGAGTTATATTTTAATGTCCTGAGGTTAAGCGTAACTATGTTTCCACTTAAGCTTTCTGGAATTCGTACTCTTTAGTTTTTAGGAATGTCGTGTAGGTAGGAAACATATACTAATAATAAAACAATTATTGTTTGTTGGTTAATTATCTTTGTTAAGTTTCTACTTTTCGGTAAGGAAAACGTTAAGAAAACGCGAGTTGCAACCGTTATTTACTCTGCACCTTATCTGTACATCTCCAGATGTCTTGGGAGGCTAGTCCATACATCTTTTGTCCATCTGGATGTCTATGACCTTTCTGTGACCGAATTCTCAACATTTTAACCGCCCTCCATGTTTCATGGATTCCTGGTGTGCTTGTGAGGAGAAGTGAGTTGTTTTCATTGTTTAATAAAAAAAAAGATATATAGATAAAATAAAATATAATAAAAAAAACTGTTTTTTTTTTTGAATTGTTCTTAATAAAAAAAAGGGTATAGACACAACAGCGGACCGCCAACAAAAAGCACAACCCGCGGCAACCTCCCCACAAACCGCCAACACGAAGCGCAACTGCGGCATGGGCAAGAACCCCATCAGGGACCGCATAACCGTGACGCCCCCCCCACCCCCCACGAGAGCCGATAACACAGGCCAAACAATATACACAACCCCCCCGAATCTCACCTTACAAGGGAGAGTCGGCCTTTACCAGAACATAGCTCACGTGAGCCGGTCCTCGACACTGGTCACCCCCGCCTTGGCAGGGTTTTGCATTCCTTGGGATTCCGAGGAATGGGAACAAAAAAACAATGGCCTAAGGGCACGGCCCGTCCCTGAAATCCGCAGTAGCATAAAAATCAGATCCAGCCCCTGACACTTTGCACACGGCAGTCACGGAAAGCAACATGGAGCTTGGGAAGATGTTGCCGGCAGGTTGGAGTGCTACGGTGGCGCTGCCGGCACCCTGCTGACACCCCGGCCAAGCCTCCACTTTGGGCCAATGCTGGCGGGCCTCGTGGCCCTGAATTTCCCAGGCCACCTTCAAGGACGTGATCCCCCAAGCCTTCCGATCCCCGACTCCCGCGCCAGCAGCCTTTCCACCGCCAAGGAGTCGATCGCCATCTCACCCGTCTGGGGGTACGCTGTCTGCCCCAGCACCAGCAGCGCCTCCCGGAAAGTGAAGGGTGTCTCGGCTTCCCCTCGCTTCCACTGGAGAAATCTCGTGCGGGCATCGCACGGGAGGCCAAAAATATCCCCTTGCAGCGCCATTAACTCTGCCGCCCCTCCAGCGCTGTCCCGCGCTTTTCGCAAAATAGCTCCCGCCAGCCATGCCAAGCCCTCCACGGGCAAAATGGCACCCACCACATGCGCGGTCTCCGGCCCAGGCTCCTCTGCTCTCTCACAGAGACGAGGATCGCTGTCAGGGTCCCTTCGTGACTCCTTTACACGCCGCTGGCTGTGGAGCGACTCCCACACTTCCCCGCGCTCCCCTCAACACGGTGGTCCTCGGCCATGCCGCGTGCTCAGCGCATGACCGCAAAGGATCGGGCTCCTCTCTCGCCAATTTTACGCCACTCTCCCGCCGATCCGCAGCCGCTCTCTCTCCGCCAATGGGCTTCATAACCAGTTCCCGTGGCTGCCGGAGAGATTAATGTTTCGCCATTCCCATCCTCCGATGACACTATAGGTGTATTTTCTTCACCCCACTCCTAACACCAGTTGTAGTGTCATCATTGCGGGAGACAAGGTTTCTAAGGGGGCACCTTTATTAATACCTTCACAGGTTTGCCATCGCACTCCCTCGTCGTCAAACCTAGCATAAACACAACCCTGACCGTGTAACACCAATGGCGCTGACCGAGACAGCCAAAAACTATCCAGCGAAGCCGGCATTGACAAAGGCAGCGAAGATGACAGCCACAAGGAGATGAGCCCACTCCCAAAACTGACAGCCCTGAGCTCATACTCTCAGCTGCTTTTATGCTACCCAGTGTGGCCTGGCTCCGCCCTGGCCGCGCCTCCCTTCTCGAACCCACTAGCAGGTTCCAGGAGCTTCCAGATGGGGTCTTCCGTGACCCTTGCCCCAGTTCTTCTTCCCTGCCGACACACCGGTGTATATGCTCACTGGCGTGTGTACTATTTGTCGACCGCAGTTGCCGTTGCTGGACAACAATCGGCGTTATAACACTACACTAGTACAGCACACCGGTGTGTTGGAGAACAAATCGCGTAGTGGCGGGTTTCACTAAACATTTAAATTAATGCGATCTAATTATGGGGAATTAAGCTCCACATTAATGCAAATATTATCATAATATAGTGAATGCTTGGGTGCTTATTGGCTCTTACTCCTGGTTAGAGATCTACCCAACCCATATGTCCACAAATACTGGCTGCTCTTACTCTGCAGGTTGAACCTAGGAATTGAGTGTGCAACTTCACGTTATTTTAATTAAAGGCATGTGACAAAGGTGAATCTATTGGAGCTTCATTGTCTCAAGCTTACACATCTACCGGGTCTCCATTTGACTTTGTATTGTCTAAGAAGTCCACCCACACCTCCACTTCCACAAACTCCTGGGAGTTGCCTCGCTCTGCCTCACAGTCAGAATTCTCCTCCTGCTTCACGTTGCCTCCATCGATGTGAAGGTCCGATTTTGGAGTTGAATCTTCATATTCACATTTTACCATCGCTTCTTCGCTCTTCACCATCACTTCTTCACATTTCACCTCGTCAAAATCCACCTTGATACATTTCATTGCGTCCAAGCTGGAATTAAATTCAGGTTCTTTTTTCAGCAGGGATGAGCTCATTGCAGCACTTGGACTTGCACAAGCCGATTTCAGACTCCGCTCCTTGGGGATCTTCTGATGCCTGTGTGTTCTGTGGTGTCTTTGAAGATGTGATGACCATGCAAATGCCTTCCCACACACAGTGCACTTAAAGGGTTTCTCCCCTGTGTGCATTCTCTGGTGTCTTTTAAGATTTGATGACTCTGTAAATGCCTTCTCACACATAGTGCACTTGAAGGGTTTCTCTCCGGTGTGTATTTTCTGGAGGTCGTGAAGATTTGATAATGTTGCAAATGCGCTTCCACACACAGTACACTGAAGGGGTTCTCCCCTGTATGCGTTCTCTGGTGTGTTTTTAGATGTGATGACTCTGTAACTGCCTTCTCACACACAGTGCATTTGAAGGGTTTCTCCCCTGTGTGTGTTCCCTGGTGGCTCTGAAGATTTGATGACTGTGCAAATGCCTTCTCACACATAGTGCACTTGAAGGGTTTCTCTCCTGTGTGCGTTCTCTGGTGACTCTGAAGATTTGATGACTTTGCAAATGCCTTCTCACACATAGTGCACTTGAAGGGGTTCTCTCCTGTGTGCGTTCTCTGGTGTTTTTTAAGATGCGATGATCGTGTATATGCCTTCTCACACACAGTGCACTTGAAGGGTTTCTCTCCTGTGTGTGTTCTCTGGTGGTCGTGAAGAGTTGATGACTCTGTAAATGCCTTCTCACACATAGTGCACTTGAAGGGTTTCTCTCCTGTGTGCGTTCTCTGGTGACTCTGAAGATGTGATGACTTTGCAAATGCCTTCTCACACACAGTGCACTTGAATGGTTTCTCTCCAGTGTGTGTTCTCTGGTGTTTTTTAAGATATGATGACTCTGTAAATGCCTTCTCACACATAGTGCACTTGAAGGGTTTCTCTCCTGTGTGCGTTCTCTGGTGACTCTGAAGATTTGATGACTTTGCAAATGCCTTTTCACACATAGTGCACTTGAAGGGTTTCTCTCCTGTGTGCGTTCTCTGGTGTTTTTTAAGATGCGATGATCGTGCAAATGCCTTCTCACACACAGTGCACTTGAAGGGTTTCTCTCCTGTGTGCGTTCTCTGGTGATAGTGAAGAGTTGATGACTCTGTAAATGCCTTCTCACACGTAGTGCACTTGAAGGGTTTCTCTCCTGTGTGCGTTCTCTGGTGGTAGTGAAGAGTTGATGACTCTGTAAATGCCTTCTCACACATAGTGCACTTGAAGGGTTTCTCTCCGGTGTGTATTCTCTGGTGTCTTTGAAGATTTGATGACTTTGCAAATGCCTTCTCACACATAGTGCACTTGAAGGGTTTCTCTCCTGTGTGTGTTCTCTGGTGGTCGTGAAGAGTTGTTGACTCTGTAAATGCCTTCTCACACATAGTGCACCTGAAGGGTTTCTGTCCTGTGTGTGTTCTTTCGTGGTCGTGAAGATGTGATGACCGTGCAAATACCTTCCCACACACACTGCAATTGAAGGGTTTATCTCCTGTGTGTGTTCTCTGGTGTTTTTTAAGATGTGATGACTCTGTAAATGCCTTCTCACACATAGTGCACTTGAAGGGGTTCTCTCCTGTGTGCGTTCTCTGGTGACTCTGAAGATGTGATGACTTTGCAAATGCCTTCTCACACACAGTGCACTTGAATGGTTTCTCTCCAGTGTGTGTTCTCTGGTGTTTTTTAAGATGTGATGACTCTGTAAATGCCTTCTCACACATAGTGCACTTGAAGGGTTTCTCTCCTGTGTGCGTTCTCTGGTGACTCTGAAGATTTGATGACTTTGCAAATGCCTTTTCACACATAGTGCACTTGAAGGGTTTCTCTTCTGTGTGCGTTCTCTGGTGTTTTTTAAGATGCGATGATCGTGCAAATGCCTTCTCACACACAGTGCACTTGAAGGGTTTCTCTCCTGTGTGCGTTCTCTGGTGGTAGTGAAGAGTTGATGACTCTGTAAATGCCTTCTCACACGTAGTGCACTTGAAGGGTTTCTCTCCGGTGTGTATTCTCTGGTGACTTTGAAGATTTGATGACTTTGCAAATGCCTTATCACACATAGTGCACTTGAAGGGTTTCTCTCCTGTGTGTGTTCTCTGGTGGTCGTGAAGAGTTGATGACTCTGTAAATGCCTTCTCACACATAGTGCACTTGAAGGGTTTCTCTCCTGTGTGTGTTCTTTCGTGGTCGTGAAGATGTGATGACCGTGCAAATACCTTCCCACACACACTGCACTTGAAGGGTTTATCTCCTGTGTGTATTCTCTGATGGGTCTGAAGATTTGAAAACGTTGCAAATGCCTTCTCACACACAGTGCACTTGAAGGGTTTATCTTCTGTGTGTGTTCTCTGGTGGTGCTTAACATTTGATAACGTTGCAAATGCCTTCTCACACACACTGCACTTGAAGGGTTTCTCTCCTGTGTGCATTCTCTGGTGTGTTTTCAGATGTGATAACGTTGAAAATGCCTTCTCACACACAGTGCACTTAACGGGGTTCTCTCCTGTGTGTGTTCTCTGGTGTTTCTTAAGATCTTTTGACTTTGCAAATGCCTTTTCACACACAAAGCACTTGAAGGGTTTCTCTCCCGTGGGTGTTATTTGGTGTGTTTGAAGATATGATGACTTTGCAAATGCTTTATCGCACAAAAGGCACCTGAAGGGTTTCTCTCCCCTGTGTGTTTTCTGGTGTCGTTTCAGAGGAGATGAACCTGAAAATACCTTTACACACAAACTGCACTTGAAAGGTTTCTCTTCCGTGTGTGTTCTCTGGTGGATCTGAAGAGTTGATGACTGTGCATATGCCTTGTTACACACAGTGCACTTGAATGGTTTCTCTCCTGTGTGAGTTATCTGGTGCTGTGTCAAACTTCCAGTACGATCCGTGCTGTCTGCATACTGGTCGCATTGTTTCCTTCTTGTACCGAGCTGCGCCGAGTCCCTTTGCTCCATCAGACCAATTCTGCAGAGGAAGAGTCAGAGGAAGCGTCAGCTGCAGACAGAAAAACATATCCACACCATCTACGTCAATATCAAGGCACAGAGTAATGCATATACACAGTCACACATGACATACACATCTATACTTGTTTTATTATGTTTTATTTTTATTATTTTATTACTTCCCTTCTACGTGACTTTACCGAAAGAAACAAGAAGATGAATCCCTGCAGTCACGAAAGCTTTAAATCGAAACATCTATACTTATTCATATTTTCATGATATAGTGAAAATAATTCGCCAATTCATCACGCGGGCTGTTAAGGCACACAATGAGAGGGCCAATGGTCATAAATATGCCTGGATGCTCTAGTATCTTCAAAATGAATGTTTACCCAAAACTCCACGCACACAATTTCGGCTGTCTAGCTATGAAAGGAATATTTAAGAAAAATCCAGCTATAATAACAAAGTGTGTTGAAAATAATACTATTTGTATTATGCAGAAATTCATAAATTAATGTTCAGATGTGCTTAAATGCTCGGATGAATAGATCTAACTTCAGCTGCATACAGTGAGAGAGAAAAGTATTTGATCCCCTGCTGATTTTGTACGTTTGCCCACTGACAAAGAAATGAGCAGTCTATAATTTTAATGGTAGGTTTATTTGAACTCTGAAAGACAGAATAACAAAATCCAGAAAAATGTATGTAAATTTTTTTATAAATTGATTTGCATTCTAATGAGGGAAATAAGTATTTGACCCCTCTGCAAAACATGGCTTAGAACTTGGTGGCAAAACCCTTGTTGGAAATCACAGAGGTTAGACGTTTCTTGTAGTTAGCTACCAGGTTTGCACACATCTCAGGAGGGATTTTGTCCCACTCCTCTTTGCAGATCTTCTCTAAGTCATTAAGGTTTCGAGGCTGACGTTTGGCAACTCGAACCTTCAGCTCCCTCCACAGATTTTCTAAGGGATTAAGGTCTGGAGACTGGCTAGGCCACTCCAGGACCTTAATATGCTTCTTCTTGAGCCACTCTTTTGTTGCCTTGGCTGTGTGTTTTGGGTCATTGTCATGCTGGAATACCCATCCACGACCCATTTTCAATGCCCTGGCTGAGGGAAGGAGGTTCTCACCCTAGATTTGACGGTACATGCGGTGAAGTTGTCTTGTCCCTTGAGCAGAAAAACACCCCCAAAGCATAATGTTTCCACCTCCATGTTTGACCGTGGGGATGGTGTTCTTAGGGTCATAGGCAGCATTCCTCCTCCTGAGTTGATGCCAAAGAGCTCCATTTTGGTCTCATCTGACCACAACACTTTCACCCAGTTGTCCTCTGAATCATTCAGATGTTCATTGGCAAACTTCAGACGGGCATGTATATGTGCTTTCCTGAGCAGGGGGACCTTGCAGGCGCTGCAGGATTTCAGTCCTTCACGGCGTAGTGTGTTACCAACTGTTTTCTTGGTGATTATGGTCCCAGCTGCCTTGAGATCATTGACAAGATCCTCCCGTGGAGTTCTGGGCTGATTCATCACCGTTCTCATGATGATTGCAACTCCACGAGGTGAGATCTTGCATGGAGCCCCAGGCTGAGGGAGATTGACAGTTATTTTGTGTTTCTTCCATTTGCGAATAATCGCACCAACTGGTGTCACCTTGATAATTGGTTGTTTACCCTTCTATCTGGCAACAAAACGGACACCTTTTTACAAGGAGTCATGTTTGCATAGACCGCAATACCTGCAGTCATAATACAAACAAAAATCATAACTCTGATAATGTGCACTGTCCTTGAAGTTGATTGGTCCACACTGGAGACAGCTTTCCTTAGAGCCTAGTCTCACATGGGTTGGACCAGAAGACGCCAAAAGGCGCACAACTCAAAGACAATGCACCATCAGAGTATGAGAGGTCGGGGCAAGTCTTTTGTTTGTATTATGACTGCAGGTATTGCGGTCTATGCAAACATGACTCCTTGTAAAAAGGTGTCAGTTTTGTTGCCAGATAGAAGGGTAAACAACCAATTATCATATTTTTACTGGCAAATGAGGTTCCCATAGTGTTGTCACCTTCTCACCAAGCTGCTTGGCAATGGTTTTGTAGCCCATTCCAGCCTTGTGTAAGTCTACAATCTTGTCCGACATCCTTGGAGAGCTCTTTGGTCTTGGCCATGGTGGAGAGTTTGGAATCTGATTGATTGCTTCTGGCTCCCAGGTGTCTTTTATACAGGTGTAGGGGTGTTACGGAGGGGCTGTTATACAATGGGATCAGATGGGAAAGAAACACAGTGGGCGTGGCTATGTCGGTGCACGGGAAGGTGCTCCCAGCGACGTCCGCATCGGGCAGCCTGGGGGGCTGACTCAGAGCGGGGGGTTAAGGTATAAAAGGGGATGAGCCGGAGGGCTCAGGGAGAGATGTTGAAGCTAACAAGTGAAGACCGAAGATCGTCATAGATAGAGCCCTGGACTCCCCTGGATCGCCGCCCTTATCAGGGCCGAACAGGATCGAGCCAGTGGCGTGGTCCCGAGAGCCAGAGCCGGTGCTCTTGTAAGAGCTGGTCTGGGACTCCGGGTACCGTGTGCCCGACTTACCAGTGTCGGGCAAGCTAGCCTCCCCTAGCCCGTTAGTGGAGGACCCAGGGGTAGGCTAGGCGTAGCTAGAGAGTGTATCCCCAGTTAGACGGGTGAGGGGGCCGATACCCCCTCCAGTGTTGTATGTCAGTGCTGTACTGTACCGACACGGAATAAATACGTGTGCCTCCAACCCCGGTGTCAAGGTCTCCTGGAACACTATTACATCTGGTGTTAGAAGTGATCATCCACGAACATGGACACGCGACGGACAGCTCGTGCCAGGGTACCGGGGGCGGAGGACAACGCTGCAGAGGTTGAGCCCGAGATGGCTGAAGGCGACGCCGAGCATCCGGGGCCGGATACGTCCACACCGCAGCGTCTGGATGGAGGGGAGCCGTCAGCAGATGGACTGCGGCAGGCTCACGCGAGACTGGCGAAGCTGCTCTACGCTGCTGCCGCCACGCTCGACCAAATTACGCGGTTGGGGGCTGGTGGACCGCCACGGAGCGACAACAGCCAACGACCAGCACGGGTTCCCGCCATTTCGACGGAGCCGGAGTTTGATTCTCCCGCCATCGCCGCAGCAGCTGCAGAGGGCGTGGCCGGGCTGAGCCTCGCGTCCGACGTCGGCCGTACAGTGGCTGCAACATCATCGACAGCGGCCAGCGCGTCACCAGTGGTGCGACCGGCGATGCCACTCGTCGTTCACGCCGAAGCCGAAGCCGAGACGAGTGACGGGAGCAACGGGGGGCGACCTTCCACTGCGGCCGCTGCATTACACCAACATCTACCTCCCCTCAAAGAGTTTGTGGGCGAGGATGGAGACTGGGGCGGCTTCCAGCGGCGCTTCCTCGCACACCAGGAGATGGCGCAGTGGACCGATGCCGAAGCTCTCCGCGCGCTGCCGGCGCTGCTCGACAGCGATGCCCTCGCCACTCTCACCTCGGCGCCGAAAGACAAGCGCGCCACGCTGCAGATGGCACTTCAGTTGCTGGCTGCAGTCTACGGACCACCGTCTGACTGCAGACAGCTATTTTACGATCGTCAGCGGGGTGCAAAGGAGTCGCCCCTGGCGTATCGCACGAGTCTCCTGGCGCTTGCAAGAACGGCTTTCCCGCGAATGGACGACGAAGGAGTGGACGCCATGGTCACCGAAAAGACCCTCTTGCTGGCTGACGAATTGGACATCGTCGTCGTGGCGCAGGACGACGCTGAGATGTCTTCCCTCCGGGCCGCACAACACCTCCACGCCAACCTACTATCGCAGCGACGAAAGGCCAGCAAGGCGGCGACCGGCCGTGCTGTGGCTGCAGCCACCCTCCCGGCGGAGGAAATCTGCGCCATCGACCGTCAGCTGGAGTGGAGAGCGGGAGTACGGCCGGCTCGGGACGAACCGAGCCGCCTCGACCAGCAATCGTCATCGGCAGCGCTCCCGCGCTGCTACAAGTGCGGCCTCCGGGGTCATGTCGCCTCGGGATGCCGCTCTCCTCGGCAGCGCGGGGCGACGCATCGACAGGACGCCGCGCCTCCTCCCAAGCTCCAACATAACCCGGCGAGTCGCGGCACCCCTCATGTTTGGCCCACGCACACACCCGTCACACACTCACACACCGCAACGAACGGGGGGCCGAGATTGCACACCGTCGCGCCAACACGTACCACTGTGGGGACTAATATCCAACCCAGTCAGTGGTCCGTGTTGGCCCATCGCGTTGTGGCCGCGTCGGCGGGGTCGTCAGCCGTTGTGGGGCACATTGATGGGGTTGAGGTGCGCATCCTGGTCGATACGGGAGCATCGGCGACCATTATTTCGGAATTGATTTACAACATTCTTCCCGTTCAAAGCTGTCCTTTGCTGCCCGTTGATGTTCCGTTCTAAGCTGCTAACGGGGGCTCACTGGGCATCATTGGACAAATTCGAGCGCAAATTTGTATCGGAGATATCAAATTATCGGGCCCAATTTTTGTCTCCTCCTCGCTGGCGGTTCCGTGCCTGCTGGGGACGGACTTCCTGGGCAAAATGCCGATACGTATCTTAATCGACCAGGGCTGTATTGAGCTCCCGTCGGGCCGACGTATGGCATTTCTACCGTCTCCCTCTGCGGGTCGGACGGCGTTCGCAACGGTACCGGCGCTCGTTGACAGAACGGTACGCGTACCGCCGGGGGCCCAGATGCTGGTGCCTCTTAAATTACGTCGGCCTTTCGCTAAAGGGATTGGGGACCAGGGGGTTCTGCTGGGGCCATCTAGGGTCGGGGTTAGCGGACCTCATTTAATTCCGGCCTAGACCATCGCTAAAGGGGACGGGGACCCTTTCATCGCGGTCCTCAATGTGGGGCCGCGGACGGTGGTGGTTCCACAGGGGACCGTGCTTGCTCACGCAACGCCGGTGCCCTGTGAGGAGCCCGTCGTAAATCACGTGAGCGCTGCCCATCTGCCGCGACCATATACGGACAGTGATGAGGGGTGGCTCGAGGCGCTTTGTGCGGGATCGACGGACCTGTCGGACTTAAGAGCGTCAAAAGCTTAAGACATTGCTGCGTGAATTTTCCGACGTTTTCAGTCGGAACAAATACGATCTGGGCTGTACTCATCTGCTGCGTCACCATATTGATACGGGTGACAGCGCGCCAATTCGCCAGAATCCTTTTCAGTTAAGTCCCGCCGAAAAGGACCATGTCAAATCGGCCGTTGATGACATGTTAGCCGCCGACATAATTTCTCCTTCTACCAGCCCTTGGGGAGCGCCGATTGTCTTAGTTAAAAAACATGACGGCTCGTTGCGATTTTGCGTCGATTTTCGTCGCCTCAACAAAATTTCGGTTGCCGACGCATACCCGCTCCCACGGATGGACGAATCGCTTGATGCCTTGGCGGAGGCGCAATTCTTCTCCACATTGGATTTGCTTTCGGGATTCTGGCAGCTTCCTCTGGACGATGATTCGAAACCCAAAACTGCATTCCGTACACCGCACGGCCTGTTCCAATTCAACCGGTTGCCGATGGGACTCCACTCAGCGCCGGCAACTTTCCAGCGATTAATGGAATTGGTTTTGGCTGGGTTACAATGGGACTCGTGCTTGATTTATTTGGATGACGTTATCGTCTTTAGCAAAACATTCGACGAACATCTCCAGAGGTTGCGGGCGGTTTTCCTCAAAATGCGGGCTGCTAATTTGAAATTTAAACCCCAAAAATGTCATTTGTTACGCGAATCCGTGCGTTATTTGGGACATATCGTCAGACGCTCAGGTATTGCTACCAATCCCGCCAAAACGCAGTGTGTCAGCTCCTGGCCGACTCCCACCTCTGTGGGAGAGGTCAGGAGTTTCGTTGGTTTCGCGTCGTATTACCGACGGTTTGTCGCGGATTTTGCAACGATCGCAAAGCCCCTACACGCTTTGACATCAAAGGGGGTCCGGTTCCACTGGGGCCAGGAGGAAGCTGCCTTCCGATCCCTCCGGGACGCGTTGGTTAAGGCTCCTCCCTTGGTTTACCCTGATTTTTCCACACCCTTTTTGCTCGACACGGACGCGAGCAACACGGGTATTGGGGGCGTGCTTTCGCAGGTGGTTGACGGCGTGGAACGGGTAGTCGCGTACGGTAGTCGGGTGTTGTCTCCAGCGGAGCAAAGGTATTGTGTCACCCGTCGGGAACTGTTGGCAATTGTTAACTTCATCCAACAGTATCGCCCATATCTGTACGGTCGGCATTTCACCGTCCGCACAGATCATGCGGCACTACAGTACGCCCTGCGAGTTCAACAACCATCAGGACAATTGTCTCGATGGTTGGAGATTCTCCAGGACTTCGATTTCGAAACTACGTACCGTAAGGGCGTTCGCCACACAAATGCGGACGCTCTGTCACGGATGCCAACCACCTCCGAATGCGCATGCCTCCTGGGGTCGGGACGTTGCAGGCCTCCGAGTGAAATGTCCGTTCCGGTCTTGGCGGCCGCCGCTGACGCAACGTCGATGACGGATTCAATTGCACAAGAGGGAAAAGATTCCCTCTTGGGGTTGACTGTTGCTGAATGGGGGCGCCTCCAGATGGAGAATACCTCCCTCCTCGCGTTGCGTCGTCGCGTCAGAAGTGCTGGGCGGGGGAGGGCTGATGTCGACTCATGGGAGATGGTCCAGGGTCTGTTAATGCATTGGGACGGGAGATCCCATCAACACCGGCTGGTGGTCCTTTCTGGGTTGCGGGGTAAGGTGGTGTGGGCCGCTCATGAGCGCCTCCTCCACCTGGGGACTCAAAAAACCCTCGCCATGCTCCAGCTAGATTTTTTTTGGCCGGGCATGACAAGGGATGTCGGGGATCTGTTGGGATCATGTCCTCGGTGTGCGCAACGTAAACCACCAGCACGGGAGTCTAACCCGCCTTTGCAATCCATCAAGGTTTCCAGGGTCAACGAGCTTGTCGCGCTTGATATTCTGGGCCCATTCCCCGCTACCCCCAGGGGCAACAGATACCTATTGACCGGGGTGGAATATTTTACGCGCTGGCCTATGGCCTGGCCCCTTGCCAACCAGTCGGCAGCAGCCATCGCGGAGGCCTTTGTCCAGGGATACGTCCTGGACAAAGGTGCTCCGGAGCGGCTGCTGACCGACCAGGGCAAAATTTTTTCTGGTAAACTTCTCCAAGAAGTCTGTGAGCTCCTGGGCACAAAAAAATTCGTACCCCCCCATATCATCCGCAAACTGACGGGATGGTCGAGCGTCTGCATCGAACCATCACGTCGATGCTGTCCCAACAGGTCTCGGACTCACAGACCGATTGGGACCTTCAAATTCAAGGGGTCTTGGCAGCATATAGAATGGCTCCCCATGCGGCAATGGGATTTTCACCCTTCTTCTTGATGTACGGCCGCGAACCTGACCCGCCTGTTCAGACCCAGCTGCAGATCTCCGCGCCGCGGGGTAAAACTAAATTGGCCGACCACGTTAAATTCAATATTGCTAAATTAACAGAGGCACGGGAGGCTGCGGCTCAGGCTGGGTCGGGCGCACGTACTGCAGTGGAAACCGGGTGACAAGGCATGGTTACACTGTCCACAGGTACCGCTTGCAACCTCCTCTAAACTGGTGCGGCCGTGGCGGGGCCCTGTGGAGGTGGTTCAGGTTTTGCGGCCTCAGTGTGTATGCATCAAATGGGGGAAGCGGCGGTGGTTTGTGCACCCCTCCAGATTGAAACCGTTCGTTGCGGTCCGAGTTCCCACTTCACACACGCGTGGCCAGACATGTGGGGGGTCAACCGACTCACAGGGTCCGTCTCCGCTGCTCTCACCTAACGTGCTGCCGGCTGTCCCGCCCCCAGGTGCACCGGGAGTGACGGGCTCACGCCCGACAACCCCTCCTGGGGATGCCGAGGGTCACGCG
The DNA here is from genome assembly GCF_015708825.2 of Lethenteron reissneri. Lineage (NCBI taxonomy): Eukaryota > Metazoa > Chordata > Hyperoartia > Petromyzontiformes > Petromyzontidae > Lethenteron > Lethenteron reissneri. The sequence goes on along the minus strand of NW_026890816.1, from coordinate 109,976 downwards.
GCAACGGAAAGTGACTCACTCGGACACGGACGGTTGCCACCCAACAGCCCGCCATCCGGGGCTGCCCCGTGTGACGGGCCTGCTGCAAGAACACGCGCGAAAATGCGCAGACTTTTGTGATGCCGGAGGATTGTACATATGTTGTGTTCACTGTGTGTTGTGTGTGTGGTGTGGTTTCCTGCAAATTGGATTGTATATATGTTGTGTTCATTGTGTGTTGTGTGTGTGGTGTGGTTTCCTGCAAATCGTATATGGGGTGCTCTTACGGAATTCGTATTTATTCGGGGGGGGGGGGTGCGTCGGGTTATTTCTCTTCTTGCTGTTGTGGTTCTTGTTGGTGTTCTTGTTGCTGTTATTGTTGAAAAAATTGTGAGGCACACGCGGGTTCAAGGGGTAAATACACTTTTATTGTTGGTTGTTGCAGCCGGGACGGCTGCGAGCTGTACAGGGGGGGGGTGATGTAGGGGTGTTACGGAGGAGCTGTTATACAATGGGATCAGATGGGAAAGAAACACAGTGGGCGTGGCTATGTCGGTGCACGGGAAGGTGCTCCCAGCGACGTCCGCATCGGGCAGCCTGGGGGGCTGACTCGGAGCGGGGGTTTTGGTATAAAAGGGGATGAGCCGGAGGGCTCAGGGAGAGATGTTGAAGCTAACCAGTGAAGACCGAAGATCGTCATAGATAGAGCCCTGGACTCCCCTGGATCGCCGCCCTTATCAGGGCCGAACAGGATCGAGCCAGTGGCGTGGTCCCGAGAGCCAGAGCCGGTGCTCTTGTAAGAGCTGGTCTGGGACTCCGGGTACCGTGTGCCCGACTTACCAGTGTCGGGCAAGCTAGCCTCCCCTAGCCCATTAGTGGAGGACCCAGGGGTAGGCTAGGCGTAGCTAGAGAGTGTATCCCCAGTTAGACGGGTGAGGGGGCCGATACCCCCTCCAGTGTTGTATGTCAGTGCTGTACTGTACCGACACGAAATATATACGTGTGCCTCCAACCCCGGTGTCAAGGTCTCCTGGAACACTATTACACAGGTAACAAGCTGAGATTAGGAGCACTCCCTTTAAGAGTGTGCTCCTAATCTCAGCTCGTTACCTGTATAAAAAACACCTGGGAGCCAGAAATCTTTCTGATTGAGAGGGGGGTCAAATACTTATTTCCCTCATTAAAATGCAAATCAATTTATACAAATTTTGACATACGTTTTTCTGGATTTTGTTGTTATTCTGTCTCTCACTGTTCAAATAAACCTACTCTTAAAACTATAGACTGATGATTTCTTTGTCAGTGGGCAAACGTACAAAATCAGCAGGGGATCAAATACTTTTTTCCCTCACTGTACATGACATCATAACAACAGTCAGGACCACTGAATGGGTTCCGCAGGATTGGAAGGATGCCCTGGTGGTTCCCCTCTTTAAGAAGGGGGTCCGCACAGACTGTAACAACTACAGGGGCATCTCACTCCTCAGTGTGCCAGGGAAGGTCCTGGCAAGGATTATTCAACATCGCCTTGCTAGGCACGCCGAGGAGAGGCTTGCAGAGCACCAATGCGGTTTCAGGAAAGGGCGGTCCTGCACAGATGCCATATTTTCTGTCAGTCTGCTACAGCAGAGGTGTAGGTAATTCCAACAAGACCTACATCTCTGCTTTATTGACCTGGTCAAGGCCTATGATACCATCAGTAGGCCTGGGCTCTGGGTTGTTTTTCGTGATTTCGGAGTCCCTGACCCTCTGCTCACGATCATTAAGGACCTTCATGATGGTGAGCGGGCCCGGGTAAAACTAGAAGAATCACAGCTGTGTTCGTTAGTTTCTGAAAACGCTTGTCCTGGTGAGGGTCGTGGTGGCAGCATGCTGAGTAGGGTGGTCCAGGTCTTCCTTTCCCTGGTGACAGACTCTAGCTCATCCTGGGGAATTCCAAAGTGTTCCCAGGCCAGCCCAGCGACATAGTCTTGGGCAAGCCCCGGGGTCTTCGCCCAGTGGGACGTGTCTGGTAGAGTTCCAGGGGGAGTCTATTGGGGGGCATTCTTATATTCTATATTGATATCACCCATAGAGCCAGGCCCAGGGGTTGTGTTCACAAAACAAGCGCCTCGTGGCTGTGTGACCCAAGCAACTCAGTCAGGCCAACTCGAATTAGCCAAGTGGTGCCATCCTGTGTGTCGAACATCCACAGGATGAAGGGTGAGGGACGGGTGCGATGCCAGTATGGCAGGGAGAGGGATGGTCTCAGATGGACTAGACATTGGCGATAGACACTCAAAGCTTTGTTCGGAGCAAAAGTCCAGGCACATTCCACACAGTGTTACAGTCTAATGAAATAATGCTGCTCAACTAATTTTATATGAGACTTTGGCTGCCAAACCAGAGCTGGTCGTGAACACATTAACCAGGTATGGGAGCTCCTCCACCACTTGTAGAGTTGAGCAGGTGCAGTGTTGTACGACATGAAATTCCCAGGCAGGTCATTTATTTTTGTGGAACATTTGCAAAGCCCCATTTCATGATGGAATTATCAAGGCACAGAACAAGATTCCCTAATTCCATCTCACTAAGTAGCGATCTTTTAACTATAACCAGGCATTGATTAGCGTATCATTGTAACCGCAACAAATGCAATGGTTTGTATATGACTTTTGGGAGCTTCTCAAACTACATAGTTATTGAATATGCTATGTAATGTAATGCATGGGGCCAGAGTGAATTTCTGTCACAAGCCATGTTGAACAGGAAATGGCTCGGAATCCTGGTCACGCAGCGTTAGACCATCTTGCCCAAAATCAAACAAATCCTCAAATGTGAGCAGAGGCATAGATATGAATACAAATAACAACCCAAATCCCCAAGCCTCTTAATAGTACTATAGGCCTTAATTTAATTAAGAATGCAGAGATTTAGTTTATGTTGAAAATTCGTAAGCCTCTGCTGTAGTCAATAGACAGAAAATACAGCAGCCCCTAGGTTACCATGGATGTTACATTCTTGGAAATTGCCACTCGAAAGCTAAAAGCGCGACATTCAATACTTAAGCCTTACCTAAGTAATGGCGTTAAGTAAACGTCAACTAAATTTAAGTATTGTACTGTATTCCAAATAAATTATACAATTGAAATAAAGAAGACACCGTATACAAAAAGTATTCCAAGACGAAAAATTGTATAGTATAAATCTATGAAGATAAAGCAGACTTTGCGCTTGTGTAGCTTTTTTGTGAACCAAATTGCGCCAACACACCCCAAACTTTCCACGCACACTCACGGGTGAGTTAGTGTGTTTTTGGCACAATTTTTTGCTTACCTTCTCACCTTCAACACCTATACCACCTGCACACCCCCCCCCCCCCACGGCTCCTCACCTCCCCCCTCGCTTTCTCTTGCCATGTGTTAAAGTCCGGGGCATTCTCAATACTTTCGGTTTGCCACACATGCAAACTCATTTTGACATTTTATCTACTACAATTCCACGCACTCACCATAACATAAGTGTCTCCACTGCACTGCTATATTTGTTCTCACAGATCTCCTTGCATGTCTGACAATACTAGACAGGCCCACCAGCATTGCAACAATGTCATCAACACCAAGATGCAAACCCTGCAAGGTGATGATGGCTACCATTTCCTACTCCGCCAAACTGACCCAGCAACAGGCTTGCCAAAAAAACATAAGATTTCCGCCATGGAGGTCTTTGCCTTCAGGATCATGATATGAAACGGCGGCTTCAATATCTTCTTGAGATGCAAAGAGCTCTTTCACCAATTTGCTGTCGACATGTATGCCAACATTTAAGCTTCATTCAATTAAACCCATCAGATGGGAATACATCCAACAATGTCTATCCTGAAACTCTCCAAGGGCAACGATTTAAAAGCTGCTCTAATTATTAAACAAACAAGCCCTGCGATTGTATAACACAACCGAAGAACCGTTACAAAAAACACATTTACCTACTTCATTGTCAGAAATCAATTATTCTAACAAAGCCAGCATGGCAAGACATTACTCATGTTTGATCAATATACTTTCAATGATGTTTGTGCGTGAGTGGGGAGCGGTAGTGCAACGCTTAGCATGCCGAGCTATAATCCCAGTGAGCCGATTTATATTTCCACACAGCCAAGCCACAGCATTTGGTTGTCGCCTGCTGAAGCTGGTTGTAATTACTGGCGAAACGTCGTACTCAGATTGTAAATGTTGTGGCTTGGCTCTCCAACACACAACCGGTGTAGTGCTGCACTAGTGACGAATTGGCCACGTGCTGTTTATGTGACAACCCCTTCCTAATTGGCTGTCGGGTTTACCAACACATTTCTATTTTTACGCGACCTAACCCAAACAAACCTGTATTAAGGACGTATATTTGGAGTTTGCGTGTCTCTCTCTCTCCCCGTGGTCGCGTGGATTTTCCTCCGGATCCTCAGGGTTTTCCCCTCCACATTTAGAGTCAACATCACCACGCGTTTAGAGTATTTGACCGACAGACATTTCCACACGTTGATAAGCCACTTTGTTGTGGGCAGGTCGCTTCTGAAAACAAGAGCGGTATAGCAGCTGAAGTGGGCTTGGCCTGGTAAGAGAAAAAAAACTGTTGAAATATTTAAAAGAAACAAAGTTTCAAAGTAGTGAGCCAGATGAAGACAAATTAAACTTAAGCAGAGAATTATAGCAAATGCAATTAGGCGAGGGCAGGAGGCAAGGCCCCGCATGGCTAGGCCCCGCGTTGTAATGTTCCAACCTGGACATCGATTCCATACGCGCTGCTACTCAATTGATATACCTACGAGAGAGAGACGGAGCGAGGCTCTACCTGGGTAAACAACAACAACAACCACCACAACAACAACCACCACGACAACAACAACCACCACGATGTCAACTTCTCACCTCGGATCTCAGTGAGCGCGCGCGCGGTGCAGCAGCTTCCGGATATGTCGTGACGTCACGCGGCAGCAGGAGGTGACATGACGTCACTAGCGGGGTTCATCACACAATCCCTCCCCCAACAAGCAGCTGTGTAATTGAATAAATTATGTTAATGAGCCGGGCCCACGTGGGGTGATTGGGCTTGGCTACTGAACCCGTCGCAATGAAATAGCGACGGTTTTCATGAATAAATTATGTTAATAAACCGCCAGTCAAAAGCGCGTTGGAGGGAGTGGGATTGAATATCTTGGTGACATGACGTCACTAGCGGGGAACAGCTTTCCCTGGCGTCTCACGCCGACGAGTTAATGAGCGGTGACGTCAGTGTGTGTGTGTAAACTGTGTGTGTGTACACTGTGTGTGTGTACAAACTGTGTGTGTGTACAAACTGTGTGTGTGTACAAACTGTGTGTGTGTACAAACTGTGTGTGTGTACCCTGTGCGTGTACAAACTGTGTGTGTGTACCCTGTGCGTGTACACTGTGTGTGTACAAACTGTGTGTGTACAAACTGTGTGTGTACACTGTGTGTGTACAAACTGTGTGTGTGTACCCTGTGCGTGTACACTGTGTGTGTGTACACTGTGTGTTGGCACAGTCGGGGGTACAGGTGGTGCATCGGCCAGTCAACTGAGTCAGTCGACCCATGGCACCTGGGTCTACCCCGTGCACATAGCTTGGCACAAGCGCCATGGTGACGTGACCGCCACTTAGTGGCGAATGGCGGTTGTTATTGAAACTGTGTGTCCGGCAAAACAAGAGATGGCACCTCAGCCAGCCATCTCATTGAGTAGCCATTACCAGATCATCAGCAGATGCAACAGGGCTGACCAGCAGGGAACAATCCCTTAACTATAACCAGTCATCGATAAGCATATTATTTTTAACCGCGACGAATGCAATTTATTTATACGGCCATTGTGAGCTTCTCAAACTACGTAATTATTGAAGATGCTATGTGATGTAATGCATTGGGCCAGAGTGAATTTCTGTCACAAGCCGAGTTGAACAGGAAATGGTTCCAACTCCTGGTCACGCACCTTTAGATGGGCCTGCCAAAAATCATAAAAATCCTCAACGAATGTGAGCAGAGGCAGAGACATCGAAATCAAGGAACCCAAAGCACCAAGCCTTTTTAGGGTATAATAGGCCTTAATTACATCAAGAAAGCAGAGATCTATTTTCTAGTAAAACACCCGTACTCCTTTGCTGTACTCGATCGACAGAAAATACAGCCGCCCCTTGAATATCGGAGGTTACGTTCTTTGAAAGTGCCGCGCGACAGATAAAAACGCGACATTAAATACTTAAGCCTTACCCAAGTAATGGCGTTAGGTAAACGTCAACTAAAATTTACATCACAATTGAAATACGTACTGTATTCCAAATCAACTAAAAATTAAACAATTGAAATAAACATTGGGAAACCGTGTCTCATGCTTTTGGTTACAGGTCTACCCAACACGTAAGGTCACACATGCTGTCTGCTTCTACTCGACCTTGTCCGAAAAGTCCTCCCAAAACTACACATCCACAAATGGATGTGATTTGTCTCGGGCTCCATTAGTGACCTGGAAGTCAAACCCTAGAGCCTTCACAGGTCACCTTGACGAATGGTGACGTTTCCCAGCTGCCATCTTTATTGGGTCCTTGCATCACAAACGATGGGCTTATGGAACTTCAAATTTCACACGTCAATCTCAGACTCTGCTCCTTGTAGACCTCCTTACACGTGTTTCAGTTTCAAGACAATTCAAAAGGCCTTCCAATTGTACATTAAGTGGTTTTTAATGTGTGTTCCCTGGCAGTTGTGAAGATTTGATTACTGTGTAAATGCATTCCAAGACAGTGCAGTCGTTAGATTCCGTGGAGGCGAGTTCTGCTCTTGGTGACATCACAAGCCAGAGAGAGGGGGAGGCCCTGACGTAACCCACTCGTTAATTTGAGGTGACGTCTTCAGAGGGAGCGTCTACATATTTAGGTAAACATGTGGTAAACAAGGTGGGATATCAATGCAGACAGATATATCTAAAGTTTTATTTAAATAGAAGTTAAAATTCAATAAAACCTAGGCTAGAATACAAATCTGTAACAAAAATCCACGATGCCTTCAAATGTGCTCTTTAAAGTACCTCCTTGCGAAAAAACAGATCGGCAGACATCTTTCATTGAACGTTCTCTACACGAAACAACGGAATGTTTTACACAAACTATAAATACCACGGCCTTTTAGGAATGCATGTGTAATGGGTTCCGGAGACACTTGTAGAGGTATCTTCTTTATTACAATAAAACACTCCAACAGTCCTGATACTCTGTTACAGCCTAGATACACTACTCTGGCTACGCTCTGGGGTCCTCCGGCTGTAATTACCCTAGGGGAGGCTAATTGACCCGACCCAACCAAGGTGCGGGTCTGGACTCTGGCTTCCTCTGAACTCGCCCTTACAAGGACGTAGAGCCGGGAGTCCCAGAGTCCCACCACCGGCCCTCACAGCGTCCCGGCCCTTACAAGGACAAGCGGGACGAGGGGGTCCACGGTCCTAAGCTGGCTGGTCTTGGGTCTTGAGCTGCAACTGGCCCCGATCGGCCAGGGAGCTGCCCTTTTATGCCTCGTCCCCAACGAGGGGTGGGGTTGTGTGCGACCCCAGATATCCCACAGAGCACGCACAGCCCCCCCCCCGTTGGTGGCGCCAAGGGGCTTAACTGTTTGGGGTGCCTGGGATCCTAGCGCCTGGCGCCGAGGGTTTATCTGCCTAGGATCCCAGAGCCCCCAGCAGCCCCTCCCCTCTTATGGCACTACACATGTGTTCAGTACAAGCCACCTGTGGACTGGTTTGGTGTACAATGTCTCAACAACAGTCCGGCTTGCTTCAACTGATGTTCATCGGCAAGGTCCATTTCAAGTCTCAGTTCGACAAAATGTATACGTAATACAAAATGATAGTGTTCTTGAGGAGAATGTATCTCCTATACGTAACTTGTAAGTGGCATACCTTAACTGATGAATGATCTGACTATGCTCCCGATTTCAAAGACAATGAGTTGCCCCAGTCAGATGCGTCCTGATTCACAAAAATACCCTTTGACCCGTATCACAAAAATAACAGCTCTCACGTGAGTTTTTGTACAGGTTACCACCAAAACAGATACTTTGTCCTGACAGCACATATTCCATGTTTGACATTAATACACAAAATGTTGTATGTACGTACAAAATCAGACAGGTATTCTTTCAATAATGATTCAAAATAATCAAAGGGCACATTGGCAACATTTTATTACTATACCGAAATGTACTGCGTCACGTTGCAACGTATTTACAAGTTGATCTCTGCCGAGATGAGGCCTATACGTGCAGCACTCTCGTAGAGGGAAGCCAAGTAGTAGTACATTCTCTATTTGTTGCAGAGGTTCAAGGTTCTAATCCGACTGGCATATCAATCATCGCCCCCGACTTACAAACTCCTATCCACATGCAGGCCAGTGAACGGTCACCTTGTGGCACACAGGGGCAGATGCCCATTATGGGCACCCATCGAGTGTCTAAGATGAGATATGATACAAAACACTTGAGTCACTCCTGGTTAGAGATCGCCCCAACCCACAGGTTCACAAAAACTGGCCACGCTTACACTGCAGTTTGAACCTAGAAATTGATTGTTCAACTTCACATTATATTCATTAGAAAGGCCTGTGACAAAGGTGCATCCATTGGAGCTTAATTGTCTCAAGCTTGCACATCTACCTGGTCTCCATTTGACTTTGTATTGTCTAAGAAGTCCACCCACACCTCCACATCCACAAACTCCTGGGAGTTGCCTCGCTCTGCCTCACAGTCAGAATTTAGTTCCTGCTTCACACTGCCTCCATCTATGTGAAGGTCCGATTTTGGAGTTGAATCTTCAAATTTAACCTTCACTTCTACGCTCTTCAATGTTACTTCTTCACATTTCACTTTCGCCTCTTCATATTTCACCTTGATACCTTTCAAAGTGTCCAGGCTGGGATTGTCTTCTGGTTCTTGTTTCATGAACAATGGGGACATTGCAGCACTTTGACTTTCACAAGCCGATTTCAGATTACACTTCTTGTGGATTTTCTGATGCGTGTGTGTTCTCTGGTGTTTTTTAAGATTTGATGAATGTGCAAACGCTTTCCCACAAACACTGCACTTGAAGAGTTTCTTTCCTGTGTGTGTTGTCTGATGTATTCTAAGAGTAGATGAATCTGAAAATGCCTTCTCACACACACTGCACTTGAAGGGTTTATCTCCTGTGTGTATTCTCTGGTGGGACTGAAGATTTGATGACTTTGCAAACGCCTTCCCACACAGAATGCACTTAAAAGGTTTCTCTCCTGTGTGTGTTCTCTGGTGTTAAGAGCAGATGAATCTAAAAATGTCTTCCCACACACACTGCACTTGAAGGGTTTATCTCCTGTGTGTGTTCTCTGGTGGGTCTGAAGATATGATGACAATGAAAATGCCTTCTCACACACAGTGCACTTGAAAGGTGTATCTCCTGTGTGTGTTCTCTGGTGTTGTTTAAGAGTAGATGAATACAAAGATGCCTTCCCACACACACTGCACTTGAAGGGTTTATCTCCTGTGTGTGTTCTCTGGTGGGTCTGAAGATATGATGACAATGAAAATGCCTTCTCACACACAGTGCACTTGAAGGGTTTCTCTCCTGTGTGTGTTCTCTGGTGTGATTTAAGAATGAACGACCATGCAAACGCCTTCTCACACACAGTGCACTTGAAAGTTTATCTCCTGTGTGTGTTCTCTGGTGTGATTTAAGAATGCATGACAGTGCAAACGCCTTCTCACACACAGTGCACTTGAAAGGTTTCTCTCCTGTGTGTGTTCTCTGGTGTGATTTAAGAATGTATGACCGTGCAAACGCCTTCTCACACACAGTGCACTTAAAAGGTTTCTCTCCTGTGTGTTCTCTGGTGTGATTTAAGAATGGATGACCGTGCAAACACCTTCTCACACACAGTGCACTTGAAAGGTTTCTCTCCTGTGTGTGTTCTCTGGTGTGATTTAAGAATTGATGACTTTGCAAACGCCTTCCCACACACACTGCACTTAAAAGGTTTTTCTCCTGTGTGTGTTCTTTGGTGGGTCTGAATATATGATGACCATGAAAATGCCTTCTCACACACAGTGCACTTGAAGGGTTTCTCTCCTGTGTGTGTTCTCTGGTGTCTTTGAAGATGTGATGACTGTGCAAACGCGCCTTCCCACACACAGTGCACTTGAAAGGTTTCTTTCCTGTGTGTGTTCTCTGGTGTTGTTTAAGAGTAGATGAATAAAAAAATGCCTTCCCACACACACTGCACTTGAAGGGCTTATCTCCTGTGTGTGTTCTCTGGTGGGTCTTAAGATTTGATGACATTGCAAACGCCTTCCCACACAGAGTGCACTTAAAAGGTTTCTCTCCTGTGTGTGTTCTCTGGTGTGATTTAAGAATGGATGACCGTGCAAACACCTTTTTACACACACTGCACTTAAAAGGTTTCTCTCCTGTGTGTGTTCTCTGGTGAGTCTGAAGAGTTGATGACTGTGCAAACGCCTTCCCACACACAGTGCACTTGAAGGGTTTCTCTCCTGTGTGTGTTCTCTGGTGCTGTGTCAAGTTTCCAGTGCGATCCATGCTGTTTGCATTCTGGTCGCATTGTTTCCTTCTTGTACCGAGCTGCGCTGAGTGCCTTTGCTCCATCAGACCAACTCTGCAGAGCGAGCATCAGCTGCAGACAGAAAAACATATCCACACCATCTCCGTGAGTATTGAGGCACAGAGGAATGCATATATACAGTCACACATGACTTACACATCTATACATATTCATATTTTCATGAAATAGTGAAAGAGATTCCCTAATTCATCACACGGGCTGATAAGGCACACAATGAGAGGACAAATGGTCATAAATATGACTGGACACCCAAGTGTCTTCAAAATGAATATTTACCAAAAACTCCAAGCACACAATTTCGGTTGTCTAGCTATGACAGGAATATTTATTTAAGAAAAATTAGCTAACATAGCAAAGGCTGTTGATACTATTATGCAGAAATGTATAAATTAATGTTCATTTGCAACTTAAAGGTCTGAAGCCAGGCTCAGATGAGCTTGAATGCGAGGATGAACAGATCTAACTTAAGCTACATATGTGCATTGTTAATTTCCTGACTGTTTCCATTCTTATAAAATCTTGTTCTGTACCTGTTGAATTCCATGACGAAATGGGGCCTTGCATATGTTCTACAAAAAGATCACCTCCCTGGGAAAATCTTGACTTAAAACTTTTGTGATAGCGGGAATTCATATTCTTCGGTTATTTCGGTAAAGTGAATAGAAGAAAAAAAACGACTAATGTAGACTGTAGCCTGGTTCTTAACCTCGGTGAGCATACTGACAGTCTATAATGTAGACTGTAGCCTGGTTCTTAACCTCGGTGAGTGTATTGGCAGTCTATAATGTAGACTATTGCCTGTTTTTATTGACAAGACCTTTGCAATGGACTAGACCTTGGCGATGGACACTCACAGCTTTGTATGTAAAAAAGTCCAGGCAGCTTCCACATAGTGTTACAGAGCCTAATGAAAGAATGCTGCTAGACTAATTTGAAGTGACACTTTGGATGCCAAATAAGGTCATGAACACATTAACCTGGTATAGGCGCTCCTCCACCACGTGTAGAACGACCTGATTATTCATGGAGAGCTGAGCAGGTGCAGTGTTGTATGACATTAAATTCCCAAGGAGGTATTCTTTGGGTCTTTCGGTAAAGTCACGTCACTTAACCGAAAGACCCAAAGAATATGAATTCCTGCAGTTACGAAAGCTTTAAGTCAAGATTTTCCCAGGGAGGTGATCTTTTTGTAGAACATATGCAAGGCCCCATTTCGTCATGAAATTCTCCAGGTATAGAACACGATTCTCCAACTCAATATCATTGAGTAGCCATGACCAGATCATCAACATGCGTAACATGGTTGACCAGCAGGGGACGATCCCTTGACTATAACCAGGCATCGATTAGCGTATTGTTACTGTATGAAATGCAATTTTGTATAGGGCCATTGTGAGCTTCTCAAAATACATCATTATACTTAAGCATTACCTAAATAATGGGGTTAGGTTAACGGCAACTAAAATAAACATCACAATTTAAATAAGTACTGTACTGTATTCCAAATAAGGAATCATGTGTGCATTAACCACAATACTTGTGGTCAGAAAGCAAACAAAAACACTCTGCTAGAAAATGCATGGTCTGCTGCTGAGGTAGACTGTTGTAAAAGGTTTGAAATGGGTGTAGCCCAAGGGTCATAAGGAAGTGGCCGGGGCTAGTGATGTTAATGTAATAAATAAGCATGTTAATGTGAAATCGAAGAGTGGTGCAATCCAAAGCGGCCTCCCTACAAGACAGAGAAGGAGCGAGGCTCTACCTGGGTAAACAACAACTACCACCACGACAACAATAACCACGATGTGAACTTCTCACTTCAGATCTCAGTGAGCGGACACTAAAATAAATCACGCTTGCTAACACAGAGCGTACGCCTGGGATACACTGCCGAGATCATCGATGACCTCGCCGCCGAGAAAGTTCAGCAGTATCTGACAAGCACAACGTGGTGGCAGCCAGATGCGAACTGCCCATATCCCCCATCTAACACCCTTGCCGAGTATACGCGCACGTGAGAGATTTGCTCGCGAGCGTGCGCAATTCTGACGGCTGGAACATGAGCACACCTTGCAAGTCTTCTTCCAGAGGAGAAGCTCGCGAGAACGGTGAGGGGGGGGGGGACGAGGGAGCCTCCAGGACCCCGTGAGACAACCCCAGGATGGGTGGCAGGGATACAGACCGGCATAGGAGATCACAGGCCATGTAACCCAAGTACGTGAGGAGGTAACCCAAGTATGTGGGGAGGTGACCCAAGTACACCTGAATGTGACCAAGCTGCAGTCCACAGCGGAGATAGTCCAGTCCGAGGTGGGAGGGCTGCGCTCCATGGTCGGGGGGCTAACCAGGCGAGTATCTCAATAAGAGGCAGAACTCGAACAAATGCGCACTGGGAGGGTAAGGGGGAGTGGGAAAGGGGCCTCTTATGGAGCCACCGCCCTTCCCCGTGCGTGCTATCTATGCGACCAATGGGGGCATCTCGTGAGAGACAGTCCCCAGATCGCCGCGCGAGAGAAGCACCAGGGTTAAACACCAAGGCCTCCCTAAAGAGGGGACCACAGAGGGGTGCAATCCACGTGGTCCCAACACAAATAAACTGTCATGATAATGGTGACGAATGACCCCCACGCAGATATTGACAACAACACCCCAGAATGTGGCGACTGCGGGTGACTGGCTGCGGGAGCTGGTGGCAGGAATAATGGGGGCCACGTCGCTCGTGGAAGGGCAGGTGAACAGGCGGCAAACCCGGATTCTGCTGGACACGTGGGGCGGTAATGTCACTCGTGAGTGCAACACATTGCAGCGTGGTCGGGGTTGAAGTGGGCCGCCGACAGGCCCCGGATCGTGCGCTGCACACTGCAAGTGGAAGTGGGATGGGACTGCTGGGGAGGGTCACCCTTAAGGGTCGCCTCGGACACCAGGTGAGTAACCAGGAGTTATACGTGTCGAGCGTGTTATGCCACGAGTGTATTGCTGGTACCGACCTCCTGGAAAAGTTGGGGCTCAGCGTGCAGCCCCGCCGGCGATGCGCCACCGTGGGGGAGCAGATTCCTTTCTTGGGACAAGAGCCGGGTTGCCCCCGCTTCGAGCCCGTGGCCGCTATCCTGGCGTCGGCCGTCACCGTCGGCATTGGTGTTCCATTGGGTTTTCCGTTTTTCTCCCAAACCTAAACTCAAAATATATTTGGAGGTGGTCAAACAGTCCAATGCAGGACCCTCCTGAAACATAATCTTTAACTTCTAAATAAGAAATTAAATTGGAAAACCCTCAAACACAGTACACTATTTTTATTTTACCAGGTGAGGCCATCTGAGCTGCATAGCTCTTTTTCAGAATCGACCTGGACACAAATGATAGCTCAACTTAGTGGGTTAAAATATGGAAATGTATTGCAGCAAAATTCTCAAAATGCATGTTTCTAAATGTGGAGAAAAATCAATGCCACTACAGGGAGAGAGAGAAAAAAAATAAAAATGTAAACTGCAATTATAAATGCGTCAGGGTTGGAATCGAACTCACGCACGCAGAGTACGCTCACGGAGTACACTCACACAAATGAGTACACTCGCTCACTCGGATTATTTTTTCTCCGGGTCCTTCGATTTTTACCCCCACATTTAGTAACATGCATTTAGATTATTTGGCTGCTACAATCTTCCACTTGAAAAGCCATTTCGTTGAGCTATCATCTATGGCCAGGTGGCTTCTGACAAAAGATCTAACAGCTCTGTGAGACTTAGTTGGTAATATAGAAATAGTTGTTCATCGGTCTAAATGGTGCATCAGCAAAACCAACTCGGCAGAACGCTCCTGAATTAGAGTGCTGAGACTCATTGTGGCCATGTACTCGAGTGTGCACCATGGTGGCTGGGAGATGTTAACTGCCTCTCCTGGAATACAGGAGCTGGTGGGTTCGATCCCGACCCCTCCTGTATGTTTGGAGTTTGCGCGTCTCTCTCTCTCTCCCCGTGGTCGCGTGGATTTTCCTCCGGATCCTCAGGGTTTTCCCTCCACATTTAGAGTCAACATCACCACGCGTTTAGAGTATTTGACCGACAGACATTTCCACACGTTGTTAAGCCACTTTGTTGTGGGCAGGTCGCTTCTGAAAACAAGAGCGGTATAGCAGCTCAAGTGGGCTTGGCCTGGTAGGATAATAAAAAAACGAAATACTTAAAAGAAAAAAAAGTTTCAGAGTAGTGAGCCAGATGAAGACAAATTTAACTTAAACAGAGAATTAAAGCAAATGCAATTAGGCGAGGGCAGGAGGCAAGGCCCCGCATGGCTAGGCCCCGCGTTGTAATGTTCCAACCTGGACATCGATTCCAGACTCGCTGCTACTCAATTGATATTCCTACGAGAGAGAGACGGAGCGAGGCTCTGCCTGGGTAAACAACAACAACCACCTCAACAACCACAACGACAACAACCACCACAATGTGAACTTCTCACCTCGGATCTCAATGAGCGCGCGCGCGGATCGGCAGCTTCTTGGTGTCTCGTGACGTCACGCGGCAGCAGGTGACATGACGTCACTAGCGGGGTACACCTCCCCCTCACGCTGATGAGGTAATGCAGTGGTGACGTCAGAGAGCAGGGTTAGAGTTGAAGTTCATTAAGATTCCTATTCCATTGATCCATCTATTGAACAATGACCCTTTGGGTGCGCGAGCTCAACAATTTGAACACTGTGTGTACAAACTGTGTATACAGCAGAGGTGTGGACTCGAGTCATGTGACTTGGACTCGAGTCAGACTCGAGTCATGAATTTGATGACTTCAGACTCGACTTGGACTTGCATAACAATGACTTTGTCCCACCTCTGAGGTGTGGACTCGAGTCATGTGACTTGGACTCAAGTCAGACTCGAGTCATGAATTTGATGACTTCAGACTCGACTTGGACTTGCATAACAATGACTTTGTCCCACCTCTGGTATACAGTGTGTGTGTGTACAAACTGTGTATACAGTGTGTGTGTGTACAAACTGTGTATACACTGTGTGTGTGTACAAACTGTGTATACAGTGTGTGTGTGTACAAACTGTGTAAACAGTGTGTGGGGCCGTCCATAAATGACGTCACGCAACTGGGGAGGGGACGGTCAGACATTTGTGACGATGTGTGACGATGGGCGATGATGGGGGGGGGGTGATAAATGTGACGTCACATCAAAATGCGCAACTTAAATAAATATAAACACGTTCGACTTCATTAAAGACTTTTTAATAAATGTTTTCTCTTACAACATCAGAATGTAGCGCCACTTTAAATACGCACTACGATGACAATAATTTAAAGCGATTTGAAGCATGTTTTTTGGGGGAGGTGGGCAGAGCTTTGTGACGTCATATTTGAGGGGGGGGGGTCTGACTTTTTGTGACGTCGTGTGACGAAGTGGGGGGGGGGGGTGTCAAAATCGTCCAAAATCGCGTGACGTCATTTATGGACGGCCCCTGTATACAAACTGTGTACACGCACACCGTGTGTTTGTACAGTTGGCAAAGTAGGGGGCACAGGTGGTGCATCGGCCAGTCATCTCAGTTGAACCATGGCACCTGAGTCTGCCCTGTGACCTCCTGCCGGCGGGAGTTCGACACTTCACGTGGCCTTAACGTGCACATAGTCTGGCACAAGCGCCATGGTGACGTCACCACCACGTATTGGCGAATGGCAGTCGTTGTTTTTGTTAGTGTGTTTGTGTATACAGTATATGCGCAGACTGTGTGTACGCTGTATATACATTGTGTGTACACAATACGTCTACCCTGCGTATGTGGACGGTGTGTGGATGGTCCGAATCAGTCGGGCGGCATTATCTTTTCATCAGCTCTGCAATGCTGTGTGGAAGCTACCTGGCCTGTCGCTCTGCATGAAGCTTTGGGTCTTCTCGGCAACAGTCATGCCCTCCATTCTATAGGCATGTGAAACGTGGACCCCCTCTAAATGGAACATCTGCGCTGGTTAGAAACACTGGCTGGCATGCCTACACTCAGATTGAGGGAAGCCAAGTGGTAGAGCATTCTCTATTGATTGCAGAGGTTCAAGGTTCAAATCCGACAGGCACCCCTGGCTACTCCAGTAACATAAACCAAAATATGCACCGTCTGCTTAAAGAGTGGATGTAAAACATACTATTGTGTCATTCAAAACACATAGGTCTTTGCATGTTGGTGTGATTGTCAAAATTTGGGAAATTCCAAGTATTATCCAAAAATTGCACAACTGAGATTACACATCAATTATCGCCCCTGACTGACAGACTCATGCCCACATGCAGACTGGTGCTGGGCCACCTTATGCCACACAGAGGCAGCTGCCACTTAGGGGTGCTCTTCGAGTGTTTGTGATGTGATATGATACAAAACTCCGAATTGCTGAGGCAATTAAGCAAGTTTAATGCGTAGGCTTTCGCGACCAATATCTATAAGATTTTTTTTGGGTTAGATCGCGTAAATATAAATGTGCTCTCTCTAGTCGTCTAGCCTAGTCTAAACACAACTCTGACCGTGTAACACCAATGGCGCTGACCGAGACAGCCAACAACTATCCGGCCACACAATATCTAGCGAAGATGACAGCGACGACGATACGAGCCCACTCCCAGAACCGGCAGCGCTGAGCTCCCGCTCTCAGCTGCTTTTATTGTACCCAGCGTGGCCTGGCTCCGCATTGGTCGCGCCTTTCTTCTCGAACCCTCTAGCAGGATACAGAGGCTTCCAAATAGGGTCTTCCATGACCCTTGCCCCAGTTCCTCCGCCCTGCCGACACACTCGTGTATATGCTCACCGGCGTGTGTACTGTTTGTCCACTGCAGTTGCCGTTGCAACTACAACCGGTGGACAGGCAGAGCAACCCAAACCCCGAGGAACACCACCAACACGAAAAAACAATTTACCCCAAAAAAAACCTTGGTTGCAACACTTCCCGCGACCATACAGCACAACCGTAGCGTCTCCCGTGAACCATAACCACGTAGCGCAACTCCGGCGCCCCCCGCGGACCGCCAACAAAAAGGACAACCCGCGGCACCGCCCCACAAACCGCCAACACACAGCGCAACTACGGCATAGGCCAGAACCCCATCAGGGACCGCACAACCGTGACGCCCCCCCCCCCCCCCCCCACGAGAGCCGATAACACAAGCCAAACAATATCCACAACCCCCCCGAATCCCACCTTACAAGGGAGAGTCCGCCTTTACCAGAACATAGCTCACGTGAGCCGGTCCTCGACATTGGTCACCCCCACCTTGGCAGGGTTTTGCATTCCTTGGGATTCTAGGAATGGGAACAAAAAAACAATGGCCTAAGGGCACGGCCCCTCCCTGAAATCCGCAGTAGCATCTAATCAGATCCAGCCCCTGACACTTTGCACACGGCAGTCACGGAAAGCATCAGAGACTCGGATCCGGTGCAGCTTGGGAAAATGTTGACGGCAGGTCGGAGTGCTACAGTGGTGCTGCCGGCACCCTGCTGACACCCCGGCATTCTATCGCGATGTGGCTCGGCTGACCACACCCAAAACACTTGGCCGTGGGACCCCAGGGCGGAGGGGGCTTCCCCGGTTGCCAACCCACCTGCGGGGGCCTTCTCCCGTGCGTCCCCAGGCCGCACACCACAGCCACCATGTCCTCCTCCCGCCACGGCCAAGCCTCCACTTTGGGCCAATGCTGGCGGGCCTCGTGGCCCTGCATTACCCGGGCCACATTGAAGGACGTCATCCCCCAAGTCTTCCACGAAGGGCTGGACGATCCCCAACTCCCGCGCCAGCAGTTATTCCACCGCCAAGGAGTCGAGCGCCATCTCACCCGTCTGGGAGTACGCGGTCTGCCCCAGCACCAGCAGCGCCTCCCGGAAAGTGAAGGGTGTCTCGGCTTCCCCTCGCTTCCACTGGAGAAATCTCGTGCGGGCATCGCACGGGAGGCCAAAAATATCCCCTTGCAGCGCCATTAACTCCGCCGCCCCTCCAGCGCTGTCCCGCGCTTTTCGCAAAATAGCTCCCGCCAGCCATGCCAAGCCCTCCACGAGCAAAATGGCACGCACCACATGCGCGGTCTCCGGCCCAGGCTCCTCTGCTCTCTCACAGAGACGAGGATCGCTGTCAGGGTCCCTTCGTGACTCCTTTACACGCCGCTGGCTGTGGAGCGACTCCCACACTTCCCCGCGCTCCCCTCAACACGGTGGTCCTCGGCCATGCCTCGTGCTCGGCGCATGACCGCGGAGCATCGGGCTCCTCTCTCACCAATTTTCCGCCACTCTCCCGCCGATCCGCAGCCGCTCTCTCTCCGCTAATGGGCTTCGTAACCAGGTTCCCGTGGCTGCCGGAGGGATGAATGTTTCGCCATTCCCATCCTCCAATGACACTATAGGTGGGTTCTTTCTTCACCCCACTCCTAACACCAGTTGTAGTGTCATCATTGCGGGAGACAAGGTTTCTAAGGGGGCACCTTTATTAATACCTTCACAGTTTAACACATAGGCTTTCGCGACCAATATTATTCATAATGAACATTTCTGGGTTTAGATCGCGTAATTTATAAATGTCGTAACCCTCCACCACCCGACATGGCCAATCAGTAAAAAAGTGTCACGTTGACAAAAGACAAATAGTTCACTGCTTAAGCCCACCAGTGTGTTGAAGCATGAAACCACAACATTTACAATTTGAGTACGACGTTTCGCTGGATGCAATCCTTGGGGATCTTCTGATGCCTGTGTTCTCTGGTGATTTTTAAGAGCAGGTGAACCTGAAAATGCCTTCCCACATACACTGCACATGAAGGGTTTCTCCCGTGTGTTCTCTGGTGGACCTGAAGAACTGATGACCGTGCAAATGCCTTTTCACAGAAGTACTTTCTTTGGTGTTCTTTTAGTCTTATTAAATAATCTCAAACACAACTGTCGGCAGTGGCAGTACATGCTTGTCAAGGACACTCAATTGGTTTTGTTAATGTTGAAGTGTTGTATAAAACGAATTATTACTGGACAAGACTAATTAGATAATCCATTGAAATTGAGCGAAATACAAATAACTTTAATCGCTCTGACAGCTACAGGCTTAGTGCGGCCTGGAAGCATATTATTTAAAATCATATATTACAATTCCCATTCCTTATAGGGGAAACAAATAGCAATGAACAATTGAATGATTACCAATCTCCTTATACGAATGTAGTGCCGTAGATGGGCCACACTTACCGGCAGTGGTAGACGAGGTCCATCTGCAAGGGTGCCCCGTACCGCCAAGGGGGGGGGGGGGGGCTGCGGGGGATCTACGATCCCATGCAACGCCACCCCTCGATGGGCAAAGGGACATTAAAGGGGACCTCCCCAGCTGATCGGGACCAGTCACAGCTCAAGACCCAAGACCAGCCAGCTTAGGACCCTGGACCCCCTCGCCCCGATAGTCCTTGTAAGGGCCGGGACGCTGTGCGGGCCAGTGATGGGACTCTGGGACTCCCGGCTCTACGCCCTTGTAAGGGCGAGTTCCGAGGAAGCCAAGAGTCGAGACCCGCACCTTGGCTGGGTCGGGTCAGGTAGCCTCCCCTAGGGTAATTGTAGCCGGAGGACCCGAGAGCGTAGCCAGAGTAGGCTGTGTCCCTAGGCTGTGTCCCTAGGCTGTAACAGAGGACTGTTGGAGTGTGGTATCGAAATACAGTAATCCCTCGCCACTTGGCGGTTCAAGTTTCGCGGGCTCAGTGCATCGCGGATTTTTCAAACTGATTTAAAGGCCTCATTATGCCTGTGCAGTAACACCATCATTATCATTCATCATCACATTTATCGAACTGCACAGGTCTGTCATCGTCTTCATCGTCATTGTCATCATCGTCGTCATTACTGGCGTCAAGTCTCAAGATACTACTGTCATTGGTGAGTGTAGAACACCACAATACGTATCGTATGAGAGATTGAATGTATAATATTAAGATTTTCTAATTAAATAGATTTAAGTAAAATATATATATATAAAGTATAAATATACATATTTTAAACATTCTAGTACCCACACACACATATACGGAAATTCCTAGGGGGCCAATCCTACTTCGCGGATTTTCACCTATCGCGAGGGGTTCCGGTCCCCATTAACCGCGATAAACGAGGGATCACTGTAAAGAAGTTACCTTTACAAGTGTCTCCGGAACCCATTACACATAAAAGGCAAAGTTGTGATTGTGTGTCTGTTCAAAATGTTAAGCGTACTTCCCGACATGCAACAAACTTACCATGTGGATACTTTCCAGACTGTACACCATGCAAAGATTATAAAAATAAACTTTTTTTTGGGGGGGGGGGGGGGGAGCATATATTTTTTGCACGGTGAGCTGACGTCAAATCTGTCATGTGACCCACGCATGTGGAAGCGTTACGCATTGTAGTGTAGTGGTTAGCGCGCTGCACTACGAACCCGGCACCCAGTTAAATTCCCGCTCACGGCCACTACCGGTAACGACTATTTGAACCGGTCCTGGGCCTCCCCTAGGTCGACTCAGCCTAAAACGAGTAACTGGTATGGTGTGTGAACATCGCCACTGGGGAGACAAAGGCGGCCAGGCGTGGTGAAACCAAGTCACGGGCGAAGCCGGGTAGTAAAGCTAGTCAATAATATAATTACAATACCCTCCCCGTCTCCGCCTCGAATCACTGCAGCAGATTGAGCTAAAAGATGACGTCACCCTGTTGTTCCATTTAAGACCGAGAGCAACTAGAGGGCCTCACCATTCTGGCAAATTGCCCGATGATGCTGCATGTAATTACCAGCGACACGTTGTACTCAAAATTTTAAATGATGTGGAATCACTCTTCAACACACCGGTGGGCTAAAGTAGTGAACTATTTGTCTTGGTAAACATGACACATTTTTTACTGTTTGGCAGTGTCGGGTGGTGGAGGGTTACGACACATTTGACTAATATTGGTCGCGAAAGCCTACGTGTTAAACTGACCATGTACTGTGTTAGCTACTGGAAGACAAAGGTGGTTGGCGAGGCTCTGATCCCGTGGAATACATATTATCTTGGTCGTGCGTGAATGACATATTTCGCATGATCTCTTCTGAATGACCCTAGGTCTAATACTTTCATAATTACTTGGTTTATGCCTAACCAAGATTTGTGGTATACCATAGTTGTTACCAAGGATATTACGAGGGTTTAATTAACATTTGTTCCCAGTCTGTATTGCCAGGGATCCGTGCTTCTTATTCTCAAGTTATATTTTGATATCCTGAGGTTGAAGATATAGCTAAGTTTCAAACCTTACTGTTGTATTTTTTAAAAAACCCCAGTTAACTCGTAATGATTAACTGCCCTTGGGTGAATTTCGCTGTCCAAGGGAGGTTCATGACCCCTGCCGTTTTCGTCTTTTGTTTTATTGTGGGGTTTTTCGTAGAATCTCATTAGCTCCCCCCCCACCCCCCCTTGGGTTTGCCATTTTTTAATACATTTTATGACTTCCCAAACAGGCTTGTGAGTAATTATCCTCCAGCTGTCTTTTGCGTGGCAAGGCAGGAGGCAGGGGGGGAGACTCATGCCACAGCACTACATCCCGATCAAAATTATTAGAAAAAAGAAAAAAATCACCCAATATAATTTTATAGAAAAGGCATATATACAACATGCTCTTCGAGTGTTTGTGATGAGATGATACAAAACAACTGAGTTGCTGAGGCGATTAAGCAAGCACCATATAAATGCTAAAATTATTATAACATTGTATAACATAGAGAATGCTTCGGAGCTTATTGGCTCTGGCTCCTGGTTAGAGATCTACCCAACCCACAGGTCCGCAAATACTGGCTGCTCTTACTCTGCAGGTTGAACCTAGGAATTGAGTGTGCGACTTGACGTTATTTTAATTAAAGGCCTGTGACAAAGGTGCATATATTGGAGTTTCATTGTCTCAAGCTTACACATCCACCGGGTCTCCATTTGACTTTGTATTGTCTAAGAAGTCCACCCACACCTCCACTTCCACAAACTCCTGGGAGTTGCCTCGCTCTGCCTCACAGTCAGAATTCTCCTCCTGCTTCACGTTGCCTACATCGATGTGAAGGTCCGATTTTGGAGTTGAATCTTCATCTTCACATTTTACCATCGCTTCTTCGCTCTTCACCATCACTTCTTCACATTTCACCTCTTCAAAATCTACCTTGATACATTTAATTGCGTCCAAGCAGGAATTAAATTCTGGTTCTTTTTTCAGCAGGGATGGGCTCATTGCAGCACTTGGACTGACACAAGCCGATTTCAGACACCGCTCCTTGGGGATCTTCTGATGCCTGTGTCTTCTCTGGTGTCTTTGAAGATGTGATGACAGTGCAAACGCCTTCTTGCACAGAGTGCAATTGAAGGGTTTATCTGTGTGTGTTCTCTGGTGGCTCTGAAGATGTGATGACTGTGCAAATGCCTTCTCACACATAGTGCACCTGAAGGGTTTCTGTCCTGTGTGTGTTCTTTCGTGGTCGTGAAGATGTGATGACCGTGCAAATACCTTCCCACACACACTGCACTTGAAGGGTTTATCTCCTGTGTGTGTTCTCTGGTGGTGCTTAACATTTGATAACGTTGCAAATGCCTTCTCACACACACTGCACTTGAAGGGTTTCTCTCCTGTGTGCATTCTCTGGTGTGTTTTCAGATGTGATAACGTTGAAAATGCCTTCTCACACACAGTGCACTTGAAGGGTTTCTCTCCTGTGTGTGTTCTCTGGTGTCTCTTAAAATATTTTGACTTTGCAAATGCCTTTTCACACACAATGCACTTGAAGGGTTTCTCTCCCGTGTGTGTTCTTTGGTGTGTTTGAAGATATGATGACTTTACAAATGCTTTATCGCACAAAAGGCACCTGAAGGGTTTCTCTCCCCTGTGTGTTTTCTGGTGTCGTTTCAGAGGAGATGAACCTGAAAATACCTTTACACACAAACTGCACTTGAAAGGTTTCTCTTCCGTGTGTGTTCTCTGGTGGATCTGAAGAGTTGATGATCGTGCATATGCCTTGTTACACACAGTGCACTTGAAGGGTTTCTCTCCTGTGTGTGTTCTCTGGTGCTGTGTCAAACTTCCAGTACGATCCGTGCTGTCTGCATACTGGTCGCATTGTTTCCTTCTTGTACCGAGCTGCGCCGAGTCCCTTTGCTCCATCAGACCAATTCTGCTGAGGAAGAGTCAGAGGAAGCGTCAGTTGCAGACAGAAAAACATATCCACACCATCTACGTCAGTATCAAGGCACAGAGGAATGAATATATACACAGTCACACATGACTAACATATCTATACTTATTCCTATATTCATGATATAGTGAAAATAATTCCCCAATTCATCACACGGGCTGTTAAGGCACACAATGAGAGGGCCAATGGTCATAAATATAACTGGACACCCTAGTATCTTCAAAATGAATGTTTACCAAAAACTCCAAGCACACAATTTTGGCTGTCGAGCTATGAAAGAAATATTTAAGAAAAATTCAGCTATAATAGCAAAGTGTGTTACCAATAATACTATTTGTATTATGCAGAAATACATCAATTAATGTTCAATCGAAACTTCGAGGTGGAAGCCAGGCTCAGATTTGCTTGAATGCTCGGATGAACAGATCTAACTTCAGCTGCATATGTGCTGAGATATTTTCCTGTTTCCATTCTTACAAAAAGTCCCAGAGGAAAACTAAATTAAACTATTGTTTTGATTTAACCTACATGTTCAATAGTTAATATACTTTACTGCAAATACAAACTTGACACTGTCACACACCCGCATGGTAAAAAGGTGGTGGTGTGTCCAGAACTATGCCTGGCCATCTTCTCTCTGCTCAGTATTAATGCTTCCTCACACTTCACCATGTAATTAATTCAAGATTAATCAACATAGCAGGGGCCCACAAGTTCAGCTTTCACTTACACTATGTAACACGATTTTTGTCCCTGGATGGCTAGTGTTATTTTTTTTATTGGTTATGCCCACAAACTTTCCTTTTGTGACCAGGACTTTACGTTAAGGAATGACACAAATCCACACATTTTCGCATTGAAAATAGATACATTTCAAAATATCACTGTCCTGGTCACAAAAGCAAAGTTTGTGGGGAATAATAGCCATTTTCTGTACTTGTGAGGCATAAGCAATTAGAAAATAACACTTACTACGCAAGGACAATTTTTTTTTTGTTACGCAGTGTTATCAATCATGTTTGCTGTCGGCGATAATCAAACTAATTGTAGAGTTCATAATGCAGTGAAATAACTGCGCTACAGCTCCCCACAAAGATAAACTCTTAACTACACATGCATTTCATATGGGTAATAAAACAGGTCGACGCCATGCGACTGTGTCTCCGTCTCTTTATTCTTCGTTATGGACAGCTCGCGTTCCGCTCCCCTCAGTCACTCCGCGGCACGTCGTTGACTAACGTCCCGCTCCCGCGCGGCTCTCGCCCTTTCCCGCTCCCGCGCACCGCTGGCCAACGGCGCGCTGGGAGCTGTCTCTGCGCTGCCACGTAGCCGATGGCTCGAGGAGACTCCCGACGTGGTCCAGCTTCCAGCTCCCACCAACTGACCCCGAGCCCCTTCCGGCTCCCCCTAATATCCCCTTTCAACGTCACCCAGACTCCGCCCTAAGCCACACCCCATAAGAACCTTCCAGATAATACCGCTCCCTTAACGCCCCCCGACTCTGCCCCCAGACCCTGCCCCCAATACATCGTGGCGCCTGATTGGCTTAGGGCTGGGGCGGCGAAACCTCACATACGCTCGTATTACACATGGATCATTAACATCTGACCTATAAACGTCATTATTTCTGTCTGTGTACAAAACTTGCGAAGGATTTGGTTTTAAAAAAAGAACCCAGGTACCACTCCATAAGCCCTGTAAGTAAGCCAGTGCTATTCCATTTTCACATCTGTCAGTAGTTTAATAAAAAATGTAGTGCTAAAGTCACATACATAAAAAACTATTTACTAACTTATTTACTCTATATAAAAGTTTGTGTGTGCGTGGGTATGTCCATGTGGGTGTGTGAGTCCATATATGTGTGTGCGTTGTGTGTGTGCGAGTTCGTGTGTGTGTGCGATGAGTCAGATGCCTTCTATGACCTCCTGTTACAGGTGCTAGCTCAAGTGGCCCCACGGGATAGAGTCATCTTGTTGGGTGACTTCCATGCCCGAGTTGGTCATAATGCTGGCACCTGGACTGGAGTGATTGCAAGGCATGGGCCAGATCAGCTCAATAACAACGGTAGGAGGCTGCTCGATTTTTGTGCAGCCCATGGGCTTGTAATTACCAACACGCTGTTCCGGCATCGGCACATCAACACAACATCATGGATGCATGCCGGGTCCAAGCAAGAACATCTTCTGGACTACATAGTGACGGAACAGCGGATGCGGGGGGCCCATGTCCTTGACACCAGGACCGACCGTGGAGCTGATCTGCCCATCGACGTCTCAAGATGGCGGCGGCGTGTGCAACGGTGTGCGAGTTGTGCTGCGTGAGTGTGTGTGAGCTGTGCATGAGAATGAGCTGCGTGTGAGCTGTGTGTGTGAGTGAGCTGCGTGTGAGCTGCGTGTGTGAGTGTGTGTGAGTGTGTGTGAGTGAGCTGTGTGTGCGAGTTGTGCTGCGTGAGTGAGTGAGCTGTGTGAGTGAGTATGAGCTGTGCATGAAAATGAGTTGCTTGTGAGCTGTGTGTGAGTAAGCTGTGTGTGTGAGTGAGCTGTGTGAGTGAGTGTGAGTGTGTGTGAGTGAGCTGTGTGTGTGAGTGAGCTGTGTGTGTGTGTGAGCTGCGTGTGTGAGTGTGTGTGAGCTGCGTGTGAGTGTGCTGTGTGTGTGAGTGAGCTGTGTGAGTGAGTGTGAGCTGTGTGTGAGTGAGTTGTGTGTGTGAGAGTGTGTGAGTGAGCTGTGTGAGTGTGCTGTGTGTGAGTGTGAGCTGTGTGTGAGTTGTGCTGTGTGAGTGAGTGTGAGCTGTGTGTGAGTGTGTGAGTGAGCTGTGTGTGTGAGTTGTGCTGCGTGAGTGTGAGCTGTGCATGAGAATGAGCTGCGTGTGAGCTGTGTGTGAGTGTGTGTGAGTGAGTTGTGTGTGTGAGTGAGCGGTGTGAGTGTGTGCTGTGTGAGTGTGCTGTGAGTGTGAGTGAGCTGTGTGTGTGAGTGTGTGCTGTGCATGAGAATGAGCTGCGTGTGAGCTGTGTGAGTGTGTGTGTATGAGTGAGCTGTGTGTGTGATTGAGCTGTGTGTGAGAGTGAGCTGTGTGTGTGAGTGAGCTGTGTGTGTGTTTAAATTGTGTTTAAATTGAGATTGGCGGGTGCAGGGGGGTTTAATCGAGACGCCGTGCCCTGTGCGTTGTGCTGTGAGGAAGGCCCATTTGCGGACACGTCGCCTCTATATATATATTGCCAAACGTTTCAATTTAAAGCTTTCGTGACTGCAGGGATTGATCTTCTTGGTTCTTTCGGTAAAGTCACGTAGAAGGGAAATAATAAAATAATAAAAATAAAACATAATAAAATAATTCTCACGACGTTTCAGTCACAACGCAAGCAGCCGTCCTCGGGTGAAGACCAGGTCTGTCGGGGAGACAGCGTCTGAATGAAACATGAATAAATTTGAGACTGACGCCATCCAGACTGCCACTCTACGTCTAACCTTATGGAAGAGGTATGTAGATGACACTTTTGTCATCTGGCCACATGGCCGGCCTGCTCTAGACCAATTCCTCGACCACATCAATTCCATACACCCAGCCATCAGATTCACCATGGAAGTCGAAAAGGATGGCAAGCTAACCTTTTTGGATGTCCTAATTAAAAGGAGACCTGATGGTTCAATGAGTCCCTCTGTCTACAGGAAAGCCACCCATACGGATGCTTACCTAAAACCTGATTCCCACCACCATCCATCCCAGCAGAATTCCCTCATCAAGACTATACCATAGAGCCCAATGCATCTCCTACCAGGAACACATTGCCAGTGAACTCAAACACGTACGCCATGCTCTTAAGGCTAATGGTTACTCCGACTACACAATCCGCAAAGCCATCACTCCAACCATCAAGAAGGATCCTGTTGAGGAGCCTTTCAAAACCATCACCTTACCCTACATTGCTGGGGTCACAAAAATATCTCCAAAATCCTGATTAAACACAAGATCCAGGTCCAATTCAACACAGTACATAAAATCCGTGATCTGGTCCCGTCTGTAAAAGATGTGGTTCCAGACATACAGTACCCTGGCGTCTACAAACTAAGTTGCCTCTGTGGTAGCAGTTACATTGGAGAAACCAAACGACATGTCTTGGACCACATCCGTGAACATAAAGCAGACCTGAAACACGGTAGGACAAACACCTCAGCCGTGGCAGATCACTGTTACAATTCAGTGGGCTCACATGACATTGACTTCTCCAAGACAGAGGTTCTCTGCAAGCCATCTGGTTACCATGAGAGATTCGTTCATGAGGCGATCCACATATACAAACACAGAGACAATTTCAACTGAGAAGATGGATTCTGGCTCAGCAATCATTGGAAGGACGTAATAAACCATTTCAGATCTTAACTGATTGTGTTCACGTTTATGGTGACTTTCAGAATGCAGTCCACTCACTGGCATTGACTATATATCTTGTATTCTCCGCAGGGAATGGATTCTTTCTCCGCTGCAAATCTCCTACTACCACTCTCCCATTGACATATTTCGTTGCTTCCTCTTAGTATCTTTCACTCGACGGTCAATGGTATAGTGTATAGCAGATTGTATAATAATAAATAGTATACAATTGTAATGTTTAATACAAAATATAAGGCAATATATAGTATCGTAATTGTATAGTGAATATACAGCAGTGTGATATACAGTAGGGTGGATAGAATAATACATAGTGTAATATTACACTATGTATTATTCTAAGGTATAGGGTGGTGTATAGTAATACAGTATATAATTTAATGTTGGGTTTGTCTATGGCAGCATATAGTACGGGGTAGACCCGTGTGATGTAAGGGAAAAAAGTTTAGCTGGAAGCATATTATATTTTTTGCAACATAGAATTGTAATGTATTACTTACTGTTAGTAGCTCATCTTATTGGAGAGTATATTTAGTATACTGATGAAACTATGTAGTTTATACTTTAGTTTTTTACGTGGTTGTTTAGTTACTGCAGCTACATACCATTAACATTCCTTCCCTTTATTAATGCTACCCTTATCCCCTGTCCCTTTGATGCTGCTAATCCTGCATAATGCACGGGCATAATATGACTTTGAAACCCCCCGCCCACCTCCTACCCATTTCACAAGTAGTACTAATCACATATCTGCATTTCCCATAAATATGCTAAATTCCTCTTGATATGCTAATTATTTTGTCAAGGCGCTCTCCCCTCTTCCAACCTAGCTTAAATATACGCTCCAAGAGTGGTGTTTCATTCAGATGCTGTCTCCCCGACAGACCTGGTCTTCACCTGAGGACGGCTGCTTGCGTTGTGGCCGAAACGTCGTGAGAATTATTGTATGTTTTATTTTTATTATTTTATTATTTCCCTTCTACGTGACTTTACCGAAAGAACCAAGAAGATTGCCAAACGTGTTTGAGTTTTTGTCTTGTGCACCACTGCCTAAGCAGCAGCATCACGCAACAGGCTGTTATGCGGCGTGTGTGGCTTAACGATGCGTGAGGGAGCGAGGCCTTGCCTGGATTGGGCCGAGGCCTCCCCCTTCACCCCAGTGGCGCAGCGTGGGGAAGGATAAACTCAACTTAAAGGGATACAGCTAAAGGATAAAGCCTACGTGTTCGACAAACTAAACTTGTTCTTTGTTCTAATGTTCTAATGTTCACGCTGTCAACTCGCCGACATCTTCGAGATTTTAACGGAGGCTGCTTGATTGCAGATTCGAAATAACCACCTCACCACGATCACTGTGGGGTATCGTGAGTAACCGCAGCAACAACTACTGCAGCTGCAGCTGTGCCATGGGTGGGGCGGAGGCAGCGGCGGCGGCTGCAATCCGTCAAGGCTGACTCGTGGCGGTGTTCACTGCGTGGAGAGAGACACCACCATCCACATTGAGGTTGCGGCCTAGCTCGCGCCCCCCACGCACCCCCCTGCTTGCCTGGATATCGCTGCCGGCGAAGGTGCGATGCATGGAGAGAGACGCCACCCACACGGAAGTTGTGGCCTAGCTCGCCCCCTCACGCTCCTCCAAACACTCTAGCACACTGGCGAGAAGCCGTGTATGCGTGACGAGTGCGGCAAGACATTTCTCAACGCTCGGCCTACAAGTATATATATGTTTTTCCTTTCGCTTGTGTGTTAAACTGTGTGCAACCCTGATATTTTAAAGATGGCAATTCTCCTGCTGTGTATCCTACTGCTGTCCCTCCCAGCTATATCTAGTGCCACACTCAACTCTACAAACGGCTATCCACCTAACTTCTCGTCCATACTTGTTGCTCAATTATCCACTACACCTGCTAATGAAACAGCTTATAGACATATTCTTGGTTCTTTTGGTAAAGTCTCGTAGAAGGGAAATAATAAAATAATATAAAACAATAAAAATAATACATATTTTATTTTATCATTTCCCTTCTATGTGACTTACCGAAAGAACCAAGAACATGAATCCCTGCAGTTACGAAAGCTTTAAATCAAAAGCTTATAGACACTTCTAACCCTATCTTTGTCCCATTACTTTACCAGTACTCCTTCCAAACTTCATTCTGCTCTTAAAACACATCACCAACTGCGAGCTGCTGCTATTCGTCCAAGGTTCGCTGCTCATCATCCTTTCACAGAAAATACCTGTGCAGACTATTAATTCTACTTCATCCTGGCACAAATGTAAAGAACTCGTATAATTCTGTACATTTTTCTGGCAGAAAAGGTGTCGGTGTTATACATGTCAACATCAGAGGGCCTGTGATTAATTTAAATCAACTAAAACTTGAAGTGGCAAATCTGGACCGGGACATTTTTTGCCTAAAAAAAAACATTCCTCACTCCTGCCGTTAATGATTTGCAGATTACGATTGGCAACTACAACCTTTTACGGCGTGACCGAGGATCTAAAGGAGGTGGAATTGCCATCTATGTTCGTAATGCTATTGCATGTTCACCAGCTCACTCCTTGTTTAAAAAATGTTGCTTTGAAGGTATAGCTCTCAGAATAACTCTCCCAAATAATCAACAGATATTAGTAGTGTGCTGCTATAGACCGCCTATTGGGAAGGATGTTGAAGCTGCGTCTGCACCGAGAGAGCTTCTTGGGGGCCTCCCTAAAGGTGAAATAGTTTTAGTGGGTGATCTAAATTGGAATTGGCTAAACCCGCCGGCCGTGGCCACAAATTTTGCAGATGAATTTAGCCTGTTTCAATTAATAAATGTCTCCACAAGACCCAACCTAAAACATCCGGGACAGTCATCTCTGCTAGATGTCCTATTGACAAATGCCCCTCACAATTTTGCACTGACTAGTGTTCTGGCTAATAGCCTAAGTGATCACTCCTTCATATTTGGGGTGAGATCATCAGCCAGACCCAAAGCCCCCCCTAAATTGGTTGAGAAGCACTCCGAGAGAAACTTTAGCATTCAGGCATTTACTAATGATGTGCTTTACTCGGATATTGAAAAGGTCTGTGATATCCCCAACCTGACTACGGCTTGGGAGACCTTCAAAAATACATTTCTCCAAATTATTAACAAACATGCTCCGTTTGTATAGATTTAAAACTAAAGGCAACTGCCCACCATGGTTTGATCCTGTGATTACTAAGCTATGAAAACTAGGGACAAGGCTTGGGCATGTGCTCAGAAAATTAATTTGGTCAATGACTGGCTAGAATGCAGGATTTTAAGGAATAGATGCGTCAAAAAAATACGGCATGCAAAAAGTGCCTACTTTTCCTCCACTCTCCTGGAATCAAGTGGAAATGCCAGGATCTTCTGGAAAACAAAAAAAATTATCGAAAAGGCATCCAAAACAGATAATCTGCCCGTTGAGCTTAACCTTAATGGGGAATATTTTTCAGAGCCCAAAAAATTTGTTGACAATTTTAATCTTAATTTTTCTGAAGCTGGTAACCTTTTTGATAATGTACTGGGGGTCACCCCTGCTCATGCAAATTCCTATACACCTGTCCAAACATTAAACGAATTTAGTTTCCAGCCAATCCACGAAAGTAATGTTCTGAAACAACTGTCCTACCTCAAAGAGTCCTCCCCTCTAACGGAGCAGATAGTATTCCCGTCTTTGCTCTGCTAACTGTTGGTCACCTAATATATAAACCTATAGCCCATATTTTCAACTGGTCCATCCAACATTCCTATGTTCGTCCACTTCACAAAGGGAGCCCTAAAGATGATCCAAATAACTACCGACCTATCTCAATTTTGTCCCCGTTGACAAAAATTTTTGAAAAATTATTAAACTACCAAATTAGCAGTTTCCTGTCCGACAACAATCTATTACATCTAACACAATCTGGGTTCCGAAAAAATACAGCACATCTGCTGCATTAGTAGCCTTGATAATATGTAGTACTGTGCCAGTCTTTTTCTGGACTTGTCCAAAGCCTTTGATACAGTCGACCACAACACCCTGCTTAGTAAACTAAGTTGTCTCGGTTTCTCCAAACACGCAGTAGAATGGTTAAAAATGTACCTCTTTTCTCGCACCCAAACTGTATTCACAGATGGTTGAAGGTCACTGTTAAGATAAAAGGGATTCCACAGGGTTCCATCCTTCGGCCCCCTCTTGTTCTCTCTTTATGTCAATGACTTGGGCACTGATCTAGATCATTCCAGGGTAAATCTTTTTGCAGATGACACGATACTGATTACTGCTGGCCGTTCTCCGGATGACGTGATTGCCTTCGTATCTTCAAAATGAATGTTAACCCAAAACTCCCGAGCACACAATTTCGGCTGTCTAACTACAAAAGGAATATTTATGAAAGCTAAATTCAGCTGACATAGCAAAAGGTGTTATGCAAAAATGCATAAATTAATGTTCAATCGCAACTTAGAGGTGTGAAGCCAGCCAGGCTCACGATGTCCTTGCACGCTGGAATGAACGGATCTGACTTCAGCTGCATGTGTGTACTGTGTTAACTTCTTGACTGTTCTACACTATGGGAACCTCATTTGCCAGTAAAAATATGTTAATGTTTTTTTTACCCTTCTATCTGGCAACAAAACTGACACCTTTTTACAAGGAGTCATGTTTGCATTGACTGTTTCCAGTCGTATAAAGAGTTCCAGAGAAAAACAAAAATAAACTACTGTTTTGATATAACCTCCGTGTTCAACAGAGTTAATAGACTTGACTGCAAAAAAAATGTTTACACTGTCCCACACTGGCATAGTTAACAGGTGGTGGTGTGTCCAGACCCATGCCTGGTCACCTTCACCTGCTCAGTATTAATGCTTCCTCACTCCACCAAGTAATTCATTGAGGATCAATCAACACAGCCGAGGCTGCGTGTCTCTCTCTCTCCCCGTGGTCGCGTGGATTTCCCTCCGGATCCCCTGGTTTCACCTCCACATGCAGAGAGAAAACACCACCACGCGTCCAGAGTGAACACCGCCACGCTGTTGACGAGCCTCACCTTGTTGTTGTGGGCAGGTCGCTTCTGAAATCAAGAGCGGTATAGCAGCTCAAGCGGGCTTGACCTGGTAAACAATAAAAACCGTGTTAATATTTAAACAAAGTTACAAAGTGGCGAGCCGGGTGAAGACAAATTAAACTTAAGCGAGAGAATTGAAGCGAATGCGATCAGGCGAGGGTAGGAGGCAAGGCCCCGCGTTCTAAAGTTCCAACCTGGACATCGCTTCCATGCTCGCTGCTACTCAAATGACATCCGTACGAGAGAGAGAGAGTGAGCCTCTACCTCTGTAAACAACAACAACCACCACCACCACAACCGCGATAAGAATTTCTCACCTCGGATTTCAGTTCCCGCGCGGAGCGGCAACTTCCAGTTACCTCGTGACGTCACGCGGCAGCAGCAGGTGACATGACGTCACTTGCGTGGTACAAGACACTCCTCTCCCACAATTAGCGGCTCTGTAACTTAAATAAATTATGTTAATGAGCCTGGCCCAAACGTGGAGGGATGGGGCGTGGGTGCCGAACCGGTCACAACGAACTCGAGACGGCTTTCACGAATAAATTATGTTAATGAGCCGCCAGTCACTGGGTGTGGCTTTGCCCAAATAAGGATAGTGCTTGAACAGATAACGGAAGTGACCCAGGCAGAGGTGACGTCACGCTCAAGGGCGCGTTGGACGGGGTGGGGTGAATACCTTGGTGACATGACGTCACTAGCGAGGTACACCTCCCCCTGGCGTGTCACGCCGATAAGGTAATGCTGAGTGGTGACGTCACAGAGCGGGTTTGGAGTTTAAGTTGATTTAAATGAATTTTCCATTGCTCCCTCCCTTGAACAGAGACCCCTTGGGTGTGTGAGCTCAGCAACAACAATGTGGACATTATTGTGTGTGTGTGTACACACATGGACAGTGTGTACATTGTGTGTGTGTGTACCCTGTGCGTGTGTACATTGTGTGTACACACTGTGTGTGTGTACACTGTGTGTGTACACATCAGACTGACTGAGATGACTGTGCCCCCCACAGTGGGTACACACACACGTAGTGTACACACACAGTGTGCTCAACAGTGTGCACACACACACAGTGTACACACACACACTGTGTGTGTGTGTACACTGTGTGTGTGTGTGTGTACACACTGTGTGTGTACACTGTGTGTGTGTGTGTGTACACTGTGTGTGTGTGTACACTGTGGGGGGCACAGTCATCTCAGTCAGTCGACCAATGGCATCTTTTCACCAATTTATTATTTTCCAACTTTTATTTATTTATTATTTTATATATTATTGTTCGTTTTCTATCTGCGTCACTTTACCAAAAGAGCCAATAATATGTAGCGCATTCTCTGTTTTTTGCAGAGGTTCAAGGTTCAAATCCGACAGGCACACCTGGCAACCCCAGTAACATTCGCAAAAATATGCGCAGTCTGCTTAACGGCAGATGTAAAACATAGCGTTGTGTCATTCACAACGCACAGGTCATTGCATGTTGGTGTCACGGGTCAACATTGGGGTAATGCCAAACATTATCCAGAAACTACACAATGGAGATGGCACGTCAATGATCGCCCCCTACCGACAGACTCATGTCCACGTGCAGGCCGGTGCAGGGCCACCTTGTGCCACACAGGGGCAGCTGCCACTTAGGGGGCACCTTTAGATTGTTTGAGATGAGATTCGATACGAAACACTGAGTTACTGAGGCAATTAGGTAAGCGACTTATGAGTGGAAATATGATGTTGGTAACGAGTGAATGCGTGGGAGCTTCATTGTCTCTCGCTCCTGCCGACAGATTTACCCAGCCTACAGCTCCACAGATACCAGCCGCTCCTACTCTGCAGGGACAGCTACGCATGGTTCGAAATAAGTTCTAGATACACACAGACTCACGCAGAGATCCATAGATTAGCACCGTTGGTTACGTATGGTGCGAAAGACGTTAAACGTACACACAGAGACCTATAGATTAGCACGGTCGGCTATGTATGGTGTGAAAGAAGTTCCAGATACACAGAAACTCGGAGCAAGTTTGAGTCGCTTGTAGTCGTGGGCCGTGGAATTTGAACAGGCACGTGTTGCTACTGACAGTAGTTGAATATGGTTGGATTGACGCTGATAGAGACAACAACCGCTATTCGCCATTAAGTGGTGGTGACGTCACCACGACGCTTGTGCCAGGCCATGTTCACCTTGAGGCCACTGCCTTGGGATGAACTGTGTAGACTCGTCCTAAGCCATCAGATTCACCAACAGCAGCACGTCGCTTCCAATTTTTTTAGCAGTCCATGTGTAATGCGAGCGTAAGCGGGGTTTCGCTGCTCGGCTCTGGACCCATCATACGGCCCGGGGTATTGGGGGCAGGGCCCAGTATGTGGGCGTACGTGAAGGTCCGCCGCTCACCTCCGGTCCAATCGGATGCGAGGAGAGCAGGGGCGGAACCTAAGGGCGGAGCCAGCGGGGCGCTATGGGCTGTCGGGATCTGGAAGGTTCGGGGAAGGGCGTGGTGAGAGGGTGGAGACAGGATCACGTGGTGAAGGGAATATAAGTGGGATCCGGAAGGGGCTCCGGGTCAGTTGGTGGAGTCACCGAGCAGGACCACGTTGGGTGGCCGAAGGGTACCCGCGCCATCAGCCACGTGGCTGGAGACGCTTCAAGCACACCGTCAGCCAACGGTGTGCGGGAGCGGGGAGCGGTGCGACTGACGGAAAGCGCGCGGGGCACGCGAGAGGAGCAGCCAGTCTGCTGTCGGGACCAGCGGAGTGCGAGCGTCAAACGAGAATAAAGAGAGAGAGACGGAGACCCAGCAGTGTGTCGGCGAAATCCTTTATTACACATGTGTAATGCGGTTGTAAACGGCCCTTCTGAGGTGCCGTCAGGGGGGGAGGAGTTAGGTCACGTGGGGGGAGAGGGGTTGAGTATAGAAGGAGGGGAACCGGAAGAGCAGGGGGAGTGACTGGGAGCCAGGAACAGAGGAAGGCCACGTAGGGCGAAGCGGGGTGTGGCGAGATCGCCACGAACACGGGAGAAGCGAGGATCGGCACCGTTGGCCAGCGGTGACCGACCCGAAGCAGCAAGGAGGCTGCAGTCAGCAGCGGGGCTGCACAGAGAGAGTGGGCAGCGGGTCTGCATACAGTGACAGCCAGAGGGTCTGCACATAGGGGTAGCAGCGAGTCTGCAGGGAGGAGGTTACAGTAGATGAAGCAGAGAGTCAGAGGGGTGAGGAAGCTATAATAGCAGTGAATAGCCGGGGGCTACAAATACAGGAGTTATAACAGAGTGCCGTGTGGGTAAAGACGTGAACCTGAATAAAGACACGAAGACAGAAAGAAGTGTTCGAGTCCTTTTATTACACTGGAGTCAGAAGTGAAACGGCATGGCGAAACAACTGAGGAAGAAGAATATCCCATCTCCGGCGTCGGCTTCATCATCGGACGACGACGATCTTCCTCCTGAGGTCGGCTTCACTTCGGCGGAGGGAGAGATCCGTGAGGGCCCGGGTGTGGAGGAGGTTGCCGCTGCGTCTGACCCATCTGCGTTGAAGGACGAAGATTTAAGATGGACCCGGATGGCGGAGCAACTGGCGACCCTAAAAACCGTCATCACGGAGTTGTGTGACCTTGTCACGCCAAGGGCGGCGTTGGAAGGTGATGGTGGTGATCGGCAGGAGCCCGGGTCGTCTTCGATGGCGCCGCCATCGGCCACGCGGCGTGAAGACGCCATCTTGGGCGTGGCGCACCACGGAAGGCGGGAAGCCGCCATCTTGGGGCCGCCACGAAGATCGTCCGCCATCTTGGCGACACCGCGTTGCGACGCCTTGCTGAACTTGCCGCCGGAAGAGTCGGTGACGGACGGAAGCAGGCCAAGGAGCCGCAGTCGTCACCTTACAACTGTTAAGGAGTTCTCCATCGGGGGCGATTGGAGTGCGTTCGCTTGTCGATTTTTGGCGGCGGTACGAACGGCAAGGTGGACGGACGCCGAGGCGCTGGAGGTGCTTCCGACTCTCCTTGACGATGAGTCTGTTCGTTTTTTTCGCTCTATAAAAGCTGCGAAGAAGAAAACATTGCGTGGAGTGTTCGACGAAATGGCGGA
This sequence comes from Lethenteron reissneri, assembly GCF_015708825.2. Lineage (NCBI taxonomy): Eukaryota > Metazoa > Chordata > Hyperoartia > Petromyzontiformes > Petromyzontidae > Lethenteron > Lethenteron reissneri. Next base: position 72,651 of record NW_026890816.1, on the reverse strand, counting down.
CGCGTACGAGCCACCGGATGACGCCCATCGCCGCTTCGTGCAGCGGCAACGCGCACCGGAGGAGTCGCCTGTAGCGTACAGGGGCGCCGTGCTGGAACTCGCGATGGCCGCTTACCCGGAGACGGAGCCTGACCTGCTGGAACCTCTCATCTTGGGGAAGATGTTGGAGTTATCCCGGGATCTGGGCATTCCTATGCCGGCTTGCGGTCACGAGAAACTCACGTCCCGGACCGCGGCTAAGTGTTTGGACGCCCAGTTCAATCTCCGCCGCTGGAAACAAGTCACGGCGTGGACGGGCGGTCCTGTCGTCGATGGGGGGGCCGTGGGGTGGGACCCTACAAAGGCCGTGTACGTGCCGGATGCGACCGGCCCAAAGGAGCTGTCGGCCGCCTCCACTCCGTGGCCGGCTCGAAGCGAGCCGGGGCCGCGGGCTCCGCCGCCGGCGCGGCCACGTCGGGACGGGGTGCCTGCTGCGCGCCGACCCGACGTCGACTGTTTCCGCTGCGGCCGTCGGGGCCACTATGCCAGGGACTGCTGGGCCCGGGTTCCGGGGCCGCCCCAGCAGGAGGCCTCGATCGCGGACGTCCCAAAGAAAGACCCTCCGGCACAGGCAAGTCGGTGCGCACCAGACACCCGGCAAGGCCTGACACCTCACTCATCGCCGTTGTTGTGCGACGCGGATGTTCTAAAATATGGGAGGCCAGTATCTGCGCCTTGTCGCTCGATAACGCAGTGGCGTAAGTTGGCTCGGCGGGTTGTCGCGGCCGCTACAGGTTCGTCCACTGTACCGGGGTCGATCCAAGGGGTGGACGTGCGTATTTTGGTGGATTCCGGGGCGTCCGCGACCATTATTTCGGATGTCATATTCCATCTTTTGAACATCCCACCGGGGGCCGTGAGGCCGGCTTACGCTTCCTGCATCGCTGCGAACGGGGGTAGTATGGGCATCGTGGGACAGGTGGACGCTAATATTTCTATCGGGGGGGTCTCGGCCTCGGGCGTTGTGTTAATTTCGAGGTCCCTGGCGGTTCCTTGCTTGTTGGGCACGGATTTTTTGGCTAAGATGCCCATTTTAATTAGAATCAATGAAAATTGCATTGAACTGCCAGGGGGCCGCAAATTGGCGTTTTTACAGTCCACCTGGGGGCGACCGGCTCCGGTTGCCCAGGTGCAGGCGTTATCGGAAGTTTCAGTTGATATTCCACCTGGCTCGCAGATGCTCATTCCCCTACGATACCGGAAGCCGGTTCCGGGTCGGCAGAGTGCTTGTGGAATTTTGCTGTCGCCGTCCGCCGCTGTTACGGGCGGATTGGCACTGGTGGGGGCGCAAACCATTGTCCGTCCGGATCAGCGCCCGTTTTTGCAGGTGTTAAATGCGACTTCTGAAAGCGTGTGTGTGCCGGCTGGTACCGTTGTGGCACACGCCACTACGGCGTTTACGGCTCAGAGTGACATTCCGGACGGGGGGCTGGTGGGTGGTGTTTCACACGACGGAGGGGTGGACGATCGTTGGATCGCCGAATTATGTGCGGAAAATTCGGCCCTTTCCGCTGAGCAGCGTTGTGCGATTCATAAATTATTAGCGAGCTATTCCGATGTGTTTAGCTCGGACGATTTGGACTTGGGACGCACCTCGCTGCTCTCTCATCACATCGAAACGGGGGACGCGGCCCCTATCCGCTTGAACTCGCGTCGGATGAGTCCGGCTGAGCGTGAGCACGTTCGAGGGGCAGTGGAAGACATGTTGAAAGCGGATATTATATCTCCGTCTAATAGCCCGTGGGGTGCGCCTGTCGTGTTGGTTAAAAAGAAAGATGGTAAATTACGATTTTGTGTGGATTTTCGGAAGTTAAATAAAGTGTCGGTGGCAGATGCGTATCCCCTGCCGCGTATGGACGATTCTCTCGACGCCTTGTCAGGGGCTAAGTTTTTTTCAACGCTAGATCTCTCTTCGGGCTTCTGGCAGCTTCCCCTTGACGAGCCCTCGCGGGAAAAGACAGCGTTCCGTACGCCGCAGGGGTTGTTCCAATTTAACTGTCTGCCGATGGGGTTGAATGCAGCCCCTGCCACCTTTCAGAGATTGATGGAGTTGGTATTGACGGGGTTGCAGTGGGAGACATGTCTCATTTATTTAGATGATATTATTGTCTTCAGCCGCACATTTGATGAGCATTTATTGCGGTTGGAGGCCGTTTTTGCCAGAATGCGTTCTGCTAATTTGAAATTCAAGCCTAAGAAATGTCATCTACTGCAACGTTCCGTTCGATACTTGGGACATATTGTTAGTGCGGACGGGGTGGCCACGGATCCAGAGAAAACTGCGTGTGTCCGGGATTGGGCAACCCCCGCCACGGTGGGTGATGTGCGTCGGTTTTTGGGGTTCGCCTCATATTACCGGAGGTTTGTTCCGAATTTCGCTACTATCGCCAGGCCTTTGCATCTCCTTACTGGGAAGGGGCACAAATTTGTGTGGGGACCGCCGGAGGAGGCGGCGTTTCGGAGCCTGCGCGACCTACTGGCTACTGCGCCGACGTTGGATTATCCGGATTTTGAACATCCCTTCATTCTGGATACTGATGCGAGTGACACCGGGATTGGGGCGGTGTTGTCCCAGTCAAAAGGTGGTGTTGAGCGTGTGGTGGCGTACGGGAGTCGGGTTTTTTCTCCCGCGGAAACTCGTTACTGCGTCACTCGCAGGGAACTTTTGGCTATTGTGTATTTTCTCCGCCAATTTCGACCGTATCTGTACGGTCGGTCGTTTATTGTCCGAACGGACCATGCGGCCTTGCAGTACGCTCTTAAGATGGACCAGCCATCCGGACAATTGGCGAGATGGCTGGACACGTTGCAAGAATTCTCCTTCCAAATTCACCATCGGAAGGGTGTGCGTCACGCTAACGCGGACGCACTGTCCAGGTTGCCGCAACAATCCCCTTGTGCGTGTGCGTCGGGGACGCATAGGTGTGGACCGGCTCAGCCCCCCCCTCAGCCTGTCGCGCGGGCAGTGGATGTTCTCGAACCTCCGCTTACACCGGGACCGGTTGAAGGGGGACCGGCTGACGGGATTTTGCGTCTTCCAAGGTCTGTGTGGATTCGAGAGCAAATGTTGGACGATTCTTTGGTGTCGTTACGGAAACGAACGGAGAAGGCGGGTAAGGAAGTCGGTGCGGGTGGTAATTCGGAAACTGCTCTCCGAGATGGGTTACTGATGTGGAGGGAAGGGATACAGGAACACTGGCGTCTCGTTGTGCCTGCGTCATTGCGCTATGAGTTGATTAGATCTTTGCACTGTGACACACTTTTACACCTGGGGGTGCAGAAAACCCTATTGACGCTGCAACGAGACTATTATTGGCACGGCATGACGACGGATGTCGTCGGTCACGTTCGCGCGTGTCCCGATTGTGCCCGCCGTAAGCCGCCTAAACATCCATATGTTCCGCCGATACAATCGATTAAAGTATCTCGGGTTAATGAGTTGGTGGCGTTAGATATTTTGGGACCCTTTCCGCCATCAGCTAAAGGGAATAAGTATTTACTGGTGGGGGTGGAGTACCTCTCTCGCTGGCCGATGGCCTGGCCCTTGCCTGACCAGTCAGCGGCGTCTATCACGGACGCCTTTCTATTTGGGTATGTAATGGACAAAGGGGCTCCGGAGAGGCTCCTTACGGATCAGGGACGTAACTTTTCGTCTAAATTGTTGGGGGAGGTGTGTGCGGCTCTTGGAACTAAAAAGATACGGACGTCCCCCTACCACCCGCAAACGGATGGTATGGTGGAACGGTTGAATCGGACTCTGTCCGCCATGCTGTGCCATACAGTCGGGGAAAACCAATCTGATTGGGATTTGCATATCCCTGGGGTGCTTTCGGCGTATCGCATGACGCCGCACGCGGCTACTGGATACTCGCCGTTTTTCCTTATGTACGGCCGTGAGAACGTGCCGCCGATTCATGACCAGTTGGGAACCGGTGCGAGGGGGCCTGTTAAGCCTCTTCCTGAGTATATTAAGGACAACGTTTGGCGTGTCGCTGAGGCGAGGGAAAATGCCCGCATGGCTACTGCCAAGGCTCAGGCCAGGAATGAGCGGTGTGCCCGACGTTCAAAGGGGGAGTGTCCCTGGAAAAAGGGGGACCTGGCCTGGCTTCATTGCCCACAGGTGCGGCCAGGTACATCTCCTAAATTACATCGACCTTGGCAGGGTCCGGTCCGCCTCATTGAGGTTCCCAACCCACAGTCGGCGCGTGTTCAGGTTGGTGCACGGCGTTGGTTCGTGCACACGTCCCGGTTGAAGCCATACATTGCCCCACGGCCGGATGCGTCATCTCCCCAAGTTGCCTTGCCGGGGTCTGTTGCTGCCGACTCGCCCTTGCCTGTGTCTGCTGACCCTGCGAGAGCGCCTGTCGTACCCTTCACAGACAAGCCGGCCGTGACAGCGCAGGGAGGAGGACCTTCCGCTTGTGGGACGCCGACCGGAGCCGCAGAACCCACGGGACCTGCAGCTCTTCCTATCCCTCCGCGGACGCGAGTACGGGATGTTTCTGGACGCGAGCGGGACAGTGGCGGGCCTCCAATGGTGACGGAAGAACTTGCGCCCGTCGCCCCTAAAACCCTTCCACGTTCCCGCTCGGCGGGTGGGCCGCCGACCGTCCGGGACGGCCCGGCTACCCGTACTCGCTCGAAATCCCTCACGTTTCGTTAGATTGTGTTGTGTTGTGTTATTGTTATAATGTTCTTCAATGCTTCGTGTCTTTTTGCGTGTTGGCCCTTTACACCCGCATTGCTTTTCAGGTTGCAATTCAGCCGAGGTCGGCTGGATTTTCTTTAGGGGGGAGGGTGATGTAATGCGGTTGTAAACGGCCCTTCTGAGGTGCCGTCAGGGGGGGAGGAGTTAGGTCACGTGGGGGGAGAGGGGTTGAGTATAGAAGGAGGGGAACCGGAAGAGCAGGGGGAGTGACTGGGAGCCAGGAACAGAGGAAGGCCACGTAGGGCGAAGCGGGGTGTGGCGAGATCGCCACGAACACGGGGGAAGCGAGGATCGGCACCGTTGGCCAGCGGTGACCGACCCGAAGCAGCAAGGAGGCTGCAGTCAGCAGCGGGGCTGCACAGAGAGAGTGGGCAGCGGGTCTGCATACAGTGACAGCCAGAGGGTCTGCACATAGGGGTAGCAGCGAGTCTGCAGGGAGGAGGTTACAGTAGATGAAGCAGAGAGTCAGAGGGGTGAGGAAGCTATAATAGCAGTGAATAGCCGGGGGCTACAAATACAGGAGTTATAACAGAGTGCCGTGTGGGTAAAGACGTGAACCTGAATAAAGACACGAAGACAGAAAGAAGTGTTCGAGTCCTTTTATTACACATGTATAGTAGGAGGGAACTTAATGGTAGAGCAGGTTAGCAGCAAATGGGTCACTTGCGCACAAAACAAAGAACGCCATAAGGGTGGTATCTTGTGGAGCCAGGGCCTGTTGTGGGGCATTTCCTTTAGTGATGTAGATGTGTTGACCATTTTGGAGGTGAAGTGCCAAATGGACGACTGTGGGGGAACGGTCATGGATGGGGAAGCCAAGAATTCTACAAATGGCCTCATTGTTGCTGATGTATCTTCCTTGGAAAAAAAGGTTAAGCTCATGCACACTTTACCCCTCTGTTTTGTAAGGCAAAGACATGCATGTCCGAGCATTTGTTGATGTATTGGTAAACATAATTGATGGCTTTTTTTAGAATAGCAGAATTTCACGGTAAAGTGGGCCTGGAAGATCTTGCACAGAAGAGGGCAGTAGGGAATGATCCACCGGTTGTGAACCTTAATTAGCGAGTTAGTGGCAGGTCTGAGCGTTGTTTGAAATCCATGCTCAGTATTTCTGTGACGATAGCCATCATGGGCCGACTGAGTGTCTTTCAAGTAGTTCCGTGGATACCTCTTGGTACACCTGTGGTCTTGTATACATGGCGCATTTGGATAGAACTGGACACATGGGCCATGGACCATTTGATTGCAGACCACATAGAAAAAAGGGCAGGGTCTGGATGGGGGTGAGATAGCTCAGCACTGATAAATGTGTCAATGTGACTTGCATGAATTATTTCCCTCATCCATAGCGAAATGTGAGCATGAGGAAGACGACGTTTTTGCCACCCAATGGTGTGCAAGTTACTGCTTGCCTATCCAAACATGTCGCCTTCGTTGGTCATAATAAGCATCATGAGGTCATGAACTTTGAATTTTAGACCCTCGCTAAGATGTCATGTCTGTCTGGTGGCTTTTGGATTGGATTAAGGTAAACCTGGATCTCCTTTCATTTGGGATTGCAAGTGAAGATGATGAAGAGATGGGGAGTGGCATATTGGCTGATGTACGTCATGGTATCCCGAGTCTTCTCATGCATGTATCTTGGTGGAGCTGCAAAGGATGAAGGCAAAATAACTAATCAGCCCACATTGTGACAGTTTGTATCTCCTTCGGCATTGATGGAGTCCCAGAGATGAACATACTGTTCACACGCAGGCGGTTTTGATTTAGTAGAATGTGGCATACTCATCGACAACATACTGGTGAAAGAGGTTGGCGCACCATAATGTGGTGTCCTCCTCTGTCCATGATCACGAAGGAATATACGTTTTTTTAGAGGAGACAGTTTCGTGAGGATGTCTTTGTCCTGCAGCTTTGTAATTGGAGGAATCTTGACGTGGTACCCATCTTGGCCTTGCGACAGAAAAATGTGTTATTGTAGGGCATCCTATGCTCCGTTAGTGTCAAGAAATTGGGCGATGGTGTTTTCTTGGTATGGAAGAACAATGTCTCTCTCACAATGTTCCTCACCCACCGTAAGAAAGCAAGGTCAATAATATTTGGGACATTGAACCTCCCTGCGTGCTCCCCGCTTTGGTGGAAAGTAAAGGTGCGGTACGGCAAAATTTAAATGGGTGATGTTCCCACGAATGTCACAAAACGATAGACGAAATGCAATGGGCTGTAGCTAAGAAAATCCAACGTATTTAGCAGTATAACATATTAATCGGCATCGCAGTACTACATATCAGTAAATAGCGTGACGTGCGCAATCGAAACAATAGAAATGCAGTGAAGAAATAAGACGAAATAATTTTACATTAAAGAGCAGCAGAGCAGTACGTACAGGTAAGTTGAGAAGTAGGCTACAGTCTAGATTACAGACTGCCAGTATGCTGACTCAATGACATAAGCATTGCTCCAGTAGACATAAAAAGCTGGCAATATGGTCAGCAGCTGAAAAAGCAGGATACAGTCGACATGAAAGGCTGGCAGTACACTGAGTGAGGTAAAGAAGCAGGCAACAGATTATAGACTGTTCTGCCTCATGGCAGGGGTTTTGCCTCACGGCAAATTGGGGGGGGGGGGGGGGGGGTGTACACAGGAATTTCCTGTTTTTGATGCTAATTTTGGTCACGTGACCAGGAAGTTGCGATTTAAGATTGCCGCTCAACCACGCGGGCGTCGGCCATTACACACATATTTCAAGATGGCGGCACACATCGCGTCCCAGTGAAGCCAGCCGCAATTGTCCATTGTGGGACTTTAAGAAGCATTGTCTGTAAGTTCGTTTATGTTCTAATAATATTGGCAATGCTGTTATAATGACCGTTATAATGATGTAAATGCCTTTATAATGTTGTTAAATTGTTATGATAAATACGAGTGCTAGTTAACAACGAAGCCTGCTACTTTCCTTACTGTGAATGTTACTTGTAATTTAATAAATCGAGTCAAACTTGTACCCAAGTAACTTTATTGCGATCCTAAGAGCAAGGATGACGAAATATCTCATCCACAATTTAGTGTTATGTGTAATACTGTACATTTGGGGTGCAGTGTGATGAATACAAGATGTGCCTTTATGTAACAAAGCAGCTTATGCTCTTGTATAGTTATTCAGTGGTAATGTAGGGGCCTGGTCCATCCAGGATCTATTGTTGAGAAACATGTTATCTAAGACAATGGTATGATGATGTGGTGTTCATTCATTGTGTTGGTGTTTCCGTGTATTAACAGATGTTGTATCTGTGCTGTTTTCTTACCAGTTTTACCTCGTTAAATTCAATAAATGACGTTTGGAGTCAGATGTTCATCCTGGCTCTGAGGGTTTATTGGACGCGAGGTTAACTACTCAGCTAGCGGCGCAACGGAGCGCACAGCGAGGCGGAGATAGCAGTTTAGACGCACACAACACAGACGGGTTAGCAGGCAGGTAGGGGGCGGAGCCACGAACGGTGAGAAACCAGGGTAAGCATCTGATTGGAATGGTGGCTGTTTTTTATAGCACATGTTAATGATCCACATGCAATGTATGTGTATGTAATACTTTATTTATGTGAGGAGCGGTGGCGCAGTTATATCACTGTATTATGAATTCAACAATTAGAGTTTGATAATCGTCGACAGCAAACATCATTGATAAGTGAAAGCTGAACTTATTATGGACTTCTATGTTCAATGATCCTCAATTAATTACATGGTGAAGTGAGGAAACATTAACACTGAGCAGATGAAGGCGGCCAGGCATGGTTCTGGACACACCATCACATGTTTACCATGCCAGTGTGTGACAGTGTCAAGTTTGTATCTGCTGTAAAATATATTAACTCCATTGAACACGCAGGTTAAATCAAAACATTGTTCATTTCTGTTTTCTTCTGGAACTTTTTCTAAGAATGGATAAAGTCAAGAAATTAACACAGCACATTTCCAGCTGAACTTAGATCTGTTCATCAAAGCACTCAAACAATTCTGAGCCTGGCTTCACACCTCTAAGTTGCGATTTAACATTAATACAAATAGTATTATGTTCAACATCCTTTGCTATGTTTGCTGAATTTTTATAAATATTCTTTTTGTAGCCAGACAGCTAAAATTGTGTGCTTGGAGTTTTGGGTTGACATTCATTTTGAAGATACTAGGGTTTCTAGGCATATGTATGACCATTAGCCCTCTCATTGTGTGCCTTAACAGCCCCTGTGATGAATTGGGGAATCTTTTTTACCACATCATGAAAAAAGTATAGACGTGCAAGTCATGTGTGACTGTGTATATTGCGCTTCCTCTGCAGAATTGGTCTGATGGAGGAAAGGCACTCAGCACAGCTCGGTACAAGGAAACAGCACGGATCGTACTGGAAATTTGACACAGCACCAGGGAACTCACACAGGAGAGAACCCCTTCAAGTGCACTGTGTGAGAAGAAATTAGCATGTTTATCAGTTATTCAGAGCCACCAGAGAACACACCGAAAAAATTGCCCTTCAAGTGCAGTGGGGCAAAGCATTTTCAGTTTCATCTGCACACACAGGAGAGAAACCCTTCAAGTGCAATCTTAGACGTGGTTTAGTTGTAATTTATTGAAGATGGAGGGGTTACCAGCCCCTCACACCCATCCAGAGCCCCCATTTAGCTGATGTGGTAGCTACGAATGCCACGAGGGGAAAGTCTAATCGGAATTGGCCCTCCCCCCACAGCACTGTCCACAGTTACAAGAACAACAACCGCCATTCGCCACTAAGTGGCGGTGACGTCACCATGGCGTTTGTGCCAGGCCATGTGCACGGGATAGACCCAGATGCCATGGTTCGACTGACTCCGTTGACTGGCCAATGCACCACCTGTACCCCCGACTGTGCCAACACAGTGTACACGCACACACACAGTTTGTACACACACAGTGTACACACAGTTTGTACACACACAGTGTACACACAGTTTGTACACACAGTGTACACACACAGTGTGTGTACACACACAGTGTGTACACACATTGTATACACAGTGTACACACACACACACAGTTTGTACACACACACAGTTTGTACACACAGTTTGTACACACACACAGTTTGTACACACAGTGTACACACACACAGTTTGTACACACAGTGTACACACACACAGTTTGTACACACAGTGTACACACACACAGTTTGTACACACACAATAATGTTCACGTTGTTGTTGAACTCACACACCCAAGGAGTCTCTGTTCAAGAGAGGGAGCAATATAAATGTAATCTAAATAAACTTAAACTCTAACCATGATCTCGCTCTGACGTCACCACCTATTAACTCGGCGTGAGACGCGAGGGAGAGCTGCACCCCGCTAGTGACGTCATGTCACCAAGGTATTCAACCCCCCAACCCCCCCTCGACCGCGCTTTTGAGCGTGACGTCACGTTTAGTTGGTCACTCGATTTCCGTTCCAGTAAAAATCCTTTTTTGGGAAAAGCTCCGCCCAGTCACTGGCAGGTTTGTAACATAATTTATTCATGAAAACCGTCGCTAGTTCATTGCAACAGGTTCAGCAGCCAAGCCCAAACTCCCCACACGGACCCGACTTATTAACATAATTTATTCAATAACAGCTGCTCGTTGGGGGAGGGGATTGTGTAATGAACCCCGCTAGTGACGTCATGTCACCTGCTGCCGCGTGACGTCACGATATATCCGGAAGCTGCTGCACTGCGCGCGCGCTCAATGAGATCTGAGGTGAGAAGTTCACATCGTGGTGGTTGTTGTTGTGGTGGTTGTTGTTGTGGTGGTTGTTGTTTACCCAGGTAGAGCCTCGCTCCGTCTCTCTCTTGTCGGGATATCTATTGAGTAGCAGCGAGTATGGAATCCATGTCCAGGTTGGAACATTACAACGCGGGGCCTAGCCATGCGGGGCCTTGCCTCCTGCCCTCGCCTGATTGCATTTGCTTTAATTCTCTGCTCAAGTTTAATTTGTCTTCACCTGGCTCACTACTTTGAAACTTTGTTTCTTTTAAATATTTCTACAGTTTTGTTTTTATATCTTACCAAGGCCAAGCCCACTTCAACTGCTATACCGCTCTTGTTTTCAGACGCGACCTTCCCACAACAAAGTGGCTTATCAACGTGTGGAAATGTCTGTCGGTCAAATACTCTAAACGCGTGGTGATGTTGACTCTAAATGTGGAGGGGAAAACCCTGAGGATCCGGAGGAAAATCCACGCGACCACGGGGAGAGAGAGAGACACGCAAACTCCAAATATACAGGAGGGGTCGCGATCGAACCCACCACCTCTTGTAAACCAGGAGAGGCAGTTAACATCTCCCAGCCACCATGGTGCACACTCGAGTACATAGCCACAATGAGTCTCAGCACTCTAATTCGGGAGCGTTCTGCCGGGTTGGTTTTGCTGATGCACCCTTTAGACCGATGAACAACTATTTTTATGATAATAGTTTTTTTTACCCTTTTATCTGGCAACAAAACTGACTCCTTTTTTACGAGGAGTCATGTTTGCATAGATCACAATACCTGCAGTCATAATGCAAACAAAAAACATAACTCTGATAATGTATGCACTGTCCTTGAAGTTGATTAGTCTACACCCGAAACAGCTTTCCTTAGAGCCTAGTCTCTCTCTCTGATGGTGCATTGTCTTTGAGTTGTGCGCCTTTTGGCGTCATCTGGTCCAACACCATGCGTCCCATTCCCAATTAGTCATAGGAGTTGCCTTAATTTCTTACTTAGCAGTTAAAGATTATGTTTCAGGAGGGTCCTGCATTGGACTGTTTGACCACCACCAACTATATTTTGAGTTTAGGTTTGGGAGAAAAACGGAAAACCCAGTGGAACACCAATGCCGACGGTGACGGCCGACGCCAGGATAGCGGCCACGGGCTCGAAGCGAGAGCAACCCGGCTCTTGTCCCAAGAAAGGAATCCGCTCCCCGCTGCCCTCCATGGTGGCGCATCGCCGGCGGGGCTGCACGCTAAGCCCCAACTTTTCCAGGAGGTCGGTACCTGCAATACGCTCGTGGCATAACACGCTCGACACGTATAACTCCTGGTTACACACCTGGTGTCCGAGGCGACCCTTAAGGGTGACCCTCCCCAGCAGTCCCATCCCACTTCCACTTTCAGTTTGCAGCGCACGATCCGGGGCCTGTAGGCAGCTCACGTCAACCCCGACCACGCTGCAATGTGTTGCACTCACGAGTGACGTTACCGCCCCCCGTGTCCAGCAGAATCCGGGTTTGCCGCCTGTTCACCTGCCCTTCCACGAGCGACGTGGCCCCCATTATTCCTGCCACCAGTTCCCGCAGCCAGTCACCCGCAGTCATCTGGCGCACTTTTGGCATCATCTGGTCCAACCCATGTGAGACTAGGCTCTAAGGAAAGCCGTCTCAGGTGTGGACCAATCAACTTCAAGGACAGTGCACATTATCAGAGTTATGTCTTTTGTTTGTATTATGACTGCAGGTATTGCGGTCTATGCAAACATGACTCCTTGTTAAAAGGTGTCAGTTTTGTTGCCAGATAGAAGGGTAAAAAACAAATTATCATATTTTTACTGCCAAATGAGGTTCCCATAATGTTGTAGTTGTTTACCCAGGTAGAGCCTCGACCCTTCTCTGTCTTGTAGGGAAGCCGCTTTGGATTGCACCACTCTTCGATTTCACATTAACATGCATTAACATCACTAGCCCCGGCCACTTCTTTATGACCCTTGGGCTACACCCATTTCAAACCTTTTACAACAGTCTGCCTCAGCAGCAGACCATGCATTTTCTATCAGAGTGTTTTTGTTTGCATTCTGACCACACGGGGGAAACCTATTATCATATTTTGGTACTGGCAAAGGTCCCGTGATGAAATATTGCAGTATATTAGAGGTGAGCTGTGCGTGTGCAGAGAGGACAGTAAGGAGCCGGAAGTGAATGAATTTTGTGGCAAAAATGCAGGCCTGATTATATGTAAGGATAATGTGGTAAATGAGAAAAATATAGCAGCAGCGGGGTGTTGGAGTGTGCAGGTGTTACAGGTGTTGAAGGTGAACAGGTAAGCAAAAAATTGTGTGAAAAACATAATAACTTTCCCTTGAGTACGCATGGAATTTTTGATGTGTGTATGTTTCATTGTGTTGGCGCAATTTGGTTCTCAAAAAAACACAGTAAGTCTGCTTTATTTATATACATTTATACTCATCTTGGAATTTTTTGTATACGGTTTCTCCACATTTATTTCATTAATTTCATTTATTGGGAATACAGTACAGTACTTATTTCAATTGTGATGTATATTTTATATGCCGTTTACCTAACCCCATTATTTAGGTAAGGCTTAAATGTTAAATATCGGCATTTTAGCTTTCGCACGGCACTTTCCAAGAATGTAACCTCCGCGCTATTCAAGGGGCTGCTGTATTTTCTGTCCATCAGCTATAGCACAGGAGTACGGATTTTCAGCAGGAACTAGATCTCTGCTTTTTTGGTGTAATTACGACCTATAGTACTATAAAGAGGCGCTTGGGGTTTGGGATTGTTTTTTTGTTTTCGATGTCTCTGCCTCTGTTCACATTCGTTGAGTATTTTTATGATTTTAGGCAGACCCATCTAAAGCTGCATGACCAGGAGTCAGGGCCCTTTCCTGTTCAATTTGGCTTGTGGCTGAAATTCTCTCTGGCCCCATGCATTACATTACGTAGCATTTTCAAATAATGTGTTTTGAGAAGCTCACAATGGCCCTATGAAAAATTTCATCTCATACAGTAACAATGATACGCTAATCGATGCCTGGTTATACTCAAGGGATTGTCCCCTGCTGGTCAACCATGTTACGCATGTTGATGATCTGGTCATGGCTACTCAATGATATTAAATTGGAGAATCGTGTTCTGTACTTGGAGAATTCCATGACGAAATGGGGCCTTGCATATGTTCTACAAAAAGATCACCTCCTTGGGAAAATCTTGACTTAAAGCTTTCGTAACTGCAGGAATTCATATTCTTTGGGTCTTTCGGTTAAGTGACGTGACTTTACCGAAAGACCCAAAGAACACCTCCCTGGGAATTTAATGTCATACAGCACTGCACCTGCTCAGCTCTCCATGAATAATCAGGTCGTTCTACACATGGTTGAGGAGCTTCTATACCTCGTTAATGTGTTCACGACCAGCTCTGGTTTGACATCCAAAGTCTCACTTCAAATTAGTCTAGCAGCATTCTTTCATTAGGCTCTGTAACACTATGTGGAAGCTCTTAATTTTGGAGCTTTCGTGACTGCAGGAATTATTCTTTGGTTTTTTCGGTAAAGTCACGTATAAAAATAAAATAATAAATTAAATAATAGCATACGACGTTTCGATTGCAACACAAGCAATCATCATCAGGTATAATGAAATAGCGACATAGAATATAACCAGAAAACTATAGACAGACATATAAGCAGACAGATATCAACAAGATACATAGAGAGAGCAACCCAGGTACAGAGAGACGATCACCTCTCTCTGTACCTGGGTTGCTCTCTCTATGTATCTTGTTGATATCTGTCTGCTTATATGTCTGTCTATAGTTTTCTGGTTATATTCTATGTCGCTATTTCATTATACCTGATGATGATTGCTTGTGTTGCAATCGAAACGTCGTATGCTATTATTTAATTTATTATTTTATTTTTATACGTGACTTTACCGAAAAAACCAAAGAATATGTGGAAGCTGCCTGGACTTTTTTACATACAAAGCTGTGAGTGTCCATTGCCAAGGTCTAGTCCATTGCAAAGGTCTTGTCCATTGCAAAGGTCTCGTAAAAAAAACAGGCAATAGTCTACATTATAGACTGCCAATTCACTCACCGAGGTTAAAAACCAGGCTACAGTCTACATTATAGACTGTCAGTACGCTCACCGAGGTTAAGAACCAGGCTACAGTCTACATTAGTCGTTTTTTTCTTCTATTCACTTTATTCGTATTATTATTTTCTATCTACGTGACTTTACCGAAATAACCAAAGAATATGAATTCCCACTATCACAAGTTTTAAGTCAAGATTTTCCCATTGAGGTGATCTTTTTGTAGAACATATGCAAGGCCCCATTTCGTCATGGAATTCAACAGGTACAGAACAAGATTTTATAAGAATGGAAACAGTCAGGAAATTAACACTGCACATATGCAGCTGAAGTTAGATCTGTTCATCCTCGCATTCAAGCTCATCTGAGCCTGGCTTCACACCTCTAAGTTGCAAATGAACATTAATTTATACATTTCTGCATAATACAAATAATATTCTTTTCAACAGCCTTTGCTATGTTAGCTACTTTTTCTTAAATAAATATTCCTGTCGTAGCTAGACAACCGAAATTGTGTGCTTGGAGTTTTTGGTAAACATTCATTTTGAAGACACTAGGGTGTCCAGTCATATTTATGACCATTGGCCCTCTCATTGTGTGCCTTAACAGCCCGCGTGATGAATTGGGGAATTATTTTCACTATATCATGAAAATATTAATAAGTATAGATGTTTAAGTCATGTGTGACTGTGCATATATGCATTCATCTGTGCCTTAATACTGACGTAGATGGTGTGGATGTGTTTTTCTGTCTGCAGCTGACGCTTCCTCTGACTCTTCCTCTGCAGAATTGGTCTGATGGAGCAAAGGGACTCGATGCAGCTCGGTACAAGAAGGAAACAATGCGACCAGTATACAAACAGCACGGATCGTACTGGAAGTTTGACACAGCACCAGAGAACTCACACAGGAGAGAAACCATTCAAGTGCATTGTGTGTGAGAAGGCATTTGCAAAGTCATCATATCTTCAGAGTCACCAGAGAACGCACGCAGGAGAGAAACCCTTCAAGTGCACTATGTGTGAGAAGGCATTTGCACAGTCATCAAATCTTCAGAGCCACCAGAGAACACACACAGGGGAGAAACCCTTCAAGTGCACTGTGTGTGAGAAGGCATTTACAGAGTCATCACATCTAAAAACACACCAGAGAACACACACAGGAAAGAAACCCTTCAAGTGCACTATGTGTGAGAAGGCATTTACAGAGTCATCACATCTTAAAACACACCAGAGAATGCACACAGGGGAGAAACCCTTCAAGTGCACTATGTGTGAGAAGGCATTTGCAAAGTCATCAAATCTTCAGAGTCACCAGAGAACGCACACAGGAGAGAAACCCTTCAAGTGCACTATGTGTGAGAAGGCATTTACAGAGTCTTCACATCTTAAAAAACACCAGAGAACACACACTGGAGAGAAACCATTCAAGTGCACTATGTGTGAGAAGGCATTTGCAAAGTCATCAAATCTTCAGAGTCACCAGAGAACGCACACAGGAGAGAAACCCTTCAAGTGCACTGTGTGTGAGAAGGCATTTGCACGATCATCAGATCTTCACAACCACCAGAGAACGCACACAGGAGAGAAACCCTTCAAGTGCACTATGTGTGATAAGGCATTTGCAAAGTCATCAAATCTTCAGAGTCACCAGAGAACGCACACAGGAGAGAAACCCTTCAAGTGCACTATATGTGAGAAGGCATTTACAGAGTCATCACATCTTAAAAAACACCAGAGAACACACACAGGAGATAAACCCTTCAAGTGCACTATGTGTGAGAAGGCATTTGCAACGTCATCAATTCTTCAGAGTCACCAGAGAACGCACACAGGAGATAAACCCTTCAAGTGCACTATGTGTGAGAAGGCATTTGCAACGTCATCAATTCTTCAGAGTCACCAAAGAATACACACCGGCGAGAAACCCTTCAAGTGCACTATGTGTGAGAAGGCATTTGCACGATCATCGCATCTTAAAAAACACCAGAGAACGCACACAGGAGAGAACCCCTTCAAGTGCACTATGTGTGAGAAGGCATTTGCAAAGTCATCAAATCTTCAGAGTCACCAGAGAACGCACACAGGAGAGAAACCCTTCAAGTGCACTGTGTGTGAGAAGGCATTTGCACGATCATCAGATCTTCACAACCACCAGAGAACGCACACAGGAGAGAAACCCTTCAAGTGCACTATGTGTGAGAAGGCATTTGCAAAGTCATCAAATCTTCAGAGTCACCAGAGAACGCACACAGGAGAGAAACCCTTCAAGTGCACTATATGTGAGAAGGCATTTACAGAGTCATCACATCTTAAAAAACACCAGAGAACACAAACAGGAGATAAACCCTTCAAGTGCACTATGTGTGAGAAGGCATTTGCAACGTCATCATATCTTCAGAGTCACCAGAGAACGCACGCAGGAGAGAAACCCTTAAAGTGCACTATGTGTGAGAAGGCATTTGCAACGTCATCAAATCTTCAGAGCCACCAGAGAACACACACAGGGGAGAAACCCTTCAAGTGCACTGTGTGTGAGAAGGCATTTGCACGATCATCGCATCTTAAAAAACACCAGAGAACGCACACAGGAGAGAACCCCTTCAAGTGCACTATGTGTGAGAAGGCATTTGCAAAGTCATCAAATCTTCAGAGTCACCAGAGAACGCACACAGGAGAGAAACCCTTCAAGTGCACTGTGTGTGAGAAGGCATTTACAGAGTCATCACATCTAAAAACACACCAGAGAACGCATACAGGGGAGAAACCCTTCATGTGTACTGTGTGTGGAAGCGCATTTGCAACATTATCAAATCTTCACGACCACCAGAGAACGCACACAGCAGAGAACCCCTTCAAGTGCACTATGTGTGAGAAGGCATTTGCAATGTCATCAAATCTTCAAAGACACCAGAGAACACACACAGGGGAGAAACCCTTCAAGTGCACTATGTGTGAGAAGGCATTTACAGAGTCATCAATTCTTCACGACCACCAGAGAACACACACAGGAGAGAAACACTTTAAGTGCACTGTGTGTGGGAAGGCATTTGCACGGTCATCACATCTTCAAAGACACCACAGAACACACAGGCATCAGAAGATCCCCAAGGAGCGGAGTCTGAAATCGGCTTGTGCAAGTCCAAGTGCTGCAATGAGCTCATCCCTGCTGAAAAAAGAACCTGAATTTAATTCCAGCTTGGACGCAATGAAATGTATCAAGGTGGATTTTGAAGAGGTGAAATGTGAAGAAGTGATGGTAAAATGTGAAGATGAAGATTCAACTCCAAAATCGGACCTTCACATCGATGTAGGCAACGTGAAGCAGGAGGAGAATTCTGCCTGTGAGGCAGAGCGAGGTAACTCCCAGGAGTTTGTGGAAGTGGAGGTGTGGGTGGACTTCTTAGACAATACAAAGTCAAATGCAGACCCGGTAGATGTGTAAGCTTGAGACAATGAAGCTCCAACAAATGCACCTTTGTCACAGACTAAAAGAACACCAAAGAAAGTACTGTCTGTGAAAAGACATTTGCACAGTCATCAGTTTTTCAGATCCACCAGAGAACACACGGAGAAACCCTTCATGTGCAGTGTGTGTGGGAAGGAATTTTCAGGTTCACCTGCTCTTAAAAATCACCAGAGAACACAGGTGTAATGATTGTGGTGTCGCTGCTGTGTACAGACGCACACGTGTGACGTCACTGCGTTACTATCACGTGGGTCTACACACACACATGACGTCATCCCGGCTGGAGGCGGGAATGACATCAGGGCCAGTGCTGGACACGTGACCGAATCCGAGTGGGGGGCTGGGGGCCAAGGGGGACCTCGGGGGGCACGTGGACAGCAGGGGGGCTTTTAGAGGGTGCTCGAAGGGTGGCGTGGCCGGGGTGAGGCCGGGCACGCCGAGGCCCATATAAGCAGCCTCAGGGGGTTCGAGGCTGCCCGTGCTGAGAATGAAGATGCCTCGTGAAGATGCCAAGAAGAGAAGGCCTACGGTGAGCGGACCGCCAGCAGCCACCTGGCTGGGTCACGCTAGAGTAGCTAAGAGAGAAGTGTGTCTTAGCTGGGGTAGGTCGGTGGTCACACCCTATGTGTAAAGTAAGAGTAACTGTTGAGTCACTGTTGTGTTCATTAAGAAATGAGTGTTGCATCCCAAGAAGTGTGTGCGCTTAATATGAACCCATTACACAGGCATCAGAAGATCCCCAAGGAGCAGAGGCTTGTGAAAGTCAAAAGTGCTGCCAGGCGCCCATCCTTAATGATAAGAACTACAAGAAAATCCCAGCTTGGACACTTTAAAATGTATCAAGGTGAAATTTGAAGAGGCGTAGGTGAAATGTGAAGATGCGGCAGTGAAGAGCGACGAAGTGACGGTAAAATGTGAAAATGAAGATTCAACTACAAAATCGGACCTTCACACCGATGGAGGCAACGTGTAGCAGGAGAAGAATTCTGACTGTGAGGCAGAGCGAGGCACCTCCCAGTAGTTTGTGGGAGTGGAGGTGTGGCTGGACTTCTTAAACAATACAAAGTCAAATGGAGACCCGGTAGATGTGTAAGCTTGAGACAATGAAGCTCCAATAGATTCACCTTTGTCACATGCCTTTAATTAAAATAACGTGAAGTTGCACACTCAATTCCTAGGTTCAACCTACAGAGTAAGAGCAGCCAGTATTTGTGGACATATGGGTTGGGTAGATCTCTAACCAGGAGTAAGAGCCAATAAGCTCCCAAGCATTCACTATATTGTGATAATATTTGCATTCATCTGGAGCTTAATTGCCCATAATAAGAACGCGTTAATTTCAATGTTTGGTGAAACCCGCCACTACGCGATTTGTTCTCCAACACACCGGTCTGCTGTACTAGTGTAGTGTAATAACGCCGATTGTTGTCCAGCAACGGCAACTGCGGTGGACAAATAATACACACGCCAGTGAGCATATACACGGGTTAGTCGGCAGGGCAGAAAAACTGGGGCAAGGGTCATGGAAGACCCCATCTGGAAGCTCCTGGAACCTGCTAGTGGTTTCGAGAAGGGAGGCGCGGCCAGGGCAGAGCCAAGCCACACTGGGTAGCATAAAAGCAGCTGAGAGTGGGAGCTCAGGGCTGTCAGTTTTGGGAGTGGGCTCATCTCGTCGTGGCTGTCATCTTCGCCGCCTTCGTCAATACCGTCTTGGCAAGATATTGCACGGCCGGATAGTTGTTGGTTGTCTCGGTCAGCACCATTGGTGTTACATGATCAGGGTTGTGTTTATAAGGTGGCCTGGGAAATTCAGGGCCACGAGGCCCGCCAGCATTGGCCCAAAGTGGAGGCTTGGCCGTGGCGGGAGGAGGACATGGTGGCTGTGGTGTGCGGCCTGGGGACGTACGGGAGAAGGCCCCCGCGGGTGGGTTGGCAACCGGCGAAGCCCCCTCCGCCCTGGGGTCCCACGGCCAAGTGTTTCAGGTGTGGTCAGCCGAGCCACATCGCCATAGAATGCCGGGGTGTCAGTAGGGTGCCGGCAGTGCCTCCGTAGCACTCTGACCTGCCGGCAACATTTTCCCAAGCTGCACCGGATCCGAGTCTCTGATGCTTTCCGTGACTGCCGTGTGCAAAGTGTCAGGGGCTGGATCCGATTAAATGCTACTTAGGATTTCAGGGACGGACCATGCCCTTAGGCCATTGTTTTTTTGTTCCCATTCCTCGGAATCCCAAGGAATGCAAAACCCTGCCAAGGCGGGGGTGACCAGTGTCGAGGACCGGCTCACGTGAGCTATGTTCTGGTAAAGGCGGACTCTCCCTTGTAAGGTGAGATTCGGGGGGGTTGTGTATATTGTTTGGCTTGTGTTATCGGTTCTCATGGGGGAAGGGAGGCGTCACGGTTATGCGTTCCTTGATGGGGTTCTTGCCCATGCCGCAGTTGCGCTGTGTGGTTATGGTTCGCGGGAGACGCTGCGGTTGTGCTGTATGGTCGCGGGAAGTGTTGCAACCAAGGTTTTTTTTTGGGGTAAATAGTTTTTTTGTGTTGGTGGTGTTCCTCGGGGTTGGGGTTGCTCTGCCTGTCCACCGGTTGCAGTTGCAACGGCAACTGCGGTGGACAAACAGTACACACGCCGGTGAGCATATACACGGAGTGTGTCGGCAGGGCGGAGGAACTGGGGCAAGGGTCATGGAAGACCCTATCTGGAAACCCCTGGAACCTGCTAGAGGGTTCGAGAAGAAAGGCGCGACCAATGCGGAGCCAGGCCACGCTGGGTACAATAAAAGCAGCTGATAGCGGGAGCTCAGCGCTGCCTGTGCTGTGAGTGTGCTCGTGTCGTCGTCGCTGTCATCTTCGCTAGATATTGTGCGGCCGGATAGTTGTTGACTGTCTCGGTCAGCGCCATCGGTGTTACACGGTCAGGGTTGGGATTTAGGCTAGGCGAGACGACTAGAGAGAGCGAATTTCTATTTACGTGACCCAAAAAAAATCTTATGGATGATGTTGGTCGCGACAGCCTACGTGTTAAACTTGCTTAATTGCCTCAGCAATTCGGAGTTTTGTATCATATCTCATCACAAACACTCGAAGAGCACCCCTATGTGGCAGCTGCCTCTGTGTGGCATAAGGTGTCCCAGCACCAGCCTGCATGTGGGCATGAGTCTGTCAGTCAGGGGCGATAATTGATGTGTAATCTCAGTTGTGCATTTTCTGGATAATTTTTGGAATTTCCCAAATTTGTACAATGACACCAACATACAAAGACCTATGTGTTTTGAATAACACAATATTATGTTTTACATCCACTCTTTAAGCAGACGGTGCATATTTTGGTTGATGTTACTGGAGTAGCCAGGGGTGCCTGTCGGATTTGAACCTTGAACCTCTGCAATAAATCGAGTATGCGCTACCACTTGGCTTCCCTCAATCTGAGTGTAGGCATGCCAGCCAGTGTTTCTAACCAGCGCAGATGTTCCATTTAGAGGGGTGCACGTTTCACATTCTTACAGATTGGAGGGCATGACTGTTGCCGAGAAGACCCGGAGCTTCATGCAGAGCGACAGGCCAGGTAGCTTCCACACAGCATTGCAGAGCTGATGAAAAGATAATGCCGCCCGACTGATTCGGACCACCCAAACACTGTACACATACGCAGTGTAGACGTATTGTGTACACACAATGTATATACAGCATACACACTGCACATACACTGTATACACAAACACAATAACAAAAACAATGACTGCCATTCGCCAATACGTGGTGGTGAAGTCACCATGGCGCTTGTGCCAGGCTATGTGCACGTTAAGGCCACGTGAAGTGTCGAACTCCCGCCGGCAGGAGGTCACAGGGCAGACTCAGGTGCCATGGTTCAACTGAGATGACTGGTCGATGCACCACCTGTGCCCCCTACTGTGCCAACTGTACACACGCGCGCACACCGTGTGTGTGTACACAGTTTGTATACAGGGGCCGTCCATAAATGACGTCACGCGATTTTGGACGATTTTGACCCCCCCCCTTCGTCACACGACGTCATAAAAAGTCAGACCCCCCCCTCAAATATGACGTCACAAAGCTCTACCCACCCTCCCCCCCCCAAAAAAACATGCTTCAAATCGATTTAAACTATTGTCATTGCAGTGCGTATTTAATGTGGCACTACCCTCTGATGTAGGAGAAAACATGTATTAAAAGTATATTTAATTAAGTAGAACGTAATATAGGTTTTGGGGTCAGATCGCCTTATTTATAAATGTGTCGTAACCCTCCACCACCCGACACGGCCAAACAGTAAAAAATGTGTCACGTTTTTCAAAGGACAAAATAATTCACTTTTTTAGCCCACCGGTGTGCTGAAGATAGAATCAACAGCATTTTTTTTTATTTGAATACGACGTTTCGCTGATAATTACAATCAGCTTCATCGGGCAAGAATGGTGAAGCTCTCCTGTTGCTTCCGGTCGTAAATAGAGCAGCATCAGGGTGACGTCATCATTTAATTCAATTCGATCTGGTGCAATGATTCGAGGCAAAGAGGGGGAGGGTATTGTAATTATATAGATTGGTAATCATTCAATTGTTATTCATTGGTATTTTTTTCCCTTATAAGGAATTGTAATTGTATTTATATAATAATACGCTTCCAGGCCACACTAAGCCTGTAGCTGCCAGAGCGATTGAAGTTATTTCTGTTTCAATTTAAATGGATTCTCTAATTAGTCTTGGCCAGTAATAATTAATTTTACACAAAACTTCAACGTTATCAAAATCAATTGAGTGTCCTTGTTGACAAGCATGCTCTGTCACTGCCGACAGTTGTGTTTGAGATAATTTAATGTTTCTTTGGTGTTCTTTTAATCTTATGCTGATGTTACGTCCCGTCTGTCCAATATAGCATCTGTCACATAAACAATTAATCCGATATACACCTTCTGTTGATAATTTAGGCAATTCGTTTTTAGTGTCAGATACCAGTTTTTTTTATTTTGTTAATTGTGTAGGGACGTTGGAGAGAGGGCCGTTATGCATGGCAGCCTATGGGAAAGAAACACAGTGGGCGGGGCTACGTGTGTGCACAGGGAGATGCCCTCTGCGACGTCCGAGCCAGACACCCTGGGGGGGGGCTGGTTCGGCGTTACGATCCCCCGGGGCCCCACCCCTCAAGGAGGGTTGGGTATAAAAAGGGGTCGTTATATGGGCTTAGGCAGTTATGTTATAGTTAAGCTAAGAAGTCGGAAGACGTCGTAGCTAGAGCCCTGGACTCCCCCTGATCGCCGCCCTTATCAGGGCCCCACGGGATCAGGCTCGAGCCAGTGGCGTGGTCCCGTGAACCAGAGCCAGTGCTCTGGGACTCCGGGTACCGAGCCCGATTACCAGTGTCGGGCCAGACAGCCTCCCCTAGCTCTTAGTGGAGGACTCAGGGGATAGGCTATGGATAGCTAGGGGTATTCCCTGAGTTATACGGGTGAGGGGGCCGCTACCCCCTCTAGGGCTGTCCTGTACTGGCAACTTGTTAAATAAATATACGTGTGCCTCAACTCCGTTGTCAAGCGTCCTCGACGGGTACTTCATCTGGCGTCAGAAGTGGTAAAAATGGAAACGCGCCATACAGCTCGGACCAGGGTACCACAAGAGGAGGACGCCGCGGAGATCGCCGAGCCCGAGACAGAGCAACAAGATGGGGTGCAGCCGGAGCCTGGCGCCTTCTCACCGGGACGTCAGCATGGAGAGGGGCCGCAGCCAGATGCACTACGACTGGCTCACGAACGGCTGGCGGAGCTACTTTATGCCGCTGCCGCCACACTGGAAGGCATTACGCGGTTGGGGGCTGGTGGTCCACCGCAGGGCGAGGAGAACCGGCGGCCGGAGCACTTTCCCGCCATTTCAGCGACTTCACAATTTGAATTTCCCGCCATGGACGCCGCGGCTGTTCGGGGCGTGGCCAGCTTAGACATCGGCTCCGACATCGCCGTCGCCGGGGCTGCAGCGTCATCGCAGCCGAAGGATGCGTCATCGCTGCCGCGACAGGCGATGCCATCGGCCAGTCGCTGCCGAGGCACCGCCAAAGGGAGGTGAAAGCAACCTGCGGGAGTCCACATCGACCGCTGCGCTTCACCAAAGGCTGCCCCCGCTGAAGGAATTCATCGGTGCGGAGGGTGACTGGGGCGGCTTCCGGCGACGCTTCCTCGCCCATCAGGAGATGGCGCGGTGGTCCGACGAGGAGGCCCTTTGCGCGCTGCCGGCGCTCCTCGATGGGGACGCGCTCGCCGCACTCACGTCGGCGCCAAAAGAGAAGCGGGCTACACTACCAATGGCGCTACAGCTGCTGGCCGGGGTCTATGGACCTTCAGCCGAATGCCGTCAGCAGTTCTACGATCGCAGGCGGGGTGAAAAAGAGTCGCCTCTGGCTTTCCGGACAAGTCTTCTGGCGCTGGCAAAAACAGCCTTTCCCCGCATGGACGACGACGGCGTGGACGCAATGGTCGCGGAGAAGATCCTCCTCTTGGCGGACGACCTCGACATCGTCGTCATCGCACAAGGGGATGCAGAAATGACCTCCCTCCAGGCTGCGCGACTCCTCCACGCCAACCTTCTGCAGCAGCGGCGAAAGGCAAACAGGGCATCGGCTGGGCGTGCGGTGGCTGCAGCCACCCTTCCGTCAGAAGAACTTTATGCCGTCGACCATCGACGGCAACAGACGACGGGGGCGCGGCCGGGTCGGGACGGGCCGAGGCGTTTCGACCGTCCATCGTCTCCATCAGGCGCTCCCGCGGTGCTTCAACTGCGGCATCCGGGGCCATGTCGCCTCGGGGTGCCGTTCTCCTCGACAGCGGGGGACGACGCCTCGACAGGACGCCGGCCCTCCTCTTCCTCCTCCCAAGCTCCAGCACCATGATCCGGCGAGTCGCGGCACCTCACATGTTTGGCCAACGCACCCACCTGTCGCACACTCTCGCACCGTAACGAACGGGGGGCCGGTGGGGCGCTGCGATGGACCGGCGCGGATCACTGCGGGGACTCAAATCGAGCCCGAGCGGTGGTCCGTGTTGGCCCATCGCGTGGTGGCCGCGGCGTCGGGATCGTCGGCCGTGGTCGGTTACATTGATGGGGTGGAGGTACGCATCATAGTCGATACAGGGGCATCGGCGACAATTATTTCGGAACTAATTTACAATATTCTACCGGTGCAGAGCCGTCCTTTGCTACCGGTTAATGTCCCTTTCTATGCCGCTAACGGGGGCTCTCTCGGCATCGTGGGACAGATTCGAGCGCAAATTTCTATCGGGGACATCAAATTGTCGGGGCCGATTTTTGTCTCCTCCTCACTGGCAGTTCCGTGCCTGCTGGGGACGGACTTCTTGGGCAGGATGCCAATTCGTATTTTGATCGACCAAGGATGCATTGAGCTTCCGTCGGGGCGACGTATGGCGTTCCTGCCTTCCCCTGTAGCGACTCGGACGGCGTTCGCGACGGTACCGGCGTTCGTCGTAAAAACAGTGCGTGTGCCGCCGGGGGCACAAATGCTGGTACCTCTTAAACTTCGTAGGCCCTTCGCTAAGGGTGTTGGGGATCAGGGTGTTGTGCTGGGGCCGTCTAGGGCCGGGGTTAATGGGCCTCATTTAATTCCGGCCCAGACCATCGTAAGGGGGGACGAGGATCCCTTCATCGCGGTCCTCAATGTCGGGTCGCAGACAGTAGTGGTTCCCCAAGGGACTGTGCTCGCTCACGCGACGCCGGTGCCCTGCGAGGAACCTGCCGTGAACCACATTGACACTGCTGCTCGGACGCACCCGCATTCGGACGGCGATGAAGGGTGGCTCGACGCGCTTTGTGCGGGATCGACGAACCTGTCCAATTTAGAGCGCCAACGGCTTAGATCGCTGCTAAAGGAATTTTCCGACGTTTTCAGTCGGAATAAATACGATTTGGATTGTACTCACCTGCTGCGTCACCATATTGACACGGGTGACAGCACGCCTATTCGCCAAAATCCTTTTCGGTTGAGTCCCGCCGAAAAGGACCATGTCAAATCGGCTGTCGATGACATGTTAGCCGCCGACATTATCTCTCCCTCTACCAGCCCTTGGGGAGCACCGATTGTCCTGGTTAAGAAACAGGATGGCTCGTTGCGGTTTTGCGTAGATTTCCGTCGCCTTAATAAGGTTTCGGTTGCCGACGCATACCCGCTCCCACGGATGGACGAATCGCTGGACGCCTTGGCGGGAGCGCGATTCTTCTCCACACTAGATTTACTTTCGGGATTCTGGCAGCTTCCTCTGGACGATGATTCGAAGCCTAAAACCGCTTTCCGTACACCGCACGGCCTGTTCCAATTCAACCGGTTGCCGATGGGCTTACACTCAGCGCCGGCAACCTTCCAGCGGTTGATGGAATTGGTTTTGGCTGGATTGCAATGGGAATCGTGCCTGATTTATTTGGATGACGTAATTGTTTTTGGAAGAACCTTTGACGAACATCTCCAGAGGCTGCGGGCGGTTTTCCAAAGGATGCGGGCTGCTAATTTGAAATTTAAGCCCCAAAAATGCTATTTGTTTCGCGAGTCAGTGCGTTATTTGGGGCACATCGTGGGGCGCTCAGGTATTGCTACCGATCCCGCCAAAACGCAGTGTGTCAGCTCCTGGCCAATTCCGACCTCGGTGGGGGAGGTGAGGAGTTTTATTGGCTTCGCTTCATATTACCGACGGTTCGTCGCTAATTTTGCTACAATTGCCAAACCCCTACATGCTTTGACATCAAAAGGGGTTCGGTTCCACTGGGGTCGGGATGAGGAAGTAGCTTTCTGCTCCCTTCGGGATGCATTGGTGAAGGCTCCTCCTTTGACTTACCCCGATTTTTCGAGGCCGTTTTTGCTCGACACCGACGCGAGCAACACAGGTATCGGAGGCGTGCTTTCCCAGGTGGTTGATGGCGTGGAACGGGTGGTTGCGTACGGCAGTCGGGTGTTGTCTCCAGCGGAGCAAAAATATTGTGTCACCCGTAGAGAACTGTTGGCAATTGTTTTCTTCATCCAACAGTACCGCCCATATCTGTACGGTCAGCATTTCACTGTCCGTACGGATCATGCGGCACTGCAGTACGCCCTGAAGGTTCAACAGCCATCGGGACAATTGTCCCGATGGCTGGAGGTCCTCCAGGATTTCGATTTTGACACCACCTATCGTAAGGGCATTCGCCACACAAATGCGGACGCTCTATCGCGCATGCCAACCACCTCCGAATGCGCATGCCTCCTGGGGTCGGGGCGTTGCAAGCCAGCTGGGGACATGACGGTTCCAGTCCTGGCGGCCGCCGCCGATGTTGACACATCGCTCCCCGATGAGATCGGGAAACAGGGAAGGGATTCCCTGCTTGGGTTGCCTGTGATTGAGTGGGGACGCCTCCAGATGGAGGACGCCTCCCTCCTCGCGCTGCGTCGTCGCGCCAGGGAGAGGGGGTGTGGGACGGGTGATGCCGACAATTGGGAAATACACGCGGGCTTGCTCATGCATTGGGACGGTAAATCCCACCGTCACCGGCTGGTAGTTCCTGCGGGGTTACGGGGTAAGGTGGTGTGGGCTGCTCATGAGCGCCTCCTCCACCTGGGTACCCAAAAGACCCTCGCCTCGCTCCAGCTGGATTTTTTTTGGCCGGGCATGACACGGGATGTCACGGATCTCCTGGCAGCATGCCCCCGGTGTGCGCAACGCAAACCACCAGCTCGGGAGTCGAACCCGCCGTTGCAGTCCATCACAGTCTCCAGGGTGAACGAACTCGTAGCGTTGGATATCCTGGGGCCGTTTCCCGCCACCCCTAGGGGCAATAGATATTTGCTAACAGGGGTCGAATACTTCACACGCTGGCCTATGGCCTGGCCCCTGGCAAATCAGTCGGCAGCAGCCATCGTGGACGCCTTTGTCCAAGGCTACGTCATGGACAAAGGTGCTCCGGAGCGGCTGCTGACCGACCAGGGTAAAAATTTTTCCGGGAACCTCCTCAAACAAGTCTGTGATCTCCTAGGTACAAAGAAGATTCGTACCTCTCCCTATCACCCACAAACTGACGGGATGGTCGAGCGTCTGCATCGTACCATCACGTCTATGTTGTCGCACCTGGTTTCGGAGTCACAGACCAATTGGGACTTGCAAATTCAAGGGGTCCTGGCAGCATATCGATTGGCCCCCCATGCTGCCACGGGATTTTCACCCTTCTTTCTCATGTATGGTCGCGAACATGACCCACCTGTTCGGGCACAGCTGCAGATCCCCGCGCCTCTAGGTAAAATTAAATTGGACGAGCACGTTAAATTTAACCTTCAAAAGCTAACTGAGGCGCGGGATGCTGCCATGCTCAATTCCCGCATGCGCCAAAAGGCGAATGAGCGCCTCAGACTTGCGCGCGCGCACGTGCTGCAGTGGAAGCCAGGGGACAGGGCATGGCTGCACTGTCCCCAGGTACCGCTTGCGACCTCCTCGAAACTGGTACGGCCATGGCGGGGCCCCGTCGAGGTGGTCGAGGTTTTGCGACCGCAGTGCGTTCGTATCAAGTGGGGGAGGCGCCGGTGGTTCGTTCACCCCTCTAGACTAAAACCCTTCGTTGCGGTGCGGGACTCTGCTCCACACGCGCAGGGCCAAGCATGTGAGGGGTCGACCGACCCGGAGGGTCCGCCTCTGTTGATCTCACCTGACGTCTTGCCGGTTGCCCCGCCCCCAGGTTCTCCCGGAATGACGGGCTCGCGCACATCCCTCACGGGGGATGCCGAGGGTCCCGCCACTCCAATTGCGGACTCGCCTCGGATGGGACAGCGGCCACCGAATGGTCCGCCATCTGAGGTTGGCCCTTGTGACGGGCCTGCGGCAAGGACGCGCGCTAAAATGCGCAGACTCTTATAAAAACACTGGAACGCGAACAAGAAGTGAAAACGAAACGAAAATAAGAAGAAAATTTTTTTTATTTTTTTTGCGTTTTCTGGTACACTTTCGTGTGCTATTGTTGCTGGACGCTGCGTTCGTGTGGCGCTCTTGGCGCGTTGTTGTATTATGGCTGTGTGTGTGTGTGCGTCTTGTGTGCGTGTT
The DNA here is from genome assembly GCF_015708825.2 of Lethenteron reissneri. NCBI lineage: Eukaryota > Metazoa > Chordata > Hyperoartia > Petromyzontiformes > Petromyzontidae > Lethenteron > Lethenteron reissneri. The sequence goes on along the minus strand of NW_026890816.1, from coordinate 43,488 downwards.
GTGCGTGCGCTGAGGGTTCCGGGAAATGTACATATCTTGCCTCTACGGATTTCGTATTTATTCGGGGGGGGGGGGCGCGTCGGTTTGTTCTCCCTTTAGGGGCATTGTTAGTGTTGTTGTTTAATTCTCGTTCTGTTAAATGGGAAAAATGGGGCACACACGGGGGGAGTCAAGGGGTAAAGATTCATTTGTTGAAATTGTTGCAGCCGGGACGGCTGCGAGCTATGCGGGGGGGAGTGATGTAGGGACGTTGGAGAGAGGGCCGTTATGCATGGCAGCCTATGGGAAAGAAACACAGTGGGCGGGGCTACGTGTGTGCACAGGGAGATGCCCTCTGCGACGTCCGAGCCAGACACCCTGGGGGGGGGCTGGTTCGGCGTTACGATCCCCCGGGGCCCCACCCCTCAAGGAGGGTTGGGTATAAAAAGGGGTCGTTATATGGGCTTAGGCAGTTATGTTATAGTTAAGCTAAGAAGTCGGAAGACGTCGTAGCTAGAGCCCTGGACTCCCCCTGATCGCCGCCCTTATCAGGGCCCCACGGGATCAGGCTCGAGCCAGTGGCGTGGTCCCGTGAACCAGAGCCAGTGCTCTGGGACTCCGGGTACCGAGCCCGATTACCAGTGTCGGGCCAGACAGCCTCCCCTAGCTCTTAGTGGAGGACTCAGGGGATAGGCTATGGATAGCTAGGGGTATTCCCTGAGTTATACGGGTGAGGGGGCCGCTACCCCCTCTAGGGCTGTCCTGTACTGGCAACTTGTTAAATAAATATACGTGTGCCTCAACTCCGTTGTCAAGCGTCCTCGACGGGTACTTCAATTGTACCAAATCTCACTTTAATGTTTTGTTTTTGCAAAACCTGGGCTTATTTGTCAGTTACTCCTGAGATGTATGGTATTTTGATTGTTTGAACAATCTTATCGCTTTCAGCAGTGTTGCTTTGCGTTCGTGATTTGGCCTTCAGTGCTTTGTTAATTTGAGCATTATTGTAGCCATTCTGTCTTAGTGCTTCTTTAACATGTTTCATCTCTCTCACTAGACTCTTACCATCTGACACTGTTTTAGCCCGATGTATGAGTGTTTTGACAAGAGAGGATTTCTGAGCTGGGTGATGATGTGAATCTGCATTCAGATAGGCATCAGTGTGCGTTTGCTTTCGGTAAACGCTGTGTGTTATTTTGCCATTAAGACCATGTTCCAGCAAAATATCTAGGAACGGGGGAGTCTGTTATTTACCTCCATTTCCATGGTGAACTGGATAGCCGGGTTTTGTGCATTGAGATGATTTAGAAAATCACTAAGTGCATCTTTACCATGTGGCCAGACCAAAGTGTCATCAACATATCTAAACCAAAAGGATGGTTTTAATGTACTCGAGGCAAGTGCTCTTGTTTCAAAGTTCGCCATGTACAAATTGGCTTAAATAACGCGATCTGACCCAAAAACCTATATTATGAATAATATTGGTCGCGAAGCCTGCTACGTGTTAAAATATGTAGAACATGTCTATATTTATTTAAGTTGTGCATTTTGATGTGACGTCACATTTATCTCCCCCATCGTCACACATCGTCACAAATGTCTGACCGTCCCCTCCCCAGTTGCGTGACGTCATTTATGGACGGCCCCACACGCATTGTATACACAGTTTGTACACACACACTGTATACACAGTTTGTACACACACACTGTATACACAGTTTGTACACACACACAGTGTATACACAGTTTGTACACACACACACTGTATACACAGTTTGTACACACACACACTGTATACACAGTTTGTACACACACACAGTGTATACACAGTTTGTACACACACACACTGTATACACAGTTACACACACTGTAACACAGTTACACACACACTGTATACACAGTTTGTACACACACACACTGTATACACAGTTTGTACACACACACACTGTATACACAGTTTGTACACACACACAGTGTATATACAGTTTGTACACACACACACTGTATACACAGTTTGTACACACACACACTGTATACACAGTTTGTACACACACACACTGTATACACAGTTTGTACACACACACAGTGTATACACAGTTTGTACACACGCACAGTGTATACACAGTTTGTACACACGCACACTGTATACACAGTTTGTACACACGCACACTGTATACACAGTTTGTACACACACACAGTGTATACACAGTTTGTACACACACACACTGTATACACAGTTTGTACACACACACACTGTATACACAGTTTGTACACACACACACTGTATACACAGTTTGTACACACACACACTGTATACACAGTTTGTACACACACACACTGTATACACAGTTTGTACACACACACACTGTATACACAGTTTGTACACACACACAGTGTATACACAGTTTGTACACACACACAGTGTATACACAGTTTGTACACACACACACTGTATACACAGTTTGTACACACACACTGTATACACAGTTTGTACACACACTGTATACACAGTTTGTACACACACACACTGTATACACAGTTTGTACACACACACACTGTATACACAGTTTGTACACACACAGTGTATACACAGTTTGTACACACACACACTGTATACACAGTTTGTACACACACACAGTGTATACACAGTTTGTACACACAATGTTCACGTTGTTGAACTCACGCACCGAAAGGGTCAATGTTCAATAGATGGATCAATGGAATAGGAATCTTAATAAACTTAAACTCTAACCCCGCTGTCTGACGTCATCACTGCATTACCTCATCGTCGTGAGGGGGAGGTGAACCCCGCTAGTGACGTCATGTCATCTGCTGCCGCGTGACGTCACGAGACACCAGGAAGCTGCCGATCCGCGCGCGCGCTCACTGAGATCTGAGGTGAGAAGTTCACATCGTGGTGGTTGTTGTGGTTGTCGTGGTGGTTGTTGTTGTTTACCCAGGTAGAGCCTCGCTCCTCTCGTAGGGATATCAATTGAGTAGCAGCGAGTATGGAATCGATGTCCAGTTTGGAACATTACAACGCGGGGCCTTGCCTCCTGCCCTCGCCTGATTGCATTTGCTTTAATTCTCTGCTTAAGTTTAATTTGTCTTCATCTGGCTCACTACTTTGAAACTTTGTTTCTTTAAAATATTTCTACAGTTTTTTTGGATCTTACCAGGCCAAGCCCACTTCAGCTGCTATACCGCTCTTGTTTTCTGAAGCGACCAGCCCACAACAAAGTGGCTTATCAACGTGTGGAAATGTCTGTCGGTCAAATACTCTAAACGCGTGGTGATGTTGACTCTAAATGTGGAGGGGAAAACCCGAGGAAATTCCACGCGACCACGGGGAAGAGAGAGAGACACGCCAACTCCAAATATTCAGTAGCGTTCTGCCGAGTTGGTTTTGCTGATGCACCCTTTAGACCGATGAACAATTATTTTGATAATTGGTTTTTTAACTTTTTATCTGGCAACAAGAGAGTATCTCTCTCTCTCTCTGATGGTGCATTGTCTTTGAGTTGTGCGCCTTTTGGCGTAATCTGGTCCAACACCATGTGAGACTAGGCTCTAAGGTAAGCTGTCTCGGGTGTGGACCAATCAACATCAAGGATAGTGCATACATTATCAGAGTTATTTTTTTTTTCTGTATGACTGCAGGTATTGTGGTCTATGCAAACATGACTCCTCGTAAAGAAGGTGTCAGTTTTGTTGCCAGATAAAAGGGTAAAAAAACAATTATATTTTTTACTGGCAAATGAGGTTCCAATGATGTAAACTATTTGTATATTACCAACCAAGGCTCACAGAGCTGTTAGATATTTTGTCAGAAGCCACCTGGCCATAGATGATAGCTTTACGAAATGGCTTTTCAAGTGGAAGATTGTAGCAGCCAAATAATCTAAATGCATGTTACTAAATGTGGGGGGGAAAATCGAAGGACCCTAAGAAAAAAATAATGTGAGTGTACTCCACAAGCGTACTCTACGTGTGTGAGTGCACTCTGCATGTGAGTGCACTCTGCGTGTGTACTCTGCGTGTGTGAGTGTACCCCGTGTGTGCGAGTGTAATCCGTGTGTTAGAATACTCTGTGTGAATGTACTCTACTCTGTGTGTGCGAGTGTACTCCGTGTGTTAGAGTACTCTGTGTGAGTGGACTGTACTGTGTGTGTGTGCGAGTTTATTCTGTGTGAATGTACTCTACTCTGTGTGAGATTACCCCGTGTGTGCGAGTGTACTCTGTGTTAGAATACTCTGTGTTAGTGTACTCTACTCTGTGTGAGTGTACCCCGTGTGTGTCGTATGGGGGAGCGGCCGTGTTGCGCGGTGACGTCACCCTCAGAGTCGGCGCCTCCCCCTCTGTCTGGCGGGTGATGTCACCAAGAGCAGACCGGAGAGAGTAGTTGGGGCGAGTGCTTGAGAGCAGAGGTCGCAAACGGGTTTTGATTCACTATGGGGACCTCATTTGCCAGTAAAAATATGATAATTGGTTCTTTACCCTTCTATCTGGCAACAAAACTGACACCTTTTTGCAAGGAGTCATGTTTGCATAGACTGCAATACCTGCAGTCATAATACAAACAAAAGAACATAACTCTGATAATGTGCACTGTCCTTGAAGTTGATTGGTCCACACCCGAGACAGCTTTCCTTCGAGCCTAGTCTCATATGGGTTGGACCAGATGACGCCAAAAGGCGCACAACTCAAGGACAATGCACCATCAGAGTATGAGAGCTCGGGGCAAGCATCTACACTAAGCATCTATAGTGTAGATGCTTGCCCCGAGCTCTCATACTCTGATGGTGCATTGTCCTTGAGTTGTGCGCCTTTTGGCGTCATCTGGTCCAACCCATATGAGACTAGGCTCGAAGAAAAGCTGTCTCGGGTGTGGACCAATCAACTTCAAGGACAGTGCACATTATCAGAGTTATGTTCTTTTGTTTGTATTATGACTGCAGGTATTGCAGTCTATGCAAACATGACTCCTTGCAAAAAGGTGTCAGTTTTGTTGCCAGATAGAAGGGTAAAGAACCAATTATCGGGTTTTGATTCCTTACCCGTTTCCCGTACCCGGCCGCACCAGGGTCGCAAATGGATCCCCGTACCCGGCCGGGTACGGGTACCCGTTCCCTACCCGTACCCTACCCGAAATGAGTGACAAACGGTTACTCAGCAGTGACTCACGGCCTACCCGTACCCGGGCGCACCAGAGTCGCAAACGGCTACCCGTACCCGGCCGGGTACGGGTAGCTGGGTATCGGGTAGGGTACGGGTATCGGGTACCTGGTTGCAACCTCTGCTTGAGAGTGAGTCACGCGTGTAGAGTGTGTACAGGGTCAGTGTGTTCATTGTACAGTGAAACCTTGGATTGCGAGTAACAACTTGGTCTGTGAGTGTTTTGCAAGACGAGCAAATTTTTTAAATAAATAATAATTTTATAAACGAGCGATGTCTTGCAAAACGAGCAGTACGTACAGTATACACCATTGGCTCGGTATACATAACTGAGCCAATGGTTCTTCTCTCTCTCTCGCTGCGGGATTGTGGGTAATCATCTCTCATGCTCTGTCTCGGTCGGCGTGCCTCACTCGTATAGTCACCATCCGTGCAAGCGTATACTGTTTACTACAGTATAGTGCTGTGACCACGTGTGTGTGCGTAAAGCATTTTATTATTTTGTGTCCAAGTGTAGTGACTGTTCTTTAGTAACTGTACTGCAAGTGAAATTCGTCCTACACAATAACCCTCCTCCTCTCCTCTCTCTCGTCTCCCTCACACCAGCCACGATTAAATGTAATTAATAAATTTGATTACTTTATATTAAATAAAAATATAAAAAAGTATTTTGTATTAATCATTTTTATATGAATACAGTATTTTTGGGTTGTGGAACGAATCATCTGAGTTTCCATTATTTCTTATGGGGAAATTCGCTTTGATATACGAGTGCTTTGGATTACGAGCACGTTTCCGGAACGAATTATGCTCGCAATCCAAGGTTTCACTGTAATTTATTTGTGTGTGATATATTGTACTAGGGTGGCAAGATGTTAACTACCTCACATGGTATGCAGAATGTCGTGGGTTCGATTTCAACCCTGACGCATTTATAATTGCAGTTTACATTTTTTATTTTTTCTCTCTCTCCCTGTAGTGGCATTGATTTTTCTCCACATTTAGAAACATGCATTTTGAGAATTTTGCTGCAAAACATTTCAAAATTATAACCCACTAAGTTGAGCTATCATTTGTGTCCAGGTCGATTCTGAAAAAGAGCTATGCAGCTCAGATGGCCTCACCTGGTAAAATAAAAATAGTGTACTGTGTTTGAGGGTTTTCCAATTTAATTTCTTATTTAGCAGTTAAAAACTATGTTTCAGGAGGGTCCTGCATTGGACTGTTTGATCACCACCAAATATATTTTGAGTTTAGGTTAGGGAGAAAAACGGAAAACCCAGTGGAACACCAGTGACGGACGACGCCAGGATAGCGGCCACGGGCTCGAAGCGAGGGCAACCCGGCTCTTGTCCCAAGAAAGGAATCCGCTCCCCACTGCCCTCCACGGTGGCGCATCGCCGGCGGGGCTGCACGTTGAGCCCCAACTTTTCCAGGAGGTCGGTACCTGCAATACACTCGTGGCATAACACGCTCGACACGTATAACTCCTGGTTACACACCTGGTGTCCGAGGCGACCCTTAAGGGTGACCCTCCCCAGCAGTCCCATCCCACTTCCACTTTCAGTTTGCAGCGCACGATCCGGGGCCTGTAGGCAGCTCACGTCAACCCCGACCACACTGCAGTGTGTTGCACTCACGAGTGACGTTACCGCCCCGTGTCCAGCAGAATCTGGGTACGCCACCTGTTCACCTGCCCTTCCACGAGCGACGTGGCCCCCATTATTCCTGCCACCAGCTCCCGCAGCCAGTCACTCGCAGTCGCCGCATTCTGGGGTGTTGTCGGCAACTGCGTGGGGGTCACTCGCTCACCATTATCACGACAGTTTATTTGTGTTGGGACCACGTCGATTGCACCCCTCTGTGGTCCCCTCTTTAGGGAGGCCTTGGTGTTTAACCCTGGTGTTTCTCTCGCGCGGGCGATCTGGGGACAGTTTCTCACGAGATGCCCCCATTGGTCGCATAGATAGCACGCACGGGGAAGGGCGGTGGCTCCATAAGAGGCCCCTTGTCCACTCCCCCTTACCCTCCCAGTGCGCATTTGTTCGAGTTCTGCCTCTTATTGAGATACTCGCCTGGTTAGCCCCCCGACCATGGAGCGTAGCCCTCCCACCTCGGACTGGACTATTTCCGCTGTGGACTGCAGCTTGGTCACATTCAGGTGTACTTGGGTTACCTCCTCGCGTACTTGGGTCGCATGGCCTGCGATATCTCAATTGCCGGTCTATTTTCCTGCCACCCATCTTGGGGTTGTCTCACGGGGTCCCGGAGGCTCCCTCGTCCCCCCCCTCACCTCCTCCTCTGGAAGAAGACTTGCAATGGTGCTATCCCGTACCAGCCGTCGGAATTCCGCACGCTCGCGAGCAAATCTCTCGCACACACACACACACGTGCGCGTGCTCGGCAAGGGTGTTAAATGGGGGATATGGGCAGATCGCATCTGGCTGCCACCCCGTTGTGCTTGTCAGATACTGCTGAACTTTCGCAGTGGTGAGGTCATCGATGATCTCGGCAGTGTATCCCAGGCGTGCGCTCTGTGTTCGCAAGCGTGATTTATTTTCGTGCGCGCTCACTGAGATCCGAAGTGAGAAGTTCACATCGTGGTTATTGTTGTCGTGGTGGTAGTTGTTGTTTACCCAGGTAGAGCCTCGCTCCTTCTCTGTCTTGTAGGGAGGCCGCTTTGGATTGCACTACTCTTCGATTTCACATTAATATGCTAATTTATTACATTAACATCACTAGCCCCGGCCACTTCTTTACGACCCTTGGGCTACACCCATTTCAAACCTTTTACAACAGTCTGCCTCAGCAGCAGACCATGCATTTTCTATCAGTGTTTTTGTTTGCATGCTGACCACAAGTATTGTGGTTAATGCACACATGATTCCTTGTAAAAGGTTTCAGTTTGGTGTTTTAACATCTTAACACCTGTTTCGTTGCCAGAAAAATGGGGAAAACCTATTCTCATATTTTGGTACTGGCAAAGGTCCCATGATAAAATATTGCAGTATATTAGAGGTGAGCCGTGCGTGTGTAGAAAGGACAGTAAGGAGCTGGAAGTTAATGAATTTTGTGGCAAAAATGCAGGCCTGATAATATGTAAGGATAATGTGGTAAATGAGAAAAATATAGCAGCAGCGGGGTGTTGGAGTATGCAGGTGTTACAGGTGTTGAAGGTGAACAGGTAAGCTAAAAATTGTGTGAAAAACATAATAACTTTCCCTTGAGTACGCATGGAATTTTTGATGTGTGTATGTTTCAAAGTGTTGGCGCAATTTGGTTCTCAAAAAAACACAGAGTGCTTCATTTATATACATTTATACTCATCTTGGAATGTTTTGTATACGGTTTCTCCACATTTATTTCAGTAATTTAGTTTATTGGGAATACAGTACAGTACTTATTTAAATTGTGATGTATATTTTAGTTGCCGTTAACCTCACCCCATTATTTAGGTAAGGCTTTAGTATTGGACATCGGCATTTTAGCTTTCGCACGGCACTTTTCAAGAATGTAACCTCCGCGCTATTCAAGGGGCTGCTGTATTTTCTGTCCATCAGCTATAGCACAGGAGTACGGATTTCAGCAGAAACTAGATTTCTGCTTTCTTGGTGTAATTACGGCCTATAATACCATAAAGAGGCTTGGGGTTTTGGATTGTTTTTTGTTTTCGATATCTCTGCCTCTGCTCACATTCGTTGAGGATTTTTATGATTTTTGGATGGCCCATCTAAAGCTGCGTGACCAGGAGTCGGATCCCTTTCCTGTTCAATTTGGCTTGTGGCTGAAATTCCCTCTGGCCCCATGCATTACATTACGTAGCATTTTCAAATAATTGTGTTTTGAGAAGCTCGCAATGGCCTTATAAAAAATGCATTTCATACAGTAACAATGATACGCTAATCGATGCCTGGTTATAGTCAAAGGATTGTCCCCTGCTGGTCAACCATGTTACGCATGTTGATGATCTGGTCATGGCTACTCAATGATATTGAGTTGGAGAATCGTGTTCTGTACCTGGAGAATTCCATGACGATATGGGGCCTTACATATGTTCTACAAAAGATCACCTCCCTGGGAAAATCTTGACCTAAAGCTTTCGTAACTGCAGGAATTCATATTCTTTGGGTCTTTCGGTTAAGTGACGTGACTTTACCGAAAGACCCAAAGAACACCTCCCTGGGAATTTAATGTCATTCGACACTGCACCTGCTCAGCTCTCCATGAATAATCAGTTCGTTCTACACGTGGCGGAGGAGCTCCTATAACTGGTTAATGTGTTCACGACCAGCTCTGGTTTGGCATCTAAAGTCTCACTTCAAATTAGTCTAGCAGCATTCTTTCATTAGGCTCTGGAACACTATGTGGAAGCTGCCTGGACTTTTTTACATACAAAGCTGTGAGTGTCCATTGCAAAGGTCTCGTCAAAAAAACAGGCAATAGTCTACGTTATAGACTGCCAATACACTCACCGAGGTTAAGAACCAGGCTACAGTCTACATTAGTCGTTTTTTTTCTTTTATTCACTTTATTTGTATTATTATTTTCTATCTACGTGACTTTACCGAAATAACCAAAGAATATTAATTCCTGCAGTCACGAAAGTTTTAAGTCAAAATGTAACCACCTTTTTACTATGCAAGTGTATGAACATGTAAAGTTTGTATTTGCTGTCAAGTATATTGACTCGATTGAACATGGAGGTTAAATCATAGTAATAGTTTATTTTAGTTTTGCTTTGGAAATTTTCATAAGAATGGAAACAGTCAGGAAATTAACACAGTACATATGCAGCTGAAGTTAAATCTGTTCATCCTCGCATTCAAGCTCATCTGAGCCTGGCTTCACACCTCTTAAGTCGCAAATGAACATTAATTTATACATTTCTGCATAATACAAATAGTATTATTTTCAACAGCCTTTGCTATGTTAACAAATTTTTCTTAAATATTCCTGTCGTAGCTAGACAACCGAAATTGTGTGCTTGGAGTTTTTGGTAAACATTAATTTTGAAGACACGAGGGTGTCCAGGCATATTTATGACCATTTGCCCTCGCATTGTGTGCCTTAACAGCCCGTGTGATGAATTGGGGAATCTCTTTCACTATATCATGAAAATATGAATATGTATAGATGTGTAAGTCATGTATGACTGTATATATGCATTCCTCTGTGCCTCAATACTCACATGGATGGTGTGGACATGCTTTTCTGTTTGCAGCTGACGCTCTGCAGAATTGGCCTGATGGAGCAAAGGCACTCAGCGCAGTTCAGTACAAGAAGGAAACAATGCGACCAGCATGCAAACAGCACGGATCGTACTGGAAACTTGACACAGCACCAGAGAACACACACAGGAGAGAAACCCTTAGAGTGCTGTGTGTGTGGGAAGGCATTTTCAGATGCATCTACTCTTAAACAACACCACAGAACACACACAGTAGATAAACCTTTTAAGTGCACTCTGTGTGGGAAGGCGTTTGCAAAGTCATCAAATCTTAAGACCCACCAGAGAACACACACAGGAAAGAAACCTTTCAAGTGCACTGTGTGTGAGAAGGCGTTTGCACAGTCATCACATCTTCAAAGCCACCAGAGAACACACACAGGAGAGAAACCCTTCAAGTGCACTGTGTGTGAGAAGGCATTTTCATGGTCGTCATATCTTCAGACCCACCAAAGAACACACACAGGAGAGAAACATTTTAAGTTCAGTGTGTGTGGGAAGGCGTTTGCAAAGTCATCAACTCTTCAGACCCACCAGAGAACACACACAGGAGATAACCCCTTCAAGTGCAGTGTGTGTGTGGGAAGGCATTTTTTGATTCATCTACTCTTAAACAACACCAGAGAACACACACAGGAGAGAAACATTTTAAGTGCAGTGTGTGTGGGAAGGCGTTTGCAAAGTCATCAATTCTTAAATCACACCAGAGAACACACACAGGAGAGAAACCTTTCAAGTGCACTGTGTGTGAGAAGGCGTTTGCACGGTCATCCATTCTTAAATCACACCAGAGAACACACACAGGAGAGAAACCTTTTAAGTGCAGTGTGTGTAAAAAGGTGTTTGCACAGTCATCCATTCTTAAATCACACCAGAGAACACACACAGGAGAGAAACCTTTTAAGTGCACTCTGTGTGGGAAGGCGTTTGCAATGTCATCAAATCTTAAGATCCACCAGAAAACACACACAGGAGAGAAACCTTTTAAGTGCACTCTGTGTGGGAAGGCGTTTGCAAAGTCATCAAATCTTCAAACCCACCAGAGAACACACACAGGAGATAAGCCCTTCAAGTGCAATGTGTGTGGGAAGGCATTTTTTGATTCATCTACTTTTAAACAACACCAGAGAACACACACAGGAAAGAAACCTTTCAAGTGCACTGTGTGTGAGAAGGCGTTTGCACGGTCACCAGATCTTCAAAGACACCAGAGAACACACACAGGAAAGAAACCTTTCAAGTGCACTGTGTGTGAGAAGGCGTTTGCACAGTCATCACATCTTCAAAGACACCAGAGAACACACACTGGAGAGAAACCCTTCAAGTGCACTGTGTGTGAGAAGGCATTTTCATGGTCGTCATATCTTCAGACCCACCAAAGAACACACACAGGAGAGAAACCTTTTAAGTGCAGTGTGTGTGGGAAGGCGTTTGCAAAGTCATCAATTCTTAAATCACACCAGAGAACACACACAGGAGAGAAACCTTTCAAGTGCACTGTGTGTGAGAAGGCGTTTGCATGGTCGTTTATTCTTAAATCACACCAGAGAACACACACAAGAGAGAAACCCTTCAAGTGCACTGTGTGTGAGAAGGCATTTTCATTGTCATCATATCTTCAGACCCACCAGAGAACACACACAGGAGATAAACCCTTCAAGTGCAGTGTGTGTGGGAAGACATTTTTAGATTCATCTGCTCTTAAACAACACCAGAGAACACACACAGGAGAGAAACCTTTTAAGTGCATTCTGTGTGGGAAGGCGTATGCAAAGTCATCAAATCTTCAGTCCCACCAGAGAATACACACAGGAGATAAACTCTTCAAGTGCAGTGTGTGTGAGAAGGCATTTTCAGATTCATCTACTCTTAGAAGACATCAGACAACACACACAGGAGAGAAACTCTTCAAGTGCAGTGTTTGTGGGAAAGCGTTTGCACATTCATCAAATCTTAAAAAACACCAGAGAACACACACGCATCAGAAAATCCACAAGAAGTGTAATCTGAAATCAGCTTGTGAAAGTCAAAGTGCTGCAATGACCCCATTGTTCATGAAACAAGAACCAGAAGACAACCCTAGCCTGGACACTTTGAAAGGTATCAAGGTGAAATATGAAGAGGTGAAGGTGAAATGTGAAGAAGTAACATTGAAGAGCGTAGAAGTGAAGGTTAAATTTGAAGATTCAACTCCAAAATCGGACCTTCACATAGATGGAGGCAGTGTGAAGCAGGAACTAAATTCTGACTGTGAGGCAGAGCGAGGCAACTCCCAGGAGTTTGTGGATGTGGAGGTGTGGGTGGACTTCTTAGACAATACAAAGTCAAATGTAGACCAGGTAGATGTGCAAGCTTGAGACAATTAAGCTCCAATGGATGCACCTTTGTCACAGGCCTTTCTAATGAATATAATGTGAAGTTGAACACTCAATTTCTAGGTTCAAACTGCAGTGTAAGAGTGGCCAGTATTTGTGGATCTGTGGGTTGGGTCGTTATCGAATCCGGGAGCGACTCATGTGTTTTCTAACATATCTCATCTTAGACACTCGAAGGGTGCCCATAATGGGCATCTGCCCCTGTGTGCCACAAGGTGACCGTTCACTGGCTTGCATGTGGATATGAGTTTGTAAGTCGGGGGCGATGATTGATATACCAGTCGGATTTGAACCTTGAACCTCTGCAACAAATAGAGAATGTACTACTACTTGGCTTCCCTCTATGAGAGTGCTGCACATATAGGCCTCATCTCGTCAGATCAACTTGTAAATACGTTGCAACGTGACGCAGTACATTTCAGTATAGTAATAAAATGTTGCCAATGTGCCCTTTGATTATTTTGAATCATAATTGAAAGAATACCCGTCTGATTTTGTACGTACATACAACATTTTGTGTATTAATGTCAAACATGGAATATGTGCTGTCAGGACAAAGTATCTGTTTTGGTGGTAACCTGTACAAAAACTCACGTGAGAGCTGTTATTTTTGTGATACGAGTCAAAGGGTATTTTTGTGAATCAGGACGCATCTGACTGGGGCAACTCCTTGTCTTTGAAATCAGGAGCATAGTCGGATCATTCATCAGTTAAGGTATGCCACTTATAAGTTACGTATAGGAGATACATTCTCAACATCACTAATTATCATTTTGTACTACGTATATACATTTTGTCGAACTGAGACTTGAAATGGACCTTGCTGATGAACATCAGTTGAAGCAAAGCCCGACTGTTGAGACATTGTACACCAAAACCAGTCCACAGGTGGCTTGTACTGAACACATGCATTCCTAGAAGGCCATGGTATTTATAGTTTGTGTAAGACATTCCTTTGTTTCGTGTAGAGAACGTTGAATGAAAGATGTCTGCCGATCTGTTTTTTTCGCAAGGAGTTCCTTTAAAGAGCACATTTGATGGCATCGTGGATTTTTGTTACTGATTTGTATTCTAGCCTAGGTTTTATTAAATTTTTATATTCATTTAAATAAAACTTTATATATGTGTCCATTGATATCCCACCTTGTTTTTCACATGTTTACTTAAATATGTAGAAGCTCCCTCTGAAGACGTCACCTCAAATTAACGAGTGGGTCACGTCAGGGCCTGCCCCTCTCTGGCTTGTGATGTCACCAAGAGCAGAACTCGCCTCCACGGAATCTAACGACTGCACTGTCTTGGAATGCATTTGTAACGGGTTCCGGAGACACTTGTAGATGTAACTTCTTTATTACAATACAACACTCCAACAGTCCTGATACTCTGTTACAGCCTAGGTACACAGCCTAGCTACACAGCCTAGATACTCTACTCTGGCTACGCTCTGGACTCGCCCTCACAAGGTCGTAGCGTCGGGAGTTCCAGAGTCCCAGCGCTGGCTCTCACAGCATCCCAGGGTCTTCAGATGGCTGGTCGTGGGTCTTGGGTCTTGAGTTACAACTGGGCCCCGATCGTCCAGGGAGCTCTCCTTTTATGCCTGGTCCGACGAGGGGTGGGGCCGTGTGCGCCACCAGACATCCCACAGAGCACACACGGCCCCCCCCCCCCCCCCCCCCCGTTGGCGGCGCCAAAAAGGCTTAAGCGCCTGGGAACCCAACGCCTGGCGCCCAAAGGCTTAAAAGCGTCTGGACCCCCTGGGAACCCAGTGCCTGGCGCCCAGAGGCTTACGCGTCTGGACCCACCTGGGAACCCAGAGCCTACAGCAGCCCCTCCCTTCTTATGTCACTACACATTTACACAGTAATCAAATCTTCACAACTGCCAGGGAACACACATTAAAAACCACTTAATGTACAATTGGAAGGCCTTTTGAATTGTCTTGAAACTGAAACACGTGTAAGGAGGTCTACAAGGAGCAGAGTCTGAGATTGACGTGTGAAATTTGAAGTTCCATAAGCCCATCGTTTGTGATGCAAGGACCCAATAAAGATGGCAGCTGGGAAACGTCACCATTCGTGAAGGTGACCTGTGAAGGCTCTAGGGTTTGACTTCCAGGTCACTAATGGAGCCCGAGACAAATCACATCCATTTGTGGATGTGGAGTTTTGGGAGGACTTTTCGGACAAGGTCGAGTAGAAGCAGACAGCATGTGTGACCATAAGTGTTGGGTAGACCTGTAACCAAAAGCATGAGACACGGTTTCCCAATGTTTATTTCAATTGTTAAATTTTAGTTGATTTGGAATACAGTACGTATTTCAATTGTGATGTAAATTTTAGTTGACGTTTACCTAACGCCATTACTTGGGTAAGGCTTAAGTATTGAATATCGCGTTTTTAGCTGTCGCGCGGCATTTTCCAAGAACGTAACCTACGATATTCAAGGGGCGGCTGTATTTTCTGTCGATCGAGTACAGCAGGCCTATGGTACCCTAAATAGGCTTGGTGCTTTGGGTTCCTTGATTTCGATGTCTCTGCCTCTGCTCACATTCGTTGAGGATTTTTATGATTTTGGGCAGGCCTATGTAAAGGTGCGTGACCAGGAGTTGGAACCATTTCCTGTTCAACTCGGCTTGTGACAGAAATTCACTCTGCCCCAATGCATTTCATTTGTAATGTGAGGTTACACCTGGATGATGATGATTGGCTCTGCTGGCTTCAGCCCGCAACCAATGGGGAGTCGAGTTAGGGGCGTGGCCCTGGAGCCGTACATTAGCTTCTAGAAAGTTCCAGGGGTGTGGCTGAGGATTGGCTGCGGGGCATCACGTGGGCCAGGGATTAAAAGGGGCGACAAAGCCACGTGGCTGGTGCCGTGGTCCGGAGCCTGCCATGTGGCGGGCCGCGGAAATCTCACGCTGTCAGCCAACAGCGTGAAGGAGCAAGGGAACTGGAGGAACGAATGTGGTGGAAGCTGTGAACGAAACTGAATAAAGAATTCTCAATTCACGATGTCGTCTCAATGGGGTTTATTACACATCACATAGCATCTTCAATAATTATGTAGTTTGAGAAGCTCACAATGGCCGTATAAATAAATTGGATTCGTCGCAGTTAAAAATAATACGCTTATCGATGACTGGTTATCGTTAAGGGATTATACTGGTAGGAACGAAGTGAACCAGCCTACAATAGATTATATCGTCCGATGTCCGATTACGTGTAGCAACATCGCCCCCTACTGCAAACACTTGGCAGGACCCTACAAAAACCTTTAGACTCAGTGAGGCTTTCCTGGCTAAACAAGTGTAACATTCCCTTATAATTCCCTGAGATAGTTTTAAATTAAAACATTTAAATTAAAAATTAACTCACAGCGGCCTAAAGCCTACAGCTAGGCCTAAAACCTAGAACTAGGCCTCAAACTCTCCCTTCGTATCGTACCCCCGCCATTTCATTTTATTAAAGCCATTCATTTGTTCGTTCCTACCAGCCCACCCTGCAGAGACCTGTTTCCCTGCTGGTCAGCCCTGTTGCATCTGCTGATGATCTGGTAATGGCTACTCAATGAGATGGCTGGCTGAGGTGCCATCTCTTGTTTTGCCGGACACACAGTAACAAGAACAACAACCGCCATTCGCCACTAAGTGGCGGTCACGTCACCATGGCGCTTGTGCCAGGCTATGTGCACGGGGTAGACCCCCAGGTGCCATGGGTCGACTGACTCAGTTGACTGGCCGATGCACCATCTGTACCCCCGACTGTGCCAACACACAGTGTACACACACACACACACAGTGTACACACACAGTTTGTACACACACAATGTACACGCACAGTGTACACGCACAGGGTACACACACACAGTGTACACACACACAGTGTACATGCACAGGGTACACACAGTTTGTACACACTGTACACACACACAGTGTACACACACACAGTTTGTACACACAGTGTACACACACAGAGTGTACACGCACAGGGTACACACACACAGTTTGTACACACAGTGTACACACACACAGTGTACACACACACAGTGTACACACACACAGTGTACACGCACAGGGTACACACACACAGTGTACACGCACAGGGTACACACACACAGTGTACACGCACAGAGTACACACACTGTACACACACACAGTTTGTACACACAGTGTACACACACACAGTTTGTACACAGTGTACACACACACAGTGTACACACACACAGTTTGTACACACACAGTGTACACACACACAGTTTGTACACACAGTGTGTACACACACACAGTGTACACACACACAGTGTACACGCACAGGGTACACACACACAGTGTACACGCACAGAGTACACACACTGTACACACACACAGTTTGTACACACAGTGTACACACACACAGTTTGTACACACAGTGTACACACACACAGTTTGTACACACACAGTGTACACACACACAGTTTGTACACACAGTGTGTACACACACACAGTGTACACACACACAGTTTGTACACACAGTGTGTACACACACACAGTGTATACACACACAGTTTGTACACACAGTGTACACGCACAGAGAACACACACACAGTGTACACACACACACAGTTTGTACACACAGTGTACACACACACACAGTTTGTACACACAGTGTACACACAACAGTGACGTCACCACTCATTAACTCGTCGGCGTGAGACGCCAGGGAAAGCTGTTCCCCGTTAGTGACGTCATGTCACCAAGATATTCAATCCCACCCCCTCCACCGCGATTTTGACTGGCGGTTCATTAACATAATTTATTCATAAAACCGTCGCTATTTCATTGCGACGGGTTCAGTAGCCAAGCCCAATCACCCCACATGGGCCCGGCTCATTAACATAATTTATTTAATTACACCGCTGCTTGTTGGGGGAGGGATTGTGTGATGAACCCCGCTAGTGACGTCATGTCACTCCTGCTGCCGCGTGACGTCACGATATATCCGGAAGCTGCTGCACCGCGCGCGCGCTCACTGAGATCCGAGGTGAGAAGTTCACATCGTGGTGTTTGTTGTTTTTGTGGTTGTTGTTGTTGTGGTGGTTGTTGTTGTTTACCCAGGTAGAGCCTCGCTCCGTCTCTCGTAGGGATATCAATTGAGTAGCAGCGAGTATGGAATCCATGTCCAGGTTGGAACATTACAACGCGGGGCCTAGCCATGCGGGGCCTTGCCTCCTGCCCTCGCCTGATTGCATTTGCTTTAATTCTCTGCTTAAGTTTAATTTGTCTTCATCTGGCTCACTACTTTGAAACTTTGTTTCTTTTAATTATTTCTACAGTTTATTTTTTTATCCTACCAGGTCAAGCCCACTTCAGCTGCTATACCGCACTTGTTTTCAGAAGCGACCAGCTCACAAAAAGTGGCTTATCCAAGGTTTCACTGTAATTTATATTCTTAGGTTTTTTCGGTAAAGTCACGTAGGTAAAACATCAAAATTAATGAAAATAAAACAAAAATCACGACGTTTCGGAGGCAACACAAGTCTCCGTCATCAGGTGGGAATGTCACAGCCGAATTAGCTACATCAAGTGAGGCAATGATTCAAGATGTAATCCCTTATAAGCAAGTTGAAGAGGGGGGGAGCTCATCAGAATGTGGTAGCCAATGAATGGAAACGTATCGGGAGGGAGGGGGGCGGGGCTCAAAGACAGCACGGAGTGCTCAACACATTGGGCAGAGAGGGGGAGGGGAGGCCTGTTACACATGATAGACAAAAGAACGAAAATGCCCATGTTTATACCAATGCTGGCTGAACAATGAAGAGAGTACTGTTAAAAAATAACTGGGAATGTTAACACTCGGTAAAGTAAAGTAAAATAGTGCCTGTCAGATAAGATGGTCCAAAAAGGTGTAATTAAGTCTTTTTTGCGTGGTTGATAACATCTTTCCAATGATTACTAAGTTTGTACCCATCATCACGGTAGAAATTGTCTGTTTGTATATTTGTATGGCTTCGTGTACAAACCTTTGATGGTAGCCGGGAGGTTTGCAGAGAACCTTGGTCTCGGAAAAGACAATTTCATGAGAGCCCACCGAATTGTAGCAATGATCGGCAACGGCAGAAGAATCAGTTCTGCCGTGTTTCAGATCTGACTTGTGCTTGCGGACACGATCAGAAACATGACGTTTCGTTTCTCCAATGTAGCAATCACCACAAATGCAACTCAATTTGTAGA
Source organism: Lethenteron reissneri (assembly GCF_015708825.2). Lineage (NCBI taxonomy): Eukaryota > Metazoa > Chordata > Hyperoartia > Petromyzontiformes > Petromyzontidae > Lethenteron > Lethenteron reissneri. Next base: position 24,526 of record NW_026890816.1, on the reverse strand, counting down.
CTCCAGAATACTGTAAGTCAGGAACGACATCCTTCACAGATGGAATCAGATCACGGATTTTATGCACTGTACTGAATCGGACTTGGATCTTATGTTTGTTTAGAATTTTGGAGATCTTTTTGGTCACGCCTGCTATGTATGGTAACGTGATGGTTTTGGTCGGAGTTTCATGTGGCTGTTTCTGTGTGGTGGGAGAGACAGCTTGGCGGATAGTACGGTCAGAGTATCCGTTCATCCTGAGGGCCCGATGTACATGTCTTAATTCACCGGTCAGGTGGTGTTTGTCAGAAATGCCATGGGCTCTGTGGTATAGCATTTTGATGAGAGAATTCTTTTGAGATGGGTGGTGATGGGAATCCGGTTTCAAGTAGGAATCTGTGTGGGTGGCTTTCCTGTAGACAGAATGTCCCAAGGATCCGTCAGGCCTCCTCTCAAACAGAATATCCAAGAATGGTAGTTTACCGTCTTTCTCCACTTCCATGGTGAATCTGATGGATGGGTGTCTAGAATTGATGTGGTCCAAGAAGTGGTTCAATGCTGGGAGGCCATGTGGCCAGATGACAAAAGTGTCATCCACATACCTCTTCCACCTGGAAGGACGCAGGGTGGATGTCTGGATGGCGTCTGATTCAAACTTTTCCATGAACATGTTGGCTATAACTGGTGACAAAGGGGAGCCCATAGGGGTACCCTCATTCTGTTTGTAGAAGGTGCCATTCCAGGTAAAATAGGTGTTGGTGAGGCAATGCCTAACCAGCGCAGGTGCATCAGAATTCAATCCATGTTGGACTAAGTCCTCAATTATTGTTAGGGTGTCCGGTACTGGGACTTTGGTAAACAAAGATACTACATCAAAGCTGACGAGGATGTCATCAGGAGATAGTACCATGTCCTTAACCATAGAGACTAATTGGGTTGAGTTGAGTACTGCCGAAGAGGTCTTGCCTGTGAAGGGGAGCAGAGTATCTGATAGAAAACGGGCTAGTTTGTACGTAGGAGAGTTTATCGTCGACACAATGGGTCGTAGCGGGGTGCCTTCCTTATGGATTTTGGGAAGACCATAGAGTCTGGGAGGTTTTGCCGCCGATGGTTTTAGAGAGGGACGTTTGCTTGGTTCGATTAGGGAAGTCGAACTCGTGATGATACTGTTGGTTTTTGTCGTTAGGCTTTTAGTGGGATCGTTTTTTATTTTGGAGTAACTCCCAAATCAGGTTAGCTGATTTCTAAATTCAACCTATCTAAGAAGAAATTAGAGCCACACATCGCAAAGCTGGATGTTAACAAGACCGTGATTAATCAGAGTAACATCCCAATTTCTGACACTCTAAAAACGGTATTGGCCAAAGGACTAAATTTCGCCGTCACCCCTAAATATATACCAGTAGAGGATATGATTTCTCAGATTGATGTAGCCCTCAGAGGCATAGGACACATCCATGTGGATGTAGCAAGAGCTGAAATAGCTACTATTCTTAAGAATGCTAAGAAACCCACTAGTAACATCAGCAAAAATGAACGCTCTGAACTCGCGGACCTAAAAAAGAGAGATGATATAGTCATCCTCTCGGCAGACAAGGGCAATGCCACGGTCATCATGGATAAAGATTCATACAACAACAAAATCCTGGAACTTCTTAATGATGGGAGTTACTCCAAAATTAAAAACGATCCCACTAAAAGCCTAACGACGAAAACCAACAGTATCATCACGAGTTCGACTTCCCTAATCGAACCAAGCAAACGTCCCTCTCTAAAACCATTGGCGGCAAGACCTCCCAGACTCTATGGTCTTTCCAAAATCCATAAGGAAGGCACCCCGCTACGACCCATTGTGTCGACGATAACTCTCCTACGTACAAACTAGCCCGTTTTCTATCAGATACTCTGCTCCCCTTCACAGGCAAGACCTCTTCGGCAGTACTCAACTCAACCCAATTAGTCTCTATGGTTAAGGACATGGTACTATCACCTGATGACATCCTCGTCAGCTTTGATGTAGTATCTTTGTTTACCAAAGTCCCAGTACCGGACACCCTAACAATAATTGAGGACTTGGTCCAACATGGATTGAATTCTGATGCACCTGCGCTGGTTAGACATTGCCTCACCAACACCTATTTTACCTGGAATGGCACCTTCTACAAACAGAATGAGGGTACCCCTATGGGCTCCCCTTTGTCACCAGTTATAGCCAACATGTTCATGGAAAAGTTTGAATCAGACGCCATCCAGACATCCACCCTGCGTCCTTCCCTGTGGAAGAGGTATGTGGATTACACTTTTGTCATCTGGCCACATGGCCTCCCAGCATTGAACCACTTCTTGGACCACATCAATTCTAGACACCCATCCATCAGATTCACCATGGAAGTGGAGAAAGACGGTAAACTACCATTCTTGGATATTCTGTTTGAGAGGAGGCCTGACGGATCCTTGGGACATTCTGTCTACAGGAAAGCCACCCACACAGATTCCTACTTGAAACCGGATTCCCACCACCACCCATCTCAAAAGAATTCTCTCATCAAAACGCTATACCACAGAGCCCATGGCATTTCTGACAAACACCACCTGACCGGTGAATTAAGACATGTACATCGGGCCCTCAGGATGAACGGATACTCTGACCGTACCATCCGCCAAGCTGTCTCTCCCACCACACAGAAACAGCCACATGAAACTCCGACCAAAACCATCACGTTACCATACATAGCAGGCGTGACCAAAAAGATCTCCAAAATTCTAAACAAACATAAGATCCAAGTCCGATTCAGTACAGTGCATAACATCCGTGATCTGATTCCATCTGTGAAGGATGTTGTTCCTGACTTACAGTATTCTGGAGTCTACAAATTGAGTTGCATTTGTGGTGATTGCTACATTGGAGAAACGAAACGTCATGTTTCTGATCGTGTCCGCAAGCACAAGTCAGATCTGAAACACGGCAGAACTGATTCTTCTGCCGTTGCCGATCATTGCTACAACTCGGTGGGCTCTCATGAAATTGTCTTTTCCGAGACCAAGGTTCTCTGCAAACCTCCCGGCTACCATCAAAGGTTTGTACACAAAGCCATACAAATATACAAACAGACATAATTTCAACCGTGATGATGGGTACAAACTTAGTAATCATTGGAAAGATGTTATCAACCACTCAAAAAAGACTTAATTACACCTTTTTGGACCATCTTATCTGACAGGCACTATTTTACTTTACTTTACCGAGTGTTAACATTCCCAGTTATTTTTTAACAGTACTCTCTTCATTGTTCAGCCAGCATTGGTATAAACATGGGCATTTTCGTTCTTTTGTCTATCATGTGTATCAGGCCTCCCCTCCCCCTCTCTGCCCAATGTGTTGAGCACTCCGTGCTGTCTTTGAGCCCCGCCCCCCTCCCTCTCGATACGTTTCCATTCATTGGCTACCACATTCTGATGAGCTCCCCCCCTCTCCCCCACCCCTTCAACTTGCTTATAAGGGATTACATCTTGAATCATTGCCTCACTTGATGCAGCTAATTCGGCTGTGACGGTCCCACCTGATGACGGAGACTTGTGTTACCTCCGAAACGTCGTGATTTTTGTTTTATTTTCATTAATTTTGATGTTTTACCTACGTGACTTTACCGAAAAAACCTAAGAATATGAATCCTTGCAGTCACGAAAGCTTCAAATCTAGAATTCTCTGTAATGTGTTTGTGTGTGATATATTGTACTAGGGTGGCAAGATGTCAACTACCTCACATGGTATGCAGAATGTCGTGGGTTCGATTCCAACCCTGACGCATTTATAATTGCAGTTTACATGTTTTATTTTTGCTCTCTCTCCCTGTTGTGGCATTGATTTTTCTCCACATTTTAGAAACATTCATTTTGAGAATTTTGCTGCAATACATTTCCATATTTTAACCCACTAAGTTGAGCTATCATTTGTGTCCAGGTCGATTCTGAAAAAGAGCTATGCAGCTCAGATGGCCTCACCTGGTAAAATAAAAATAGTGTACTGTGTTTGAGGGTTTTCCAATTTAATTTCTTACTTAGCAGTTAAAGATTATGTTTCAGGAGGGTCCTGCATTGGACTGTTTGACCACCTCCAAATATATTTTGAGTTTAGGTTTGGGAGAAAAACGGAAAACCCAGTGGAACACCAATGCCGACAGTGACGGCTGACGCCAGGATAGCGGCCACGGGCTCGAAGCGAGGGCAACCCGGCTCTTGTCCCAAGAAAGGAATCCGCTCCCCGCTGCCCTCTACGGTGGCGCATCGCCGGCGGGGCTGCACGTTGAGCCCCAACTTTTCCAGGCGGTCGGTACCAGCAATACACTCGTGACATAACACGCTCGACACGTATAACTCCTGGTTACTCACCTGGTGTCCGAGGCGACCCTTAAGGGTGACCCTCCCCAGCAGTCCCATCCCACTTCCACTTGCAGTGTGCAGCGCACGATCCGGGGCCTGTCGGCGGCCCACTTCAACCCCGACCACGCTGCAATGTGTTGCACTCACGAGTGACATTACCGCCCCACGCGTCCAGCAGAATCCGGGTTTGCCGCCTGTTCACCTGCCCTTCCACGAGCCACGTGGCCCCCATTATTCCTGCCACCAGCTCCCGCAGCCAGTCACCCGCAGTCGCCGCATTCTGGGGTGTTGTTGTCAATATCTGCGTGGGGGTCATTCGTTACCATTATCATGACAGTTTATTTGTGTTGGGACCACGTGGATTGCACCCCTCTGTGGTCCCCTCTTTAGGGAGGCCTTGGTGTTTAACCCTGGTGCTTCTCTCGCGCGGGCGATCTTGGGACTGTCTCTCACGAGATGCCCCCATTGGTCGCATATATAGCACGTACGGGGAAGGGCGGTGGCTCCATAAGAGGCCCCTTGCCCACTCCCCCTTACCCTCCCAGTGCGCATTTGTTCGAGTTCTGCCTCTTATTGAGATACTCGCCTGGTTAGCCCCCCGACCATGGAGCGTAGCCCTCCCACCTCGGACTGGACTATCTCCGCTGTAGACTGCAGCTTGGTAACATTCAGGTGTACTTGGGTCACCTCCCCACATACTTGGGTTACCTCCTCACGTACTTGGGTTACATGGCCTGTGATCTCCTATGCCGGTCTGTATCCCTGCCACCCATCCTGGGATTGTCTCACGGGGTCCTGGAGGCTCCCTCGTCCCCCCCCCCTCACCGTTCTCGCGAGCTTCTCCTCTGGAAGAAGACTTGCAATGGTGTGCTCCTGTTCCAGCCGTCAGAATTGCGCACGCTCGCGAGCAAATCTCTCACACACGTGCGCGTGCTCGGCAAGGGTGTTACATGGGGGATATGGGCAGTTCGCATCTGGCTGCCACCAGGTTGTGCTTGTCAGATACTGCTGAACTTTCTCGGCGGCGAGGTCATCGATGATCTCGGCAGTGTATCCCAGGCGTACGCTCTGTGTTAGCAAGCGTGATTTATTTTAGTGTCCGCTCACTGAGATCTGAAGTGAGAAGTTCACATCGTGGTTATTGTTGTCGTGGTGGTAGTTGTTGTTTACCCAGGTAGAGCCTCGCTCCTTCTCTGTCTTGTAGGGAGGCCGCTTTGGATTGCACTACTCTTCGATTTCACATTAACATGCTAATTTATTACATTAACATCACTAGCCCCGGCCACTTCCTTATGATCCTTGGGCTACACCCATTTCAAACCTTTTACAACGGTCTGCCTCAGCAGCAGACCATGCATTTTCTAGCAGAGTGTTTTTGTTTGCTTTCTGACCACAAGTATTGTGGGTAATGCACACATGATTCCTTATTTGGAATACAGTACAGTACTTATTTCAATTGTGATGTTTATTTTAGTTGCCGTTTACCTAACCCCATTATTTAGGTAATGCTTAAGTATAATTATGTATTTTGAGAAGCTCACAATGGCCCTATACAAAATTGCATTTCATACAGTAACAATGATACGCTAATCGATGCCTGGTTATAGTCAAGGGATCGTCCCCTGCTGGTCAACCATGTTAGGCATGTTGATGATCTGGTCATGGCTACTCAATGATATTGAGTTGGAGAATCGTGTTCTATACCTGGAGAATTTCATGACGAAATGGGGCCCTGCATATGTTCTACAAAAAGATCACCTCCCTGGGAAAATCTTGACTTAAAGTTTTCGTAACTGCAGGAATTCATATTCTTTGAGTCTCTCGGTTAAGTGACGTGACTTTACCGAAAGACCCAAAGAATACCTCCCTGGGAATTTAATGTCATACAACACTGCACCTGCTCAGCTCTCCATGAATAATCAGGTCGTTCTACACGTGGTGGAGGAGCTCCTATACCTGGTTAATGTGTTCATGACCTTATTTGGCATCCAAAGTGTCACTTCAAATTAGTCTAGCAGCATTTTTTCATTAGGCTCTGTAACACTATGTGGAAGCTGCCTGGACTTTTTTGCATACAAAGCTGTGAGTGTCCATCGCCAAGGTCTAGTCCATTGCAAAGGTCTTGTCAATAAAACAGGCAATAGTCTACATTATAGACTGCCAATACACTCACTGAGGTTAAGAACCAGGCTACATTTTCTACATTATAGACTGCCAGTATGCTCACCGAGGTTAAGAACCAGGCTACAGTCTACATTAGTCGTTTTTTTTCTTCTATTCACTTTATTTGTATTATTATTTTATATCTACGTGACTTTACCGAAATAACCAAAGAATATGAATTCCCGCTATCACAAAAGTTTTAAGTCAAGATTTTCCCAGGGAGGTGATCTTTTTGTAGAACATATGCAAGGCCCCATTTCGTCATGGAATTCAACAGGTACAGAACAAGATTTTATAAGAATGGAAACTAACAATGCACATATGCAGCTTAAGTTAGATCTGTTCATCCTCGCATTCAAGCTCATCTGAGCCTGGCTTCAGACCTTTAAGTTGCAAATGAACATTAATTTATACATTTCTGCATAATACAAATAATATCAACAGCCTTTGCTATGTTAGCTAATTTTTCTTAAATAAATATTCCTGTCATAGCTAGACAACCAAAATTGTGTGCTTGGAGTTTTTGGTAAATATTCATTTTGAAGACACTTGGGTGTCGAGTCATATTTATGACCATTTGCCCTCTCATTGTGTGCCTTAGCAGCCCGTGTGATGAATTAGGGAATCTCTTTCACTATTTCATGAAAATATGAATATGTATAGATGTGTAAGTCATGTGTGACTGTATATATGCATTCCTCTGTGCCTCAATACTCACGGAGATGGTGTGGATATGTTTTTCTGTCTGCAGCTGATGCTCGCTCTGCAGAGTTGGTCTGATGGAGCAAAGGCACTCAGCGCAGCTCGTTACAAGAAGGAAACAATGCGACCAGAATGCAAACAGCATGGATCGTACTGGAAACTTGACACAGCACCAGAGAACACACACAGGAGAGAAACCCTTCAAGTGCACTGTGTGTGGGAAGGCGTTTGCACAGTCATCAACTCTTCAGACCCACCAGAGAACACACACAGGAGAGAAACCTTTTAAGTGCAGTGTGTGTAAAAAGGTGTTTGCACGGTCATCCATTCTTAAATCACACCAGAGAACACACACAAGAGAGAAATCTTTTAAGTGCACTCTGTGTGGGAAGGCGTTTGCATTGTCATCAAATCTTAAGATCCACCAGAGAACACACACAGGAGAGAAACCTTTTAAGTGCACTGTGTGTGAGAAGGCGTTTGCACAGTCATCAAATCTTAAGACCCACCAGAGAACACACACAGGAGATAAGCCCTTCAAGTGCAGTGTGTGTGGGAAGGCATTTTTTTATTCATCTACTCTTAAACAACACCAGAGATCACACACAGGAAAGAAACCTTTCAAGTGCACTGTGTGTGAGAAGGCATTTTCAAGGTCGTCATATCTTCAGACCCACCAGAGAACACACACAGGAGATAACCCCTTCAAGTGCAGTGTGTGTGGGAAGGCATTTTTTTATTCATCTACTCTTAAACAACACCAGAGAACACACACAGGAGAGAAACCTTTTAAGTGCACTTTGTGTGGGAAGGTGTTTGCAATGTCATCAAATCTTAAGACCCACCAGAAAACACACACAGGAGAGAAACCTTTTAAGTGCACTCTGTGTGGGAAGGCGTTTGCACAGTCATCAACTCTTCAGACCCACCAGAGAATACACACAGGAGATAAACCCTTCAAGTGCAGTGTGTGTGAGAAGGCGTTTTCAGATTCATCTAATCTTCGACGACACCAGAGAACACACACAGGAGATAAACCCTTCAAGTGCAGTGTGTGTGGGAAGACATTTTTAGATTCATCTACTCTTAAACAGCACCAGAGAACACACACAGAAGAGAAACTCTTCAAGTGCAGTGTTTGTGGGAAAGCGTTTGCACAGTCATCAAATCTTAAAAAACACCAGAGAACACACAAGCATCAGAAAATCCACAAGAAGTGTAATCTGAAATCAGCTTGTGAAAGTCAAAGTGCTGCAATGACCCCATTGTGCATGAAACAAGAACCAGAAGACAATCCCAGCCTGGACACTTTGAAAGGTATCAAGGTGAAATATGAAGAGGCGAAAGTGAAATGTGAAGAAGTAACAGTGAAGAGCGTAGAAGTGAAGGTTAAATTTGAAGATTATTCAACTCCAAAATCGGACCTTCACATAGATGGAGGCAGTGTGAAACAGGAACTAAATTCTGACTGTGAGGCAGAGCGAGGCAACTCCCATGAGTTTGTGGATGTGGAGGTGTGGGTGGACTTCTTAGACAATACAAAGTCAAATGGAGACCAGGTAGATGTGCAAGCTTCAGACAATTAAGCTCCAATGGATGCACCTTTGTCACAGGCCTTTCTAATGAATATAATGTGAAGTTGAACACTCAATTTCTAGGTTCAAACTGCAGTGTAAGCGTGGCCAGTATTTGTGAACCTGTGGGTTGGGGTGATCTCTAACCAGGAGTGACTCAAGTGTTTTGTATCATATCTCATCTTAGACACTCGATGGGTGCCCATTATGGGCATCTGCCCCTGTGTGCCACGTGGATATGAGTTTGTAAGTCGGGGGAGATGATAATATGCCAGTCGGATTTGAACCTTGAACCTCTGCAATAAATAGAGAATGTACTACTACTTGGCTTCCCTCTGAGAGTGCTGCACATATAGGCCTCATCTCCGCAGAGATCAACTTGTAAATACGTTGCAACGTGACGCAGTACATTTCAGTATAGTAATAAAATGTTGCCAATGTGCCCTTTGATTATTTTGAATCATAATTGAAAGAATACCTGTCTGATTTTGTACGTACATACAACATTTTGTGTATTAATGTCAAACATGGAATATGTGCTGTCAGGACAAAGTATCTGTTTTGGTGGTAACCTGTACAAAAACTCACGTGAGAGCTGTTATTTTTGTGATACGAGTCAAAGGGTATTTTTGTGAATCAGGACGCATCTGACTGGGGCAACTCATTGTCTTTGAAATCGGGAGCATAGTCGGATCATTCATCAGTTAAGGTATGCCACTTATAAGTTACGTATAGGAGATACATTCTCCACAAGAACACTAATTATCATTTTGTGTTACGTATACATTTTGTCGAACTGAGACTTGAAATGGACCTTGCCGATGAACATCAGTTGAAGCAAGCCGGACTGTTGAGACATTGTACACCAAAACCAGTCCACAGGTGGCTTGTACTGAACACATATGTAGTGCCATAAGAAAGGGGGGGCTGCTGGGGGCTCTAGGATCCTAGGCAGATAAGCCCTCGGCGCGAGGCGCTAGAATCCCAGGCACCCCAAACAGTTGAGTCCTTTGGCGCCACCAACGGGGGGGGGGCTGTGCGTGCTCTGTGGGATATCTGGGGGCGCACACAACCCCACCCCTCGTTCGTTGGGGACGAGGCATAAAAGGGCAGCTCCCTGGCCGATCGGGGCCAGTTGCAGCTCAAGACCCAAGATCAGCCAGCTTAGTACCCTGGACCCCCTCGTCCCACTTGTCCTTGTATGGGCCGGGACGTTGTGAGGGCCAGTGGTGGGACTCTGGGACTCCCGGCTCTACGTCCTTGTAAGGGCGAGTTCCGAGGAAGCCAGAGTCCAGACCCGCACCTTGGCTGGGTCGGGTCAATTAGCCTCCCCTAGGGTAATTGCAGCCGGAGGACCCCAGAGCGTAGCCAGAGTAGTGTATCTAGGCTGTAACAGAGTATCAGGACTGTTGGAGTGTTGTATTGTAATAAAGAAGATACCTCTACAAGTGTCTCCGGAACCCATTACACATGCATTCCTAAAAGGCCGTGGTATTTATAGTTTGTGTAAAACATTCCTCTGTTTCGTGTAGAGAACGTTGAATGAAAGATGTTTGCCGATCTGTTTTTTCTCAAGGAGGTACTTTAAAGAGCACATTTGAAGGCATCGTGGATTTTTGTTACAGATTTGTATTCTAGCCTAGGTTTTATTGAATTTTAAATTCTATTCAAATAAAACTTTAGATATATCTGTCTGCATTGATATCCCACCTTGTTTACCACATGTTTACCTAAATATGTAGACGCTCCCTCTGAAGACGTCACCTCAAATTAACGAGTGGGTTACGTCAGGGCCTCCCCCTCTCTCTGGCTTGTGATGTCACCAAGAGCAGAACTCGTCTCCACGGAATCTAACGACTGCACTGTCTTGGAATGCATTTACACAGTAATCAAATCTTCACAACTGCCAGGGAACACACATTAAAAACCACTTAATGTACAATTGGAAGGCCTTTTGAATTGTCTTGAAACTGAAACACGTGTAAGGAGGTCTTCAAGGAGCAGAGTCTGAGATTGACGTGTGAAATTTGAAGTTCCATAAGCCGATCGTTTGTGATGCAAGGACCCAATAAAGAGGGCAGCTGGGAAACGTCACCATTCGTGAAGGTGACCTGTGAAGGCTCTAGGGTTTGACTTCCAGGTCACTAATGGAGCCCGAGACAAATCACATCCATTTGTGGATGTGGAGATTTGGGAGGACTTTTCGGACAAGGTCGAGTAGAAGCAGACAGCATGTGTGACCATAAGTGTTGGGTAGGCCTGTAACCAAAAGCATGAGACACGGTTTCCCAATGTTTATTTCAATAGTTTAATTTTAGTTGATTTGGAATACAGTACGTATTTCAATTGTGATGTAAATTTTAGTTGACGTTTACCTAACGCCATTACTTGGGTAAGGGTTAAGTATTGAATATCGCGTTTTTAGCTGTCGCGTGGCATTTTCCAAGAACGTAACCTACGATATTCAAGGGGCGGCTGTATTTTCTGTCGATCGAGTACAGCAGGCCTATGGTACCCTAAATAGGCTTGGTGCTTTGGGTTCCTTGATTTCGATGTCTCTGCCTCTGCTCACATTCGTTGAGGATTTTTATGATTTTGGGCAGGCCCATCTAAAGCTGCGTGACCAGGAGTTGGAACCATTTCCTGTTCAACTCGGCTTGTGACAGAAATTCACTCTGGCCCAATGCATTACATTTGTAATGTGAGGTTACACCTGGATAATAATGATGGGCTCTGCCGGCCTCAGCCCGCAACTAATGGGGAGTCGAGTTAGGGGCGTGGCCCTGGAGCCGTACATTAGCTTCGGGAAAGTTCCAGGGGTGTGGCTGAGGATTGGCTGCGGGGCATCACGTGGGCCAGGGATTTAAAGGAGCGGAGAAGCCACGTGGCTGGTGCCGTGGTCCGGAGCCTGCCACGTGGCGGGCCGCCGCAGTCTCTCTCTCACGCTGTCAGCCAACAGCGTGAAGGAGCAAGGGAACTGGAGGAACGAATGTGGTGGAAGCTGTGAACGAAACTGAAAAAAGAATTCTCAATTGACGACGTCTCAACGGGGTTTATTACACATTACATAGCATGTTCAATAATTATGTAGTTTGAGGAGCTCACAATGGCCGTATAAATAAATTGCATTCGTCGCGGTTAAAAATAATATGCTTATCGATGACTGGTTATAGTTAAGGGATTATACTGGTAGGAACGAAGTGAACCAGCCTACAATAGATTATATCGTCCCTCCGTCCGATTACGTGTAGCAACATCGCCCCCTACTGCAAACACTTGGCAGGACCCTACAAAAACCTTTAGACTCAGTGAGGCTTTCCTGGCTAAACAAGTGTAACATTCCCTTATAATTACCTGAGATAGTTTAAAATTAACTCACAGCGGCCTAAAGCCTACAGCTAGGCCTAAAGCCTAGAACTAGGCCTCAAACTCTCCCTTCGTATCGTACCCCCGCCATTTCATTTTATTATAGCCATTCATTTGTTCGTTCCTACCAGCCCACCCCGCAGGGACCTGTTTCCCTGCTGGTCAGCCCTGTTGCATCTGCTGATGATCTGGTAATGGCTACTCAATGAGATGGCTGGCTGAGGTGCCATCTCTTGTTTTGCCGGACACACAGTAACAATAACAACAACCGCCATTCGCCACTAAGTGGCGGTCACGTCACCATGGCGCTTGTGCCAGGCTATGTGCACGGGGTAGACCCAGGTGCCATGGGTCGACTGACTCAGTTGACTGGCCGATGCACCATCTGTACCCCCGACTGTGCCAACACACAGTGTACACACACGCACACAGTTTGTACACACACAGTGTACACACAATGTACACACACACACAGTTTGTACACACAGTGTACACAAACACACAGTTTGTACACACAGTGTACACGCACAGGGTACACGCACACAGTTTGTACACACAGTGTACACACACACAGTTTGTACACACAGTGTACACACACACAGTGTACACACACACAGTGTACACACACACAGTTTGTACACACAGTGTACACACAGTGTACACACACAGTGTACACGCACACAGTGTATATACAGTGTACACGCACACAGTGTACACGCACAGAGTACACACACAGTGTACACACACACACAGTTTGTACACACACAGTTTGTACACACAGTGCACACACACAGTTTATACACACACAGTGACGTCACCACTCATTAACTCGTCGGCGTGAGACGCCAGGGAAAGCTGTTCCCCGCTAGTGACGTCATGTCACCAAGATATTCAATCCCCCCCCCCTCCACCGCGCGTTTGACTGGCGGTTCATTAACATAATTTATTTCATTGCGACGGGTTCAGCAACCAAGCCCAATCACCCCACGTGGGCCCGGCTTGTTAACATAATTTATTCAATTACACCGCTGCTTGTTGTGGGAGGGGATTGTGTGATGAACCCCGCTAGTGACGTGATGTCACTCCTGCTGCCGCGTGACGTCACGATATATCCGGAAGCTGCTGCACCGCGCGCGCGCTCACTGAGATCCGAGGGGAGAAGTTGACATCGTGGTGGTTGTTGTTGTTGTGGTTGTTGTTGTTGTGGTGGTTGTTGTTGTTTACCCAGGTAGAGCCTCGCTCCGTCTCTCGTAGGGATATCAATTGAGTAGCAGCGAGTATGGAATCCATGTTCAGGTTGGAACATTACAACGCGGGGCCTAGCCATGCGGGGCCTTGCCTCCTGCCCTCGCCTGATTGCATTTGCTTTAATTCTCTGCTTAAGTTTAATTTGTCTTCATCTGACTCACTACTTTGAAACTTTGTTTCTTTTAAGTATTTCTACAGTTTTTTTATTATCCTACCAGGCCAAGCCCACTTCAGCTGCTATACCGCTCTTGTTTTCTGAAGCGACCAGTCCAGAACAAAGTGGCTTATCAACGTGTGGAAATGTCTGTCGGTCAAATACTGTAAACGCGTGGTGATGTTGACTCTAAATGTGGAGGGGAAAACCCTGAGGATCCGGAGGAAAATCCACGCGACCACGGGGAGAGAGAGAGACACACAAACTCCAAATATACAGGAGGGGTCGCGATCGAACCCACCACCTCCTGTATTCCAGGAGAGGCAGTTAACATCTCCCAGCCACCATGGTGCACACTCGAGTACATGACCACAATGAGTCTCAGCACTCTAATTCAGGAGCGTTCTGCCGAGTTGGTTTTGCTGATGCACCCTTTAGACCGATGAACAACTATTTTTATAATTGTTTTTTACCCTTTTATCTGGCAACAAAACTGACACCTTCTTTACGAGGAGTCATGTTTGCATAGACCACAATACCTGCAGTCATAATGCAAACAAAAAACATAACTCTGATAATGTATGCACTGTCCTTGAAGTTGATTGGTCCACACCCGAGACAGTTTTCCTTAGAGCCTAGTCTCTTTCTCTGATGGTGCATTGTCTTTGAGTTGTGCGCCTTTTGGCGTCATCTGGTCCAACACCATGTGAGACTAGGTTCTAAGGAAAGCTGTCTCGGGTGTGGACCAATCTACTTTAAGGACAGTGCATACATTATCAGAGTTATGTTTTTTGTTTGCATTATGACTGCAGGTATTGTGGTCTATGAAAACATGATTCCTCGTAAAAACGAGTCAGTTTTGTTGCCAGATAAAAGGGTAAAAAAATACAATTATATTTTTTTTATGGCAAATGAGATTCCAATGGTGTAAACTATTTTTATATTACCAATCAAGGCTCACAGAGCTGTTAGATCTTTTGTCAGAAGCCACCTGGCCATAGATGATAGCTCAACGAAATGGCTTTTCACGTGGAAGATTGTAGCAGCCAAATAATCTAAATGCATGTTACTAAATGTGGAGGGGAAAATCGAAGGACCCAGAGAAAAAATAATCCGAGTGAGCGAGTGTACTCATTTGTGTTAGTGTACTCCGTGAGCGTACTCTGCGTGCGTGAGTTCGATTCCAACCCTGACGCATTTATAATTGCAGTTTACATTTTTATTTTTTTTCTCTCTCTCCCTGTAGTGGCATTGATTTTTCTCCACATTTAGAAACATGCGTTTTGAGAATTTTGCTGCAATACATTTCCATATTATAACCCACTAAGTTGAGCTATCATTTGTGTCCAGGTCGATTCTGAAAAAGAGCTATGCAGCTCAGATGGCCTCACCTGGTAAAATAAAAAATATTGTACTGTGTTTGAGGGTTTTTCAATTTAATTTCTCATTTAGCAGTTAAAGATTATGTTTCAGGAGGGTCCTGCATTCGACTGTTTGAACACCACCAAATATATTTTGAGTTTAGGTTTGGAAGAAAAACGGAAAACCCAGTGGAACACCAATGCCGACGGTGACGGCCGACGCCAGGATAGCGGCCACGGGCTTGAAGCGAGGGCAACCCGGCTCTTGTCCCAAGAAAGGAATCCGCTCCCCGCTGCCCTCCACGGTGGCTGCACGCTGAGCCCCAACTTTCCCAGGAGGTCGGTACCTGCAATACACTCGTGGCATAACACGCTCGACACGTATAACTCCTGGTTACACACCTGGTGTCCGAGGCGACCCTTAAGGGTGACCCTCCCCATCCCACTTCCACTTGCAGTGTGCAGCGCACGATCCGGGGCCTGTAGGCGGCTCACTTCAACCCCGACCACGCTGCCGTGTGTTGCACTCAAGAGTGACGTTACCGCTCCCCGTGTCCAGCAGAATCCGGGTACGCCGCCTGTTCACCTGCCCTTCCACGAGCGACGTGGCCCCCATTATACCTGCCACCAGCTCCCGCAGCCAGTCACTCACAGTCGCCGCATTCTGGGGTGTTGTTGTCGGCATCTGTGTGGGGGTCACTCGCTCACCATTATCACGACAGTTTATTTGTGTTGGGACCACGTGGATTGCACTCCTCTGTGGTCCCCTCTTTAGGGAGGCCTTTGGTGTTTAACCCTGATGCTTCACTCACGCGGGCGATCTGGGGACTGTCTATCACGAGATGCCCCCATTGGTTGCATAGATAGCACGCACGGGGAAGGGCGGTGGCTCCATAAGAGGCCCCTTTCCCACTCCCCCTTACCCTCCCAGTGCGCATTTGTTCGAGTTCTGCCTCTTATTGAGATACTCGCCTGGTTAGCCCCCCGACCATGGAGCGCAGCCCTCCCACCTCGGACTGGACTATCTCCGCTGTGGACTGCAGCTTGGTCACATTCAGGTGTACTTGGGTTACCTCCCCGCATACTTGGGTTACCTCCTCGCGTACTTGGGTTACCTCCTCGCGTACTTGGGTCTCATGGCCTGCGTTATCTCCTATGCCGGTCTGTATCCCTGCCACCCATCCTGGGGTTGTCTCACGGGATCCCGGAGGCTCCCTCGTCCCCCCCCTCACCTCCTCCTCTGGAAGAAGACTTGCAATGGTTCTATCCCGTCCCAGCCGTCGGAATTCCGCACGCTCGCGAGCAAATCTCTCACACACACGCGTGCTCGGCAAGGGTGTTAAATGGGGGATATGGGCAGTTCGCATCTGGCTGCCACCCCGTTGTGCTTGTCAGATAATGCTGAACTTTCTCGGTGGCGAGGTCATCTATGAACTCGGCAGTGTATCCCAGGCGTGCGCTCTGTGTTAGCAAGCGTGATTTATTTTCATGCGTGCTCACTGAGATCCGAAGTGAGAAGTTCACATCGTTGTCGTGGTGGTAGTTGTTGTTTACCCAGGTAGAGCCTCGCTCCTTCTCTGTCTTGTAGGGAGGCCGCTTTGGATTGCACCACTTTTCGATTTCACATTAACATGCTAATTTATTACGTTAACATCACTTGCCCCGGCCACTTCTTTATGACCCTTGGGCTACACCCATTTCAAACCTTCTAAAACAGTCTGCCTCAGCAGCAGACCATGCATTTTCTATCAGAGTGTTTTTGTTTGCATTCTGACCACAAGTATTGTGGTTAATGCACACATGATTCCTTGTTAAAGGTTTCAGTTTGGTGTTTTAACATCTTAACACCTGTTTTATTGCCAGAAAAACGGAGAAAACCTATTCTCATATTTTAGTACTGGAAAAGGTTCCATGATGAAATATTACAGTATATTATAGGTGAGCCGTGCGTGTGCAGAGAGGACAATAAGGACCTGGAAGTTAATTAATTTTGTGGCAAAAATGCAGGCCTGATAATATGTAAGGATAATGTGGTAAATGAGAAAAAATATAGCAGCAGCGGGGTGTTGGAGTGTGCAGGTGTTACAGGTGTTGAAGGTGAACAGGTAAGCTAAAAATTGCGTGAAAACATAATAACTTACCCTTGAGTACACATGGAAAATATGGGGTGTGTAGGTTTCATAGTGTTGGCGCAATTTGGTTCTCAAAAAAACACAGGAAGTCTGCTTCATTTATATACATTTACTAGCGGTAAGTACCCGGCGTTGCTTGGGCGAAAAAGGAAGATACACACATGGACTTACACACATACATTGACCCACACACATAGAAACACATCAACTTAGACACACACACACAAATATGGTTAAATCCAGGAAAGGATCGTTAGCAGGCCAGCCTAAATGTTTCTAACTGGCGAAGATGTTCCATTAGGGGGGTGCATGTTTCGCAAGCGTAGAGAAGGGAGGGAATTACCGTGGCCGAGAAGACCTGGAGCTTCATGCGGAGCGAAAGACCAGGTAGCTTCCACACAGCATTACGCAACTGATGAAAAGATAATGCCGCTCCACTGATTTGGAGTGAGACCTCTGCTGTTAAACCGGAGCCGGTCATGAGCACACTGGGCAGGTATTGGAATCTCGGCAATCTCTCCACAACTGCCGCATCACCAATTGTGAGTTGTGGGGGTGGATTGTTCGATGGTACAAAATACGCAGGCAGGTGCTTAGTTTTGGTGGGGCTAATGGTAAGGCCCCACCTCTTAGTGGCAAGCTCCAGGTTCAGCCGCAGTGAGCAGCAATCACCAGAGCATCGGCATACATAACATGGTTGAGCAATAGGGAGGCATCCCTTGACCGCACCCGGGCATCGATCAACCTCCCATTGTATCTGTACCATATGGTAATTCCTCGGGAACAGCCATTGAAGTCTTCACCAACTACGTGGTAAAAAGATATGTTAAATAATGTGGAGCCAGAGGACATTCCTGTCACACCCCAAGGTGTAGAGGGAATGGCTCTGACTGACAGCCACGTAGTTTGACGCGGGGCCGCTCACCAACATGAAGGTCCTTAAGGATCGTGAGCAAAGTTTGAGGGACTCCGAAAGCATGAAGAACAACCCAGAGGCCAGGCCTACTGATGGTATCATAGGCCTTGAGCAGGTCAATAAAGCACATACATTCACTCACATACACACATGGACCTACAGACACGCAAAGAAATGGACTTACACTGACTGACATGGAGCCATGCACACAAAGCGACTAACACAGACGGCCATGGACTGACACACAGACATATCGACTCACACACACAAAGACATGGACTTACACACACACACATATGGACTCACACGCATAGACATGCACTTTAGATACACACACATGGAGTTACAAACACATATATCGACGTACACACATACAGTGACTCACACACATCGACTCACACACAGACATACGTGGACTCACAAACACATTGATGTAAACACACATGTACTTACACACACTTATCGACTAAGACACACACACATGGACTTACACACACTTACAAAGACTGACACACACATTTCCCTACACACCCATAGACATATGGACTGTGACACACAGACATCTACTTTAGATACACACACATGGATTAACACACACACACACATCGACTGACACACATAGACACACAAACGCACATTGACTTACACACTCAGATGGAGCCATGCACACACATCGACTCACACACACGCATTGACTTACACACATAAACATCGAGTGAAACACACACGTATGGACTTACACACACATGTGGACTAAAACACACACAGCGACAGATACGCACACAAATGGACTGACACACACACACACAAACAATTGTACGTACACACACACGGGGCGTTGTCCGTTTCAAAAAGACAGACACACACATGGACTTACACACACACATGGACCCACACACGTAGAAACCCATCGACTTACACGCACACAAACACAAATGGACTCACACACACAGACATCGACTTTAGGCACACGCATGTAGTTTCTGCACACGAACATTATAATAGTAATAGAGTATTAAGCAACTTATTAGTTTAATAATAGTAAAGAATGAAGACGAAGTTGTTATGTGTACACAAACATTATCATTGTAATATTTGTAAATGTATTTGTTTAATAATAGAAAGCAATAAACCTGAGTTCTTAGCGAAAGATTGAATAAAATAGTACTTTACATTGGCGTAGTAACGCCTCGTCCCGTGCAGAGCCCGCGGCCTCGCCAGATTGGCAAGCCAGAGGAGGTGAGATATTGCCAGGCTGCGGGCTGGGCCACTACCCTTGCCCCCCCCCACCATCCCCCCGCCGTCGCCAGAATAATACTATGTAACCGCTTTAATAACATTAAATTAATATCTAAGGACTTATATCAGTAACTGCACGCATTGGGGTGGCGGGGGGAAGAGGACATCACACTGTGAAGAGAAATCGGCAGCGTGATGTGTATATCTATTCCTTGTTAAACGCGTAAAATAAAATGTCCCCGTGAGCTCGAGTGAACGCGCACCACTTGACAGGGTCCCCCCCCCCTCAACGCAATTAGCGTCACTTGGTACGGTCGATGTGGCGCAATAAGTAAATAATTAATCATAGAAACGGCACAAATGTGTTAATTAAACTACTTTAAACTTTACGGATTGGAAAACGGAATAGCCTATTCCCACCGCGGGGCTTAGGGCGTGCCGCCTGTCAAATTTTTTTCTACATTCAGCCCACCGTCCGAGAGCCAAATCCCCCGCAAGCGCGAGCACGCGAAGACTTTTATATATAAGACTAGCAGAAGTACCCGGCGTTGCCCGGGTGAAAAATATATTTCTTAATAACCTTACATATATACACAGCTACTAAGGTATTGTCAAAGCCCTCTCACCACTCACCCTTACTACTCACCACTCAACGTCACCACTCACCCTCACCACTCACCCCTCACCATCACCACTCACCCTCACCACTCACCCCTCACCATCACCACTCACCCTCACCACTAACCCTGACCCCTCACCACTGACCACTCACCACTCACTCTCACCACTAACCCTCACCATCACCACTCACCCTTACTACTCACCACTCAACCTCACCACTCTTCGTCATCACTCACCCTCACCACTCACCCCTCACCACTCACCCCTCACCATCACCACTAACCCTCACCACTCTCCCTCCACTCACCATTCACCCTCACCACTCACCCTCACCACTCACCCACACCACTCAACCTCACCCTCACTACTCACCATTCATCCTGACCAATCACCACTGACCAATCACCACTGACCAATCACCACTCACCACTCTCCACTAACCCTCACCACTCAACCTCACTACTCACCCTCAAAACTAACGACTCTCTCACCACTCACCCTCACCACTCAGCACTCACCCTCACCACTCACCCTCACCACTCACCCTCACCACTCACCATCACCACTCACCCTCACCACTAACCCTGACCCCTCACCACTGACCACTCACCACTCACCCTCACTACTAACCATCACCACTCACCCTTACTACTCACCACTCAACCTCACCACTGACCACTCACCCTTACCCTCACCACTCACCCTCAACATCAACACTCACCCTCACCACTCACCATCATCACAAATCCTAACCACTCACCCTCACCACACACCCTCACCACTCTCCCTCACCACTCACCGTCACCACTCACCCTCACCACTCACCCCTCACCACTCACCACTCACCCTAACCCCTCTCCCTCACCACTCACCCCCTCACCATCACCACTCACCCTCACCACTAACCCTGACCCCTCACCACTGACCACTCACCACTCACTCTCACCACTAACCCTCACCATCACCACTCACCCTTACTACTCACCACTCAACCTCACCACTCTTCGTCATCACTCACCCTCACCACTCACCCCTCACCACTCACCCCTCACCATCACCACTCACCCTCACCACTCTCCCTCACCACTCACCATTCACCCTCACCACTCACCCTCACCACTCACCCACACCACTCAACCTCACCCTCACTACTCACCATTCATCCTGACCAATCACCACTGACCAATCACCACTCACCACTCTCCACTCACCACTCTCCACTAACACTCACCACTCAACCTCACCCTCACTACTCACCATTCATCCTGACCAATCACCACTGACCAATCACCACTGACCAATCACCACTCACCACTCTCCACTAACCCTCACCACTCAACCTCACTACTCACCCTGAAAACTAACGACTCTCTCACCACTCACCCTCACCACTCAGCACTCACCCTCACCACTCACCCTCACCACTCACCCTCACCACTCACCATCACCACTCACCCTCACCACTAACCCTGACCCCTCACCACTGACCACTCACCACTCACCCTCACTACTAACCCTCACTATCACCACTCACCCTTACTACTCACCACTCAACCTCACCACTGACCACTCACCCTTACCACTCAACCTCACCACTCTTCATCATCACTCACCCTCACCACTCACCCCTCACCACTCACCCCTCACCACTCACCCCTCACCACTCACCCTCACCATTCACCCTCACCACTCAACCTCACCACTCAACCTCACCCTCACTACTCACCATTCATCCTGACCAATCACCAATGACCAATCACACCTCACCACTCACCACTCTCCACTAACCCTCACCACTCACCCTCAAAACTAACGAATCTCTCACCACTCACCCTCAGCACTCAGCACTCACCCTCCCCACTCACCCTCACCACTCACGCTCACACACTCACCACTCACCCATCACCACTCACAACTGCCACTCACCCTCACAACAACCACTCACCCTCACCGCTCACCACTCACCCTCAGCACTCACCCTCACCACTCCACCCTCCCCACTCACCATCACCACTCACCCTCACCACTAACCCTGACCCCTCACCACTGACCACTCACCACTCACCCTCACTACTAAACCTCACCATCACCACTCACCCTTACTACTCACCACTCAACCTCACCACTGACCACTCACCCTTACCCTCACCACTCACCCTCAACATCAACACTCACCCTCACCACTCACCATCATCACAAATCCTAACACTCACCCTCACCACACACCCTCACCACTCTCCCTCACCCTCACCGTCACCACTCACCCTCACCACTCACCCCTCACCACTCACCACTCACCCTAACCCCTCTCCCTCACCACTCACCCCTCACCATCACCACTCACCCTCACCACTCACCCCTCACCATCACCACTCACCCTCACCACTAACCCTGACCCCTCACCACTGACCACTCACCACTCACTCTCACCACTAACCCTCCCCTCACCACTCACCCTTACTACTCACCACTCAACCTCACCACTCTTCGTCATCACTCACCCTCACCACTCACCCCTCACCACTCACCCCTCACCATCACCACTCACCCTCACCACTCTCCCTCACCACTCACTCTCACCACTCACCATTCACCCTCACCACTCACCCTCACCACTCACCCACACCACTCAACCTCACCCTCACTACTCACCATTCATCCTGACCAATCACCACTGACCAATCACCACTGACCAATCACCACTCACCACTCTCCACTCACCACTCTCCACTAACACTCACCACTCAACCTCACCCTCACTACTCACCATTCATCCTGACCAATCACCACTGACCAATCACCACTGACCAATCACCACTCACCACTCTCCACTAACCCTCACCACTCAACCTCACTACTCACCCTCAAAACTAACGACTCTCTCACCACTCACCCTCACCACTCAGCACTCACCCTCACCACTCACCCTCACCACTCACCATCACCACTCACCCTCACCACTAACCCTGACCCCTCACCACTGACCACTCACCACTCACCCTCACTACTAACCCTCACCATCACCACTCACCCTTACTACTCACCACTCAACCTCACCACTCTTCATCATCACTCACCCTCACCACTCACCCCTCACCACTCACCCCTCACCATCACCACTCACCCTCACCATTCCTACCTCACCACTCAACCTCACCACTCAACCTCACCCTCACTACTCACGCATTCATCCTGACCAATCACCAATGACCAATCACACCTCACCACTCACCACTCTCCACTAACCCTCACCACTCACCCTCAAAACTAACGAATCTCTCACCACTCACCCTCAGCACTCATCACTCACCCTCCCCACTCACCTCACCACTCACGCTCACCACTCACCACCTCACCCATCACCACGCAGCAAACTGCACCCACCTCTCACAACAACCACTCACCTCACCGCTCACCACTCACCTCACCAACTCACCCTCACCACTCACCCTCACCACTCACCCTCACCACTAACCCTCACCACTCACCCTTACCACTCACCTTCACCACTAACCCTCACCATCACCACTCACCCTTACTACTCACCACTCAACCTCTCCACTCTTCCTCACCCCTCACCACTCACCCCTCACCACCACTCACCCCTCACCATCACCATTCACCCTCACCACTCTCCCTCACTACTCACCACTCTCACCATTCACCCTCACCTTTCAGCCTCACCACTCACCCTCACCACTCACCGTCACAACCACCACTCACCCTCACCACTCATCCTCAGCACTCAACCTCACCACTCAACCTCACCCTCACTACTCACCATTCATCCTGACCAATCACCACTGACCAATCACCACTCACCACTCTCCACTAACCCTCACCACTCACCCTCACCACTCACGCTCACCACTCACCACTCACCCATCACCACTCACAACTGCCACTCACCCTCACAACAACCACTCACCCTCACCGCTCACCACTCAACCTCACCACTGACCACTCACCCTTACCACTCAACCTCACCACTCTTCATCATCACTCACCCTCACCACTCACCCCTCACCACTCACCCCTCACCACTCACCCCTCACCATCACCACTCACCCTCACCATTCACCCTCACCACTCAACCTCACCACTCAACCTCACCCTCACTACTCACCATTCATCCTGACCAATCACCAATGACCAATCACACCTCACCACTCACCACTCTCCACTAACCCTCACCACTCACCCTCAAAACTAACGAATCTCTCACCACTCACCCTCAGCACTCACCCTCCCCACTCACCCTCACCACTCACGCTCACCACTCACCACTCACCCATCACCACTCACAACTGCCACTCACCCTCACAACAACCACTCACCCTCACCGCTCACCACTCACCCTCAGCACTCACCCTCACCACTCACCCTCACCACTCACCATCACCACTCACCCTCACCACTAACCCTGACCCCTCACCACTGACCACTCACCACTCACCCTCACTACTAACCCTCACCATCACCACTCACCCTTACTACTCACCACTCAACCTCCACTCTTCGTCACCACTCACCCTCACCACTCACCCCTCACCACTCACCCCTCACCCTCACCACTCACCCTCACCACTCACCCCTCACCCTTCACCATCACCACTCACCCTCACCACTCTCCCTCACCACTCACCACTCACTCTCACCATTCACCCTCACCATTCAGCCTCACCACTCAC